>NC_140004.1:24416324-24966189 GCF_964263955.1 Coregonus lavaretus | reverse complement strand
CCAGTGACCCCAAAAAAATCATTTTAAATTCAGGGGTGTAAATACTTACTGAAGGCATTGTATGGCAGGAGAGGGAGAATAAAGAGAGAAGGAAAGGAGGTGTAGACAGGGACACGTCCATAGTCCAGATGATTAGCAAGGGCTCCCTGTACCAATGTGCATTTTTCAAACTGAACCACTGTAGTGCACGGGTTACTAACCGTCACTTTGGTCAAACAAAACAACACTGATCAAGAAAGGAGCATTTCCTGAGCCGAGACACTATGCTCACAGTACTGAATGTTCTGTAGCCAGTCCAGAGCTCTCTGCTGGACCGAGAGCACTCCGCTCTACCGGGCTGTTCTGTCCTGATCACCATGACACTGTGGTGGGAAAGGAAGGTGGAGCCTCAAGATCCAGGCAGTTAGGGGTTCATTAGATGGTGCATTAGGAAACAGGGGAGGTGGGGTGGTTCTCACAGACAGAAGAGACGAGGGAGGAGGTTGAAAAAAAAATGGGCAAGCAGGCAATCCTGTTATCCTGTGACATTATAACCCTTTTAATTTCCTCCATCAAATACACCAAAGATCTGAAGTTATCAGCAGAGCTGGGAGCTCTGTTTCACTGCTCATGGGAAACGTGTCAAATGACTAAATGTACGGTGGTTAAAACGAGTATAACATTTTAACTTTTTTATAAACAGTCTTTTAAAGGCATGCAG
Source organism: Coregonus lavaretus (assembly GCF_964263955.1). NCBI lineage: Eukaryota > Metazoa > Chordata > Actinopteri > Salmoniformes > Salmonidae > Coregonus > Coregonus lavaretus. The sequence continues at coordinate 24,965,489 of NC_140004.1, read as the reverse complement.
CCCCGTGGGAGTCAACTTCCTATAGACTAATGGCACATTTCCATGGAATGAAAACCTCAAATTTGTCCAAAAAGTAATTCAGCTGAAGTAGCCCAATCAATCACTGTCAATTAGCGGGTGATTATGGCGCACCAGGCCTTGCTCATAATGCCCACCAGCTGGGGACAGGCTCCTGAGGACACCACGGAATAAAGCACCAAGCCCACGTCCGTCTCTGCCTGTCTGTGGTGAAACACTACAGTAGGGAAAACAAACCAGAGCAGCTACATACCAGTCCAAGCCAAAATATCACCACAACAATGGGTACCACTTAGTTAGTTACATTGTGTCACCTACTTATCTACAGAATGAAGCCTTATAGCTAAGACTCAGACTATGAGGTCAGAGGAATGCATCTCAAAGGTAGTCCTTGAGCAGTTTCAGCTTGCTTGTTACAAAGTTATAGTAAATATAGTGTCAAGGTTTAGTTGAAAAGTTGATTGCGAATTATATGCATGGCTAAGTGTCAGAAGTCATGTGGACCAGCCAAGAAAAAGAGCGGCTTGGCAAGGGATACATGGAGATGTGGGTGTTGCAATCACATACAGTTCAGTGCTGCTGGATTGAACTCAGAGCCACAACACCTCTGGCCAGTGCAGTCCAGGTCCTAACCACTTAGACAAAAATACATATAGCCATGCTCTGGTCCCTCTCCCTGTAGGCGAGGGATGGGCAACTCTAGTCCTCGGGGGCCGGAGTGGTGTCACACTTTATCCCCATCCCTAGCAAACACAGCTCATTAAACTAATTGCATTCTAAACTGAAGATCATGATTAGTTGATTATTGGAGTCTGTTGTGTTTGCTGAGGCAAAAGTGTGAAACCAATCAGGCCCCGAGGACTGGAGTTGCCCATCCCTGCTGTAGGATGACGGACAGGCAGGCAGAGACAGTGTCTCTCTGCTGTGTGTCAGTGCAGAGAAAGACCAGCCTCCCCGTGGTACAGAGTGACTCACAATCACGCGGCCTGAGCAACGTCCTGCTGCTGCTCCACTCCAGTCTGTAGTCACTCTACATCACAGCCTACGTCTGGAAGGAATCCCACTCTCCTCCTCCTCCTCCTTCCCCCAGCCCAGTCTCAGAGCACAACAGACTCTCAGGCTGTGTTGTAACCTTTTGACTGACAGCGGGTGTGCACACGTATTGGTAAATGAAAAAGTATGTCTCAATTACAGTTAAACTGTTTGTTTTGTTCATTTGACAGGTATATACAGTGGGGGGGAAAATTATTTAGTCAGCCACCAATTGTGCAAGTTCTCCCACTTAAAAAGATGAGAGAGGCCTGTAATTTTCATCATAGGTACACGTCAACTATGACAGACAAATTGAGATTTTTTTTTCCAGAAAATCACATTGTAGGATTTTTAATGAATTTATTTGCAAATTATGGTGGAAAATAAGTATTTGGTCACCTACAAACAAGCAAGATTTCTGGCTCTCACAGACCTGTAACTTTGTCTTTAAGAGGCTCCTCTGTCCTCCACTCGTTACCTGTATTAATGGCACCTGTTTGAACTTGTTATCAGTATAAAAGACACCTGTCCACAACCTCAAACAGTCACACTCCAAACTCCACTATGGCCAAGACCAAAGAGCTGTCAAAGGACACCAGAAACAAAATTGTAGACCTGCACCAGGCTGGGAAGACTGAATCTGCAATAGGTAAGCAGCTTGGTTTGAAGAAATCAACTGTGGGAGCAATTATTAGGAAATGGAAGACATACAAGACCACTGATAATCTCCCTCGATCTGGGGCTCCACGCAAGATCTCACCCCGTGGGGTCAAAATGATCACAAGAACGGTGAGCAAAAATCCCAGAACCACACGGGGGGACCTAGTGAATGACCTGCAGAGAGCTGGGACCAAAGTAACAAAGCCTACCATCAGTAACACACTACGCCGCCAGGGACTCAAATCCTGCAGTGCCAGACGTGTCCCCCTGCTTAAGCCAGTACATGTCCAGGCCCGTCTGAAGTTTGCTAGAGTGCATTTGGATGATCCAGAAGAGGATTGGGAGAATGTCATATGGTCAGATGAAACCAAAATAGAACTTCTTGGTAAAAACTCAACTCGTCGTGTTTGGAGGACAAAGAATGCTGAGTTGCATCCAAAGAACACCATACCTACTGTGAAGCATGGGGGTGGAAACATCATGCTTTGGGGCTGTTTTTCTGCAAAGGGACCAGGACGACTGATCCGTGTAAAGGAAAGAATGAATGGGGCCATGTATCGTGAGATTTTGAGTGAAAACCTCCTTCCATCAGCAAGGGCATTAAAGATGAAACGTGGCTGGGTCTTTCAGCATGACAATGATCCCAAACACACCGCCCGGGCAACGAAGGAGTGGCTTCGTAAGAAGCATTTCAAGGTCCTGGAGTGGCCTAGCCAGTCTCCAGATCTCAACCCCATAGAAAATCTTTGGAGGGAGTTGAAAGTCCGTGTTGCCCAGCGACAGCCCCAAAACATCACTGCTCTAGAGGAGATCTGTATGGAGGAATGGGCCAAAATACCAGCAACAGTGTGTGAAAACCTTGTGAAGACTTACAGAAAACGTTTGACCTGTGTCATTGCCAACTAGGGGTATATAACAAAGTATTGAGAAACTTTTGTTATTGACCAAATACTTATTTTCCACCATAATTTGCAAATAAATTCATTAAAAATCCTACAATGTGATTTTCTGGATTTTTTTTCTTCTAATTTTGTCTGTCATAGTTGATGTGTACCTATGATGAAAATGACAGGCCTCGCTCATCTTTTTAAGTGGGAGAACTTGCACAATTGGTGGCTGACTAAATACTTTTTTCCCCCACTGTATAAATGTGTGGTTTGGGTAGGCATCCTGACGGGCATCCAAAAGAGCTCAAGTGTGTACGGCTTAAATAAATATTCAAAACAAAGGATGAAAAATGTGTGTAGGTGTTTGTGTGTATGGTGGGGGGTGTAATACTTTCCAGAACGGGGGTTAGAATGTAGCCAAAGCAGCAGATTGGATCAGCGCCTCAGACTCCAGTGTGAGGCCCAGAGTTAGTTTGTCCTTATAAGGGCATAGCACACTCCTCAGAGCCTGAGCGGATTACCAGCTGCCACTGAGGAAGCCAGACTGGCACAAGCCGAGAGATAGACAGGAACAAACAAACAGAGGAGAGTGATGGACTCAGCAGAGATAAATTACATATAACTGGAGGGTCTCAGTTGTTCTGCGGTCCAACATCATGTTATTGCCTTGGCATCCCACCACTAGCTAGCTGTTGGCTGTCATAAAAGAGAACTGAAAGTCCATCATAACAGACAGGTAAAACCTTCTGAACCATTCCCCGATGACACTGGCAAACATGAGTAATACATACCACACCCATTTATATGGAAATATGATCATAGTATATAAGGGCCTTATTGCGTATGAGATGGCTGAAAGACTAGTGGTTTCCTGCCTGGCCCCAGCCAGTAGCCTCCAAGGGGAAATAAATGACTTTAATATGCACTGAATAACCCAGGGCCAGATTACACCTCACTATACTGTGCAGCCATTGTCTTCAGAGGGGTAACACACAGAGAGAAAGAAATATGGGAGAGGACGAGAGATGAAAGGGGGTTAGAGAAGGGATCCTCTTCATGCAGGGTCTGTTATGAGTTCCATGCATGGGCGGGCCCGGCTCCAAAAGGAGGCAAAAGGGGGCTTAGCCCCCTCAGTTGAAATGTGTGCCCCCTCAGTTTTAGTTATATGTCCCTATATAAAAATAGCAAAAAAGTTTAAATTATTGAGTGACAGGTTGGTGCAAAATCTGTCTATTCGCTGTGCTGTGTTAGCACAATGGACAGAGCGTGTCGCTGTGGGTGTAGGGGGGCTGTGGAAAGCCACTGGGGTGGCTAGGTATGACTCCTTTGGGTTTCAATAAAAAGAGGGGAAAAACTCATCTGTGGTAGGCTAAATGAATAACGTGATACACCTCCGCCTGTAATATTTTATTTAGATTTATAAGGACGGGGTCAAGCTTACCATTGAAGCTGCTTCACTCAACTCTGCCTCACCACTACAGAGTTTAGTTAGCTTCTTAGCTAGCTGTAAAGTGTTAGTGTTATTAGCCTTAGCCTATTTAGCTAGCTCAAAACAGCTAATATGCCACTGCCACGATGGATATCAGAAATTGGCTTCGCCAAAGCACCCAAACAAAGCCAAAAGGAGAAGGAGAGCGATGAGCAGCAGCAGCAAACAACCAAGGCCGCAAGCAAGTCCAGCAGCGACGATGCTGCCGAGCTCCTGCTAGTTCCGCATGCAGAGCCTACCCACCCTTCCACAAGCACTGCCAGGATAATGACTCCACAGTCCCCACCTCCAACTGTTCCTGACGATCTTGGAAAAAAGGAGCCAGCCCAGGTTAGCCTAGAATCCTACACTAACCAGAGGTTTTCTGTCCAAAAACATTCATTTAATAGCAACTGGTTCATAGGAGACTGGCTGGAATACTTGGTTACTGCAGATGCAGCATTTTGTGTTGGGTCCAATGCTAACGCAGACAAGGCCTTCACCAAAGATGGGTATTCTAACTGGATGAATTCAAATAAGAATTTGTTCTTAATTGACTTGCCTGGTTAAATAAAAGGTTAAATAAATAAATAAAAGTTGTTTATTGTGGTATAGCGTGATATAATCAGAATTCAATATAATTCCAATGCAAGAACACCTGGGTATAGCTACATATCGGTATGTTCCATTATAGAAATACAGTGCCTTCATAAAGTATACACACCCCTTGGCTTTTTCCACATTTTGTTGTGTTACAGCCTGAATTTAAAATGGATTCAATTGAAATTTTGTCTCACTGATCTACACACAATATCCAATATTGTCAGTGGAATTTTGGTTTTAGAATTTTTACAAATTAATTTCAAAAAATGAAAAGCTGAAATGTATAGAGTCAGTAAGTATTCAACCCCTTTATGTCAAGCCTAAATAAGTTCAAGAGTAAAAATGTGCTTAACAAGTCACATAAGTTGCATAGATTCACTCTGTATGCAATAATAAAGACCAGGGAGGTTTTCTGATGCCTCGCAAAGCAGGGCACCTATTGGTAGATGAAAATATACAAAATATAAAACAATAAACACTGAATATCCCTTTGAACATGGTCAAGTTATTAATTACACTTTGGATGGTGTATCAATACACCCAGTCACAACAAAGATGCAGGCGTCCTTCCTAACTCAGTTGCCGGAAAGGAAGGAAACCGCTCAGGGATTTCACCATGTGGCCAATGGTGATTTTAAAACAGTTAAAGAGTTTAATGGCTGTGATAGGCGAAAACTGAGGACATTGTAGTTACTCCACAATACTAACCTAAATGACAGTGAAAATTAGGAAGCCTGTACAGACAAAAAATATTGCAAAACATGCATGACCAAAAGTATGTGGACACTTGCTCGTCGAACATCTCATTTCAAAATCATGGCCATTAATATGGAGTTGGTCCCCCCACTAGATGTTGGAACATTGCTGCTGGGACTTGCTTCCATTCAGCCACAAGAGCATTAGTGAGGTCGGGCACTGATGTTGGGCGATTAGGCCTGCAGTCGGCTTTCCAATTCATCCCAAAGGTGTTCGATGGGGTTGAGGTCAGGGCTCTGTGCAGGCCAGTCAAGTTCTTCCACACTGATCTCGACAAACCATTTCTATATATTTTTTGGGGGTAAAAAGTACCCTCCCCAATTTCGTGATATCCAATTGGTAGTTACAGTCTTGTCCCATAGCTGCAACTCCCGTACGGACCTGCCAAGCCGCACTGCTTCTTGACACACTGCTCGCTTAACCCGGAAGCCAGCCGCACCAATGTGCAGCTGGTGACCGAAGTCAGCATGCATGCGCCCGGCCGCCACAAGGAGTCGCTATAGCGCGATGGGACAAGGACATCCCAGCTGGCCAAACCCTCCCCTAACTCGGAAGACGCTGGGCCAATTGTGCGCTGCCTCATGGGTCTCACGGTCACGGCCGGCTGCCCTGCAGTGTCTTAGATCGCTGCGCCACTCGGGAGGCCCGACAAACCATTTCTGTATGGACCTCGCTTTGTGCACGGGGGCATTGTCATGCTGAAACAGGAAAGGGCCATCCCTAAACTGTTGCCACAAAGTTGGAAGCACAGAATCATCTAGAATGTCAGTGTGTGCTGTAGCATTAAGATTCCCCTTCACTGGAACTAAGCGGCCTAGCCCGAAACGTGAAAAACAGACCATTATTCCTCCTCCACCAAACTTTACAGTGAACGCTTTTCCACTGCTCCAGAGTCCAATGGCGGCGAGCTTTACACCACTCCAGCCGATGCTTGGCATTGCGCATTGGTGATCATAGGCTTGTGTGCGGCTGCTCCCGACGAACAGCTCCCGACGAACAGTTATTGTGCTGACGTTGCTTCCAGAGGCAGTTTGGAACTCGGTAGTGAGTGTTGCAACCGAGAACAGACGACTTTTACGCGCTACAGCACGCTGCGGTCCCATTCTGTGCGCTTGTGTTGACGTCCTCTCTGAAATCCCAGAGCACGGCAACTTGCATGATGGGTAGCCCTACTCCAAATATGGAACATGTTACCCTCACGAAACAAATCTAACTGAAGCTCTGCACGATCGATTTGTTGGTCTTAAATCAGGGAGGCAACAGAGGGAAGTCCCATGGGATGGAACATGGAGCTTGTAGCACAATGAGATGTCTAGAACTGGAACATGGTGTTCAGCTGGTCCAGCCTATCCTACAACACAACACGGACAGGAGCAGATACAAATCAGCTGTGTATATCTAGGGAGCACCACCATTTTAAACACTAACAAGGAAAGCAAAACATCAACATCCGCTAGAGGACGTCTTTGGTGGATCTCAGGAAATACCTCTATCCTGAGGGACTCCAGACAGGAAAGTGTAAACCCCAGTTATGTGCTTTCACTCTCTCCCTGTCTGTAAATCAGTGTTTCCCAACTCCGGTCCTTGAGTACCCCCAACAGCACACATTTATGTTGTAGCCCCGGACAAAAACACCCGATTCAACTTGTCAAGTGCTTGATGATTAATTGAGAAGTAGAATCAGGTGTGCTTCTCAAGGGCCACAACAAAAATATGTTATTTTGGGGGTACTCGAGGACCGGAGTTGGAAAACACTGCTAAATAACTAGCCTGTCCGTCTGGTCCGAAGTAAGGTTTGTTTTTAGTTTAGACTATTGCTTATTTTGAAAAATAGTTTTAATGACTTGTGCTTCACATTGGTTATGGCACGTGAGGGTAGAGACCATGACACCGCTGTGTGTGTTGTGTGTCATAGTGGGTCTGCAAATCCCCATCTCACACCTGGAGATGATCTTTACAGGCCTGTCTGATATACAGCTCATGGAGGAGGAGAGGAGCTGCTAAAGAGCTCTAGCCAAATACACTCTAGTACCAGGTCGGACCCCCGTTTGCCTCCATAACAGCCTGAATTATTCAGGCAATGTTATTCCACGCCTCAATTGTCTAGTGTTTGTGATCGCGTGCCCACTAGAGCTGCTTCCTCTTGTTTATAGCTGATAGAAGTGGAACCCAGTGTGGTCGTCTGCTGCAATAGCCCCTCCATGACAAGAACCGACAAGTTGGGAGTTCCGAGATGCCGCTCTGCACACCACTGTTGTACTGTGCCGTTATTTTCCTGTTTGTGGCCCACCTGCTTGCACAATTCTTACCATTTTCCTTCGACCTCTCATCAACGTTTTTGCCCACAGGACTGGATGTTTTTTGTTTGTCGCACCATTCTCGGTAAACCCTAGACACTGTTGTGCGTGAAAAGCCCAGGTTGCCGGCCGTTTCTGTGATACTGGAACCGGTGCACCTGGCAAAGACGATCATACCACACTCAGTCACATAGGCCACTCGTTTTACCCATTCTAACATTTAATCAAACAGTAACTGAATGCCTTGATGCCAGTCTGCCTGCTTTATATAGCAAGCCACAGCCACGTGACTGTCTGTAGGAGCGAACCATTTGTGACTGCGGTGGTATACCTAAAAAACTAGCCACTGAGTGTATGATGGTAGAGGTGACGAAAAGAGAATGTAAGAGGACAGGGGAGCGATCTCCGTCCATCATTATTACCCCAACGTACGCAATAAGCTTCCAGGCTGGACGTGAAGTGTCAGGGCTGTCATGGCCTGGGCCAGGCTGAGGGGAGAGGGCGGCTGGGGGACCAGCAGTCACTGACAACGGCTGGCTGAGTGTTGTCACACAGGCAACTGTAAACATCTGTCAAACGTCCCTGCTGGGATCACAACACCTGCTCCATGAATCTGAAGCAGGTATTTGCCAGAGAACGCAGAAGACAGACATTTTTCCAAACTCAAGATCCCCAAAGTGTGAGGTCAGACTGGGTACACCTGGCCCAACCAGGCCCCTATATAGCCGTCCTGGAGAAACCCGGAGGATGAGGAAAACGCCTCCAATTCCTTTTCCAGAGCTTTCAGTTTGGCCGGGTGTTGCTGCAGACAAGCAGCCCCCAAAGCCCTGCCTACTGCTTTACTTTATAGAGTCAGACCAGAACCCTGACAGTGGAATATCAAGATCTATTAGGACGCTCAAGAACGATTATACATATTTTTTATTCTTACATGCTGTTCTGCATAAACTGAACCGAGTTGGACACTAACAGATGTGGTTCAGGTTAAAAGTCTTGCAGAATAGACCAGCTGTGGAAAGGTCTCTCTTGCACTTCAACCTGCAGCTCTCTGGATGTCCTCCCTTTAGTCTGTCAACACTGGACCACACTGCAGCTAGCAGAGGGATAGAGTGGGAGTCACACAGATGTCCAGGAGTCAATTCATTTCTCAAGCCTGTTTTTTCCTGCTAGTTCCCCAGGCACTGCAGGACAAATGGGTAACATAACTTATTCTGTTGGAAATACATAAAGAACTTCAAATACATTTATGGTTTACAAGTCGTGAATTTACAAATAGAAAATATTTGACTGAATATCATGCCATTTTGTTTCAGCTTACAGCACATGGCCTATAATATTTGATAAATAAAACTAAACATCCATAGTATATTTACTCAAAGCTATTGTTCTTGTATCAAAAACATTGCGCAATACAATGGACTAAAAATAACCCATACTATAAATGTAGCCCATCTCAAAGTTCATTGCATTTTTTCTCACCACTACTGGGCCAAAAATACTATTTTAAGCACTTGTCAGAGAGACAGAAGTTTCCTGTCTTATCAAATAAACATGTTCTGCCTGATCTCCCTGGCTTGTGTGTTCTAACGTTATAGTCAGTACGTATGACACCACAACCACATTGCTGTCAGTCAATGACGTGATACACAGTCATCAGTTGAGCAGTGGGACATAGAACTGTGGTTGTAATGCTAATATAATAGAGGGTCCACACAAGTCTAATGACCGTGACAACACAGTCATTGGGCATTGTCTGATGTAAGACAATGGTCACTGGGTAGAGAATACATGAAGCCTTCCTTCATCCTCATTTGTTCTACTTGAGAATAGAGGAGCTTTGTCCAACATGACATGACTAGAAACGCCTGAGAATGACAACAGGTCCAGTGGAGTGAATCAGGTGTGCCGTTTGCTCACATACTGTATAGCTTTCCTCGCTCTGGGTGAGGTAAACACCAGCCATAAAACGTTCAAAGGTAATTCCATCTACCAATCAGGAGATTTCTGGGTTATTGTAAACCAAGGCTCAAATGGGTGTTATCAATGGTTTCTGCTCTGAAACTACCTGGAATCCTCTCTACCAGTGTGTGTGGCAGCCTGGTATCTGTAAGGCATGCAGCAGCTTGAATCCGGGGCCTACTCTGAAAATACTCAAGCATTAACTGCACCTTCTTCCCACAATCAGCGGGAACCAAAGAGAGGGCTGGTTTTCTTGATGCCTCAACGGTCAACTTTAATCAAAAACTAATTTCTAGCTTTGCAATGCCAGTCTGCTGTAACTTGTGCAGCGCAGCAGACTGGTTCTGCCTTTAATGGTTTTAAGAAGGAGGTGTTAGATGGTGATAGCAGGGAGAGGAGTGGAGACGTCTTAACCCTTTACACTTGTGGGAATTGGCCTATATGGATAAGGCATAATTGAAATGTTTCTTACAGAAGAAATATGAAATGCATATGCATAACCTTGGCAGCAATTGAAAGGGAACAGTTTGGCGATTATGGGAAAATTATTAGACCAAAAGGTGAGGACAACAGTTCACCTGACACAAGACTGAATCCAAACATTAAAACTGTTGATTTTATTTGCATTTTACACATTTACTGTACTTTTCTCCGCATTTGTTGATAACTAAATCTGAAAATACTCTGGATACATTCAGTAACATAAGAATATTTCTGTAAAATGTGGGGTAGCTGCTACACAAGCAGTGTTTCCCCTAGGATTTTTTCCAACAGCAATAGCCAAAGTTTGAGAGGCCGTCCTCTTGGCCGCAGAGACAAAATCATTATGTTTTAAAGCAAATTTCCTGCAATTCTACACACTTTCCCATGGCTTATGCAGTGTTCTTATGCCATCTGAGTGACTCAAAACATAACAAAATCAACAGGGGCCCCAAGCCATGAAATATTTTGAATTTTAGATTCTTCCTGACTGTCTAGTTTTTATTTTGGTGATTGTTTGTTCTTAAAGATGAACTTATGAAAAAATATATATAGCTCCATTATCTTTTTTTACATACTTTATATGTAAAATATACCAGTTTTTAGTCGTTTACACTGAAAACTTTTACCATCCCGAAATTATTATTATTATTATTATTTTTTAATAATACAGTTGAAGTCGGAAGTTTACATACACCTTAGCCAAAGACGGAACAGGGAGGAGAGGAGGAGGAGATGGAACAGGGAGGAGAGGAGGAGGAGATGGAACAGGGAGGAGAGGAGGTAGAGGAGGAGAAGGAACAGGGAGGAGAGGAGGAGGAGAAGGAACAGGGAGGAGAGGAGGAGAAGGAACAGGGAGGAGAGGAGGAGGAACAGGGAGGAGAGGAGGAGGAGAAGGAACAGGGAGGAGAGGAGGTGGAGGAAGAAAGCAAAGCACATACAGTTGAAGTCTGAAGTTTATATACACCTTAGCCAAATACATTTAAACTCAGTTTTTCACAATTCCTGACATTTAATCCTAGTAAAAATTCCCTGTCTTAGGTCAGTTAGGATCACCACTTTATTTTAAGAATGTGAAATGTCAGAATAATAGTAGAGAGAATTATTTATTTCAGCTTTTATTTATTTCATCACATTCCCAGTGCGTCAGAAGTTTACACATACTCAATTAGTATTTGGTAGCATTGCCTTTAAATTGTTTAACTTGGGTCAAACGTTTCAGGTAGCCTTCCACAAGCTTCCCACAAGTTGGGTGAATTTTGGCCCATTCCTCCTGACAGAGCTGGTGTAACTGAGTCAGGTTTGTAGCCCTCCTTGCTCGCACACGCTTTTTCAGTTCTGCCCACACATTTTCTATAGGATTGAGGTCAGAGCTTTGTGATGGCCACTCCAATACCTTGACTTTGTTGTCCTTAAGCCATTTTGCCACAACTTTGGAAGTATGCTTGGGGTCATTGTCCATTTGGAAGACCCATTTGCGACCAAGCTTTAACTTCCTGACTGATGTCTTGAGATGTTGCTTCAATATATCCACATAATTATCCTTCCTCATGATGCCATCTATTTTGTGAAGTGCACCAGTCCCTCCTGCAGCAAAGCACCCCCACAGCATGATGCTGCCACCCCGTGCTTCACGGTTGGGATGGTGTTCTTCGGCTTGCAAGCCGCCCCCCTTTTCCTCCAAACATAACGATGGTCATTATGGTCAGTTCTATTTTTGTTTAATCAGACCAGAGGACATTTCTCCAAAAAGTACGATCTTTGTCCCCATGTGCAGTTGCAAACCGTAGTCTGGCTTTTTTATGGCGGTTTTGGAGCAGTGGCTTCTTCCTTGCTGAGCGGCCTTTCAGGTTATGTCGATACAGGACTCGTTTTACTGTGGATATAAAGACTTTTGTACCGGTTTCCTCCAGCATCTTCACAAGGTCCTTTGCTGTTGTACTGGTATTGATTTGCACTTTTCGCACCAAATTACGTTAATCTTTAGGAGACAGAACGCATCTCCTTCCTGAGTGGTATGACAGCTGCGTGTTCCCATGGTGTTTATACTGGCGTACTATTGTTTGTACAGATGAACGTGGTACCTTTAGGCATTTGGAAATTGCTCCCAAGGATGAACCAGACTTGTGGAGGTCTACAATTTGTTTTCTGAGGTCTTGGCTGATTTCTTTTGATTTTCCCATGATGTCAAGCAAAGAGGCACTGAGTTTGAAGGTAGGCCTTGAAATACATCCACAGGTACACCTCCAATTGACTCAAATGATGTCAATTAGCCTATCAGAAGCTTCTAAAGCCATGACATCATTTTCTGGAATTTTCCAAGCTGTTTAAAGGCACAGTCAACTTAGTGTATGTAAACTTCTGACCCACTGGAATTTTGATACAGTGAATTATAAGTGAAATAATCTGTCTGTAAATAATTGTTTGAAAAATTACTTGTGTCATGCACAAAGTAGATGTCCTAACCGACTTGCCAAAACTATAGTTTGTTAACAAGACATTTGTGGAGTGGTTGAAAAACTAGTTTTAATGATTCCAACCTAAGTGTATGTAAACTTCCGACTTCAACTGCATATTTGAGTGGCAACAACAATTTTGCAGCGGTGGCCTGCCGCTGCTAAATGAATTTGATTTGATTTGATTTATTAGGATCCCCATTAGCCGATGCCAATGGCGACAGCTAGTCTTATTGGGGTCTGACGTATAACGAAAAAGACAGACAAAATACATTTAAAAACATTAACATGTAGTGTGTGTGCATCTATCAGTTACACATACATGTCAATACATACACACAACAAGTAGGTCATATGGGGGAGAGGCGTGGTGCCGTGAAGTGTTGCTTTATTTGTTTTTTTAAACCAGGTTTGCTGTTCACTTGCCCTCTGATTACAATGAAGACCAAGACGTGCCGCTCTGTTCTGGAACAGCTGCAGCTTAACTAGGTCTTTATTTGTAGCACTTCACCTTATCACTGGACAAAAATCAAGATAAAACTAGAGCCTGCAGGACTTGCTTTGTGGAGTGTGGAGTCAAAAAAGCAGAGCATCTCTTTATTACTGACAGACCTCTCCCCATCTTTACAGCCATTTAATCTATATGTTTTGACCATTACCGTTTACAATCAAAGGTAACACCAAGTAATTTAGTCTCCTCAACCTGTTCAACAGCCACAACATTCATTACCAGATTCAGCTGAGGTCTAGAACTTAGGGAATGATTTGTCCCAAATACAATGCTCTTGGTTTGAGATGTTCAGGACCAGTTTATTACTGGCCACCCATTCCAAAACAGACTGCAACTCTTTGTTAAGGGTTTCAGTGACTTCATTAGCTGTGGTTGCTGATGCGTATATGGTTAAATCATCAGCATACATGGACACACATGCTTTGTTTAATGCCAGTGGCAGGTCATTGGTAAAAATAGAAAAGAGTAGAGGGCCTAGAGAGCTGCCCTGCGGTACACCACACTTTACATGTTTGACATTAGAGAAGTTTCCATTAAAGAAAACTGAGTTCTATTAGATAGATATCTCTGAATCCACTATATGGCAGTGGTTGAAAAGCCATAACACATAAGTTCTCAATAACAGGTTATGGTCACTGAAATCTAATTCTACAGCTCCCAATCTTCTTATTATCAATTTCTTTCAACCAATCATCAGTCATTTGTGTCAGTGCAGTACATGTTGAGTGCCATTCTCTATAAGCATGCTGAAATTCTGACGTTAATTTGTTTAATGAGAAGTTGCATTGTATTTGGTCAAACACCATTATTTTCAACAGTTTGCTAAGAGCTGGAGGCAAGCTGAAAGGTCTGCTATTAGAACCAGTAAAGGCTGCTTTACCACTCTTGGGTAGCGGCTTCCCTCCAGGCCTGAGGAATATAGGGGAAACACTGATGAGACAAATAAATTACAAGGGTTTGAGTGAGAGGACTAACTGTTGTCTCCAAGTGGCCACACTCTTCTCCAAAGTGTGCAGTTCCTTTGTAATTTAAATGCACTTTTGACTCAAAAGAAGAGTCATCATTTTGGTGCGCATAGAAAGGAGTCTTGAGTGCATTCAGGTGCGTATGCCACAGTGAATTTTCTTCACAATAGACAAACATAGGCTCATTCTGTTCAGAACAACCCAGGGTATGACGCCATGTCATTTTGTAACTGTGCATCAAACATAGTGATCATAAATGTTGTCCCTGTATATGACATGAGTTTTATGATATGGAAATGTGAAGTGCACATTTGGACTCACAGGTGTCTGGCTTGCTTGTTTGACAGTGGTATTTATTATAATCCTCAACGTCTCATGTGACGACCCTCCCACTCTGTCTGCCGTATTCTCTCTTTGCTCTTGTTTCCTTATTAGGATGCCGGTGGGCGGAGTTGGGAGGGTCGTCAGCTACATGGGAAACACCTGGGCCGGGTGTGTCCCAGCATAAATGGACCTCTTCCACATTCATGAAGGAGACTCTCTCCAGGCAGATACTTTGACTTTGGTTGTGGTATTTTTGTGGCCTTTTTGGTTGTTTGCTTTGGCACCTCTCAACACTTTTCCATATTACATTTATGCAAGCAAACACTCACTTACACTACTGATTACTGATTACACACCCCATTGTTATTTGAGTTAGTTTACTTTAGTTAATAAATATATACTTTAAGTATTCCTTGTCTCCACGTGTCTCCCTTTTGTTACGAACTTGAGCCGGTTCGTGACAAGTGGGGGCTCGTCTGGGATCTTGAACTGGTTGTGTTTGGGAGAACGTGGAGTTAATGTCCAATTCTGTAGGTTTTTTTTTTGTAAATGTTGTTAGTTTGTTTGAGTTTGATAGGCCCAGTATTGGTTTCCTTTGGGTTGTGTACTGCGTTGGAGAGAGTACATTGGTTAGTTTCCAGTCCCTGCCCAGCCTGGAAACTCTTGCTCTACTCGCTGTTGGGGCATCGGTCTGAGGAGGTGAGTACAATCGGCTGTGTACCTCAGTGGGAGATTGGGTAGGGTAGTGACATTTTCTACCCGGAGCTATAGCTTTTTCCCCTGATAGGCTTAGTGACGTGTTTTGTTTTGGGATACGTTGGGCATGGTTAAATGTTTGTTATTTTTGTGTGGTGTCTGTGGACTGAGCAGTTGTCTCGGGGGCACATCCGTGGCTTGGTGGAATTTACCAGCGTGCTGGGGGGTTTAATTCCTTGCCAGCGGGCTACAGTGCGTAATTACCCACCGCGAATCCACACGAAGACTAGGGTTGAGTTATTGTAGGTTATGGGGAAGCTCCATATCCCAGCTCTCTTCTGTGGTGCTCGGTGTGATTGTCATTTCTCTTGTGTCTGGTGTGCTCAGCAGAGGGGTTGAGCAAGATTATTATGATATATATATTTTTTTTTTTTCTCCTGATTATGCCGTCTAATGTAGACGAGTTCATTCGCTTTCCATCAGAAGAACTGTTAGAATTATGTACTAAAGAACAGCTGTTGAAGGTTGCTGAACACTACAAGGTTGAAATTAGTGATAAACGCCTAAATTCTATTAGGTTAATATTGAAGGCCAATTTGATGGAGAGTGGTATTCTGGATGTTACCACTGGGGCAGCCTCTGCTGAGGACACATTGTCTCCCCGATATGTTACAATGACCGCTCCATCGGTTAGTCATAGTAGTCTTCTTTTTGAACAGCAGAAAGAACTGCTTCTGTTACAGCTAGAGCATGAACAAAATGGACAAAGAGCTAAAATGGAGCATGATCGTGTAAAATATGAAAGGGAATTGGAATTTAAACAGGATATGGAGCGTGCTAAAATCAAGCTGCAACAAGAGCGACTAGAGTTGGTTAGAGAAGGAAAGCTCTCAGGGGAGAGTTTGCTCTGGGAAGGTGACCCAGAGTTACCTAGGGGTCGTTCCTCTTTTGGTCGTAATCCAGACACATTTGATATTGTTGGGAATTTACGGTTGTTGCCCCAGTTTAATGAAAAGGACCCGGAGACATTCTTTTCGTTGTTTGAGCGTGTTGCTGACGCTAGGAGTTGGCCTGATTCTGATCGCACTTTGATGTTGCAGTGTGTGCTGACTGGTAAAGCGCAAGAAGCATATTCAGCTCTTAGTGTAGCAGACAGTGTTAGTTATGAGAAGGTTAAAACGGCTGTGTTACAGAGTTATGAATTGGTCCCTGAGGCTTACCGCCAACGATTTAGAACTTTAAAAAGGGATGATCAGCAGACTCATGTTGAGTTTGCGCGAATATTATCTTCACAGTTCAATCGCTGGTGTTCTGCCTCTGCAGTTATGACTTTCCAAGGGCTGTGTGATCTGATTATGTTAGAACAATTTAAGGACACAATCCCTGATCGTATAGCGACGTACATTAACGAACGAAAAAAAAAGACTGTCGCTGAAGCTGCGGTTTTGGCAGATGAATATGTGTTGACTCACAAAAATGTTTTTGCAGAACCCCGTATTCGGAGTGAGTGGGGGCGTTCGCAGAGATTTGGGCCTCGCTCGCCGAGATACTTCGGTTCCCGGGCAGAGTTTCATTCAACTAGGGTTGAGCCTGATACCCGTGGTAAAACTGACGTTGGTCAAGAGTGTCACTACTGTCAAGAATTAGGTCATTGGAAAAATGAATGTCCGATTCTTAGGTCTAGGGGTAAATTCAGTACAGGTGCTTATGGTAAATTCAGGCCTGCAGCGTTAGCAGCGCCTGTTCTACATCAGTTCACTCCTGACGCATTGTCTCATGCCCAGAGCCAGGTGAAAGGTTATATTGATCCCGACTATTTACCTTTCGTTACGGAGGGTTTTGTGTCTATGGTAGGAAGTAAGAACCTAGTGCCAGTAAAGATCCTAAGAGACACAGGTGCCTCTGAATCATTTGTGTTGGAATCTGTGTTACCCTTCTCTGCGGAGACTGATTCGGGGAATAGTGTTCTAATTAGGGGAATAGGTTTGAACACTCTGTCAGTTCCATTGCATAAACTGATGTTGGATTGTGGACTGGTGAAAGGTGAGGTTGTTGTGGGGGTGCGTCCTTCATTGCCTATTGAGGGTATTGACGTGATCCTTGGAAATAACTTGGCTGGGGAGCGTGTGTGGCCTATCGCGTTTCCATCTTTAGTGGTTTCCACTAAGCCGTCAATTGTAGGGATTCCTGATGAGAGTGCGCAGAATTTCCCAGAGGTGTTTTCTGCGTGTGCAGTGACGCGTTCTATGATCCATGACGACCTGGTCACGGAGCTGGCTAACGAGAATACCACAAAGAAGTCTGTTACTGTTTTCCCTGTTATCCCGTTATCTATATCCCGCTCCGATTTAATCGAGGCGCAACGGACTGACCCTACATTAGAAGAGTTGCGGGACCAAATTGTGCCTGTGGAACAGTTGGGAGATGTCGCACAGGGCTATTTTCTCCAAGAAGAGGTCCTGATGAGAAAGTGGATGTCTCATGGTAGTTGTTTTCTGGGGGAGGCGATTAGTCAGGTGGTGGTACCAGTTAAGCTTCGTGAGTTGGTGCTAACAACTTCTCACAATGATGTTGCTGGGCATATGGGTGTGAGAAAAACCTACAATCGTATATTACGACATTTCTTTTGGCCAAGATTAAAGAGGGATGTTTCTGATTTCATCAAAACTTGTCACACCTGTCAATTAACTGGTAAATCTAATCAAGCTATTAAGCCGGTACCACTGTTCCCTATTCCTGTACTCAGTAAACCTTTTGAGTATTTGATTATTGATTGTGTTGGTCCTCTGCCTCGTTCTAGAAAGGGTAGTAATTATTTGTTGACTGTGATGTGTCAGACCACTAGGTTTCCTGCTGCCTATCCTCTCCGGTCTATCACGACTAAGGCTGTGTTAAAAGCTTTGACTCAGTTTCTCTCACTGTTTGGAATCCCTAAGGTCATTCAAAGTGATCAAGGATCTAATTTCACCTCTAATCTCTTTGGTCAGGTTCTCCAACAACTCCATATTAAACACAACTTGTCTAGCGCCTATCATGCCCAAAGTCAAGGAGCACTGGAACGTTTCCATCAAACACTTAAGTCTTTGTTGAGAGCTTATTGTACTGAGATGGAAAAGGATTGGGAGGAGGGGTTGCCTTGGTTATTGTTAGCTGCTAGGGAGGTTTCACAGGAGAGCACGGGTTTTAGCCCAAATGACCTAGTGTTTGGACATCGGGTGCGTGGGCTTTTATCTGTTCTCCAGGATGACTGGAAGTCTCCCGAGCCTCCTCAGTCCCTGTTATCATATGTGTGTGATTTTCGGCGACGCTTGTATGCCGCTGGTGAAATGGCTAAAGAGAAGCTATCATCTTCACAGGACAGGATGAAGAGCATATATGATCGCCGAGCTGAGCCTCGTCACTTTAGTCCAGGTGATCAGGTTCTGGCTCTGCTGCCAATTGTTGGTTCTCCTTTTCAAGCCAAGTTTCAAGGTCCATATACAGTGGTGCGCCAGTACACTGAGCAAAATTATCTAGTTGCCACTCCAGAACGGAGGAAAGCACACCAACTGTGCCATGTAAATTTGTTAAAACCCTATTATGCACGTTCCTCTGAGACTGAACAGTGGGAGTCTACAGAGGACGGTAAGGCTGTTCTTTTGGCTGATACTGTTTATTCCAAGAGTTCTGGTCATGCTAGGTTTGTGCAGGAGCAGGAAGATGTTTCTGGTCCCGATGATTGCATACTGCAGGGTAGATTGAAAAATTCAGAGACACTGGAGATTTTAGATAGCCTTCTTACTCATCTACCTGTTGATGGGCGGAAAGAGATGGTTGGTTTGATTCAGAGATTTCCAGGGTTGTTTTCTGATACACCTACACGTACAAACTTAATAGAACATGATATTGACATTGGAGATGCTGACCCCATTCGTCAACGGTTCTATAGAGTTTCTTCAGAGAAACTGCGTTGTCTGGATGCTGAGGTCCGGTACATGCTGGAGAGTAAAATAGCAGAGCCTTCTTTCTCCAGTTGGGCTTCTCCCTGTATCTTGGTCAGTAAATCGGATGGAACAAATAGATTTTGTACGGACTACCGTAAGGTAAACGATGTCACTAAGCCGGATTCATTTCCTCTTCCTCGGATGGAGGACTGCGTTGATCAAGTCGGCGCAGCTAAGTTTGTGAATGTGCGGCACATCCGGGGGACTGATAACGTGATTGCTGATGCGCTCTCTCGTGCGCCCTGTTCATGAATATTGTTGTGACCGACCATTGTTTGATTTTGTCATGTTCTATCTTTCCTGTTTGTCCCTTCCTAGTCTTGTGTTCTTCTTTCCTCTTAAAGGATGCTTCCTGTGTAAAGGTTGCTGAGGTCTGGAGAGGATGATGGGGGGGGCAAGTGGAGGTGTGAACATGTACAATTTGTCGGTTTGGGATGCAGGGGCTGGTACGTTGGTCCGGGGTCCTTGTTGGTCCCCGGTCTTATGGGGGGGGGGGTGTGACGACCCTCCCACTCTGTCTTCCGTATTCTCTCTTTGCTCTTGTTTCCTTATTAGGATGCCGGTGGGCAGAGTTGGGAGGGTCGTCAGCTACATGGGAAACACCTGGGCCGGGTGTGTCCCAGCATAAATGGACCTCTTCCACATTCATGAAGGAGACTCTCTCCAGGCAGATACTTTGACTTTGGTTGTGGTATTTTTGTGGCCTTTTTGGTTGTTTGCTTTGGCACCTCTCAACACTTTTCCATATTACATTTATGCAAACACTCACTTACACTACTGATTACTGATTACACACCCCATTGTTATTTGAGTTAGTTTACTTTAGTTAATAAATATATACTTTAAGTATTCCTTGTCTCCACGTGTCTCCCTTTTGTTACGAACTTGAGCCGGTTCGTGACACTCATCTTTCAAAATGCATAGTCCTCTTAATTTATAGCATTTCCCTCACTCAGACAAAACATATGCAAAAGTTGCCCAATTAGCGGGAGGGATGGGGGATACTTATCACATGAGATGCTCAAGTTCAGAATGGCTATTGGTTAAACCCCATACAGCGCTGTGAAGAGCAGAGCCAGAGCTCTGAAGTCATGTATAACATTTTACTGTACAGCCACTGTGTTCCAATTTAGGCGTTTATCAGTGCCCAAATCTGCCATTTTCAACCCATACATGGGTACGAGTGTAAAGGGTTCAACACATCAACAAAGTGTAGCCCTTTGAAAAGCAAAAATATTGGCCTCTGCAACCTAATGTAACAGACTTACTGCAAAAGACAAACATGAAAACAGAATACCCAGAATATCCACAACATCTATGTATAAATAAACCCATATTGATTACATAATTCAGTGTACTTCTCTGATGGAGTTCACATTTCTGAGCAGGTCTCTTGGGACCTGAGAACCTGGGACTGATGTGTGCACCTCCAAAACAAACCCATTCCTTCTCTCCACTCTTTACCCCAGAGCCCCTGTCACCACAGAGGAGGGCCCCCCAGAGAGCCATAAACCTCTAGCCTGGGGGTCCCATATGTCGCTGGGCCTGAACTACTAAATTTTTTACATGTGAATCTCTCTCGCTGGAGAGAAGGGGGGGCACAGAGAGACATATCAACGTTTGTTAACTAGGAGGTCAGAGCCGGTTCGTCGCTGACCTGGGCCTCACCTGCACACAGGCTAGAGCAGAGGGAAGGAGGGAGGGCCCACTGCAGATTCAGAGGCACCGTAGAGGGGTGGGGAGGCAGCTTGACACCAGGGATCTGTCAGTCTCATGCGAGTGAGCAGGTGCGCCCCTTCTGTGCAGGTGTGACAGAGCAGCCCGTGGCGAGAGGGTGGGGAAAGCAGCACTGAAAGAACCTTCTGTCTAAAACACCTGTGAGATGGCCCATTCTACAGGTCTGTCACATTGGCTCACAGCTGAGAGCATAATGATTAATAATCATCATACAGCTAGCTAGTAATCAGCTTACCTGAAAAACTGGCCCACTGTTTTTTTCTTTAACATCACAGGTTATTATGAGGACCGATGGCAAGAAAAACACAGATGTCTCCCAATTTTCTTAAAACTGCCTCCTTTTTTATTTTCCTTTGGAACCGCTGATCATGAAGGACTAGATAGCGATAGTGAGTTTATCCCCCCCCCGCCGCCGTTGCTTTCATAAAGCTTTCAGATTAGCACAAAGACTCTAAAAAGTTGCAAAGGACTCCATGTTCACTTAGGAGTATTGGGACACATGTTTTCAAAGGAATATTGACCCTAGCATTTGTCACTGCTCTGTGATCATGGCTTTCCTTTCTGCATTTCACACTAGACAGGAGTAGTTAAGCTCTCGGAACCTGCCTCCAACAGTTGGTGTCAAAAAGACAGAAGTCCCCAACTGATGATTTTGTGTGTGTTTAAGGAGCTGAGACCAACTGAACAGTGTTTTTCCTGGTTGCTGTGGAGGGGAACGAATGAGCAATATACCAGCATGCAGGCGGCGGACTGAATGGAAGTGTATTCATGAGATTAGTGCCGTTAAGGAGACCACCATATGACCTACTAGCTGTTTAATTCATTAAGCACAACTGTGTTCGTGTGCGTGTTTATTCCAAATGTGTTTTTGTAGCAACGCCACACCAGCGTTCCACAATGCCTGTAGTAAATATAGGCCAATCCCAGTTCTACCGTTAAATTCTTGTCAATGGCTTTCTTTTTTACCAGCTTCCTGAGTAGCAACAGGTTATAAACCCTCTGTTCAAACTGCTACCCTGCTGCTGGAGCCATGTTAATTCATATTCTAAACCATCGCAACTCAGATGATTATTTATATTTTTTTTTTAACAAACCCTTGGATGCTGTGGGCCATATTTTATTGGGAGAAAGAAAAACAGCTTTAGAATAACCTTTGGCCAATTCAGTCTTCTCTCAAGCAGCATGGGCCGAATCGCATGCCTCCATATAAACAACTCCGCTGGAGCAATAAGCCCCAGACAGCCTTTTGTTTCCTTTGGACACCACAAAACATCAAGCGTCTTTGTAGGGCTCTGGGAGGGCTGGGAGCTCTGCGACCCTTGTTGGTGGTCACATCTGAGATGGGGAAGATGCGGGAGCCATGTACCAGTAGAGACCTAACTCAGCCCCCTAAATACTGCACTGGGGTCTGTGGCGAGACACAGCATTCCATTCTTCGTTATTATTTGATTATCATGTCAAATCAGCATAAATATACAAAATGTATGTATGTCTATTCCTTGGGATATATTTTCCTTAAATGTCATTCCACTTTTGTTCTAACTTTTGTTCTAACTTTAAGTTTGTATAGGAAAGTGGTTACTTTATACATCTTCTGCTGCAGTTTGATCAACATTTTTGCAACCCTCCAATCTTCCCATGCTGGGAAATACATACAGTGACTTTCTAAAGTATTCATCCCCCTTGGCGTTTTTCCTATTTGGTTGCATTACAACCTGTAATTTAACTGGATTTTTATTTGGATTTCATGTAATGGACATACACAAAATAGTTAAATAAATAAAAAAATGCATATGTATTCACCCCCTTTGCCATGAAGCCCCTAAATAAGATCTGGTGCAACCAATTACCTTCAGAAGTCACATAATTAGTTAAATAAAGTCCATCTTCTTCAAGGAGGGCATTAATCAGAGAGGCAACAAAGAGACCAAAGATAACCCTGAAGGAGATGCAAAGCTCCACAGCGGAGATTGGAGTATCTGTCCATAGGACCACTTTAAGCCGTACACTCCACAGAGCTGGGCTTTATGGAAGAGTGGCCAGAAAAAAGCCATTGCTTAAAGAAAAAAATAAGCAAACACGTTTGGTGTTCGCCAAAAGGCATGTGGGAGACTCCCCAAACATATGGAAGAAGGTACTCTGGGCAGATGAGACTAAAATGTTGCTTTTTGGCCATCAAGGAAAACGCTATGTCTGGCGCAAACCCAACACCTCATCACTCCGAGAACACCATGCCAAGGGGGGTGAATACTTTCGCAAGCCACTGTACAGTACACCTGTCATTTAGGGAATATGGTCAGTGAATAACAAAAATGTGGGAATTGTGGATGTGGAAAAACTAGACAAAAGCTACAGATGTGCATATTTCCGCCGCTTAGTATTCCATATAGTCCTTTATTAGTCCAGACTGAAATCCGATAATTTTTAAATTGAGGACATTAAAAGAACAGACAATTCCTCTGGTGAGATCCGAGACAGGATTGTATCGAGGCACAGATCTAGGGAAGGGTACAAAAATATTTCTGCAGCATTGAAGGTCCCCAAGAACACAGTGGCCTCCATCAGGTCCAAAGTTCCTCTGTGGAGATGGGAGAACCTTCCAGAAGGACAACAATGTCTGCAGCACTCCCCCAATCAGGCCTTTATGGTAGAGTGGCCAGACGGAAGCCACTCCTCAGCAAAAGGCACGACAGCCCGCTTGGAGTTTGCCAAAAGGCACCTAAAGACTCAGACCATGAGAAACAAGATTCTCTGGTCTGATGAAACCAAGACTGAACTCTTTGGCCTGAATACCAAGCATCACCTCTGGAAGAAACCTGGCACCATCCCTATGGTGAAGCATGGTGGTGGCAGCATCATGCGGTGGGGATGTTTTTCAGCAGCAGGGACTGGGAGACTAGTTAGGATCGAGGGAAAGATGAACGGAGCAAAGTACAGAGATCCTTGATGAAAACCTGCTCCAGAGCGCTCAGGACCTCAGACTGGGGCGAAGGTTCACCTTCCAACAGGACAACGACCCCAAGACAACACAGGAGTGGCTTCGGGACAAGTCTCTGAATGTCCTTGAGTGGCCCAGCCAGAGCCCGGACTTGAACCTAATCTAACATCTTTGGAGCGACCTGAAAAAAGCTGTCCAGCGACACTCCCCATCCAACCTGACAGAGCTTGAGAGGATCTGCAGAGAAGAATGGGATAAACTCCCCAAATACAGGTGTGCCAAGCTTGTAGCGTCATACCCAAGAAGACTTGAGGATGTAATTGCTGCCAAAGGTTGCTTCCACAAAGTACTGAGTAAAGGGTCTGAATACTTCTGTAAATGTGATTGTTTTTGTAATAAATTTGCAAAAAAAATCTAAAATCCTGTTTTTGCTTTGTCATTATGGGGTATTGTGTGTAGATTGATGAGAGAGAAAAACAATTGAATCCATTTTAGAATAAGGCTGTAATGTAACAAAATGTGGAAAAAGTGAAGGCGTCTGAATACTTTACGAATGCACTGTATGTCGCGGAGAGTCGAGTGTGGAGACATGGATTCGGTTCAGGCAGTCGTCCTGATGAGCCCTTCCCATGCTCAGCTAGTTTATGCTGGCTAGCTTGCAACAGCAGCAGCATGGCGCTAGTTGAAACTTGTAAAAACGTGACGTTTATTTCGATGGGCGAGGGAGAAATAACTTGTAGTATTGGTCACCATCTGGATTTTGTCACCACTCCAATTTGTTCCATCTCACTTGATTTTACTTAGAGTAGGATAGCAGCCTACACGGAAATAACTTGTAATATTGGTAGTAACCATCTGGCTGTCAGCATGATACAGTCTACACTTCTCAATGGGGAGAGTTTGTGCTGCAAGCCGGCAACACAGGGCACAGTGTCCTTCGCTCATGCTTACCACAGTAAGGAGAGGGCAGTAGCTATACAGAACAACAAATATATAATGCAACATGCAACAATTTCAAAGATTTTACTGAGTTAGAGTTCATAAGGATAACAGTCAATTTAAATAAATTAGGCCCTAATCTTTGGATTTCACGACTGGGAATACAGATAGACATCTGTTGGTCACAGATACTATACCTTAAAAAAGAAAGTAGGGGTGGTGGATCAGAAAACCAGTCAGTATCTGGTGTGACCACCATTTGCCTCATGCAGCGCATACAGTTGATCAGGACGTTGATTGTGGCCTGTGGAATGTTGTCTCACTCCTCTTCAATGGCTGTGCGAAGTTGCTGGATATTGGCGGGAACTGGAACACGCGGTCGTACACGTCGATCCAGAGCATCCTAAATGGGGTGACGTGTATGGAGTATGCAGGCCATGGAAGAACTGGGACATTTTCAGCTTCCAGGAATTGTGTACAGATCCTTGCGAAATGGGGATGTGCATTATCATGCTGAAACATGCATTAGGTGATGGCGGTGGATGAATGGCAGAACAATGGGCCTCAGGATCTCATCACGGTATCTCTGAGCATTCAAACTGCCATCGATAAAATACAATTGTGTTCATTGTACGTAGCTTATGCCTGCCCATACCATAACCCCATGATGTACTGGGCCGTCTGCACCACCCTCTGTAGCGCCTTGCGTGGTAAGCGGTTGTCATACCAAGCGGTGATGCAGCCAGTCAAGATGCTCTCAATGGCGCAGCTGTAGAACTTTGAGGATTTTCGTGTAAGAGCTCTTTGAAAAGACTGGCTGAAGTATCAGTCGGTTTTGGTTGGATGGAGTTTTGGCATACCTGATGACATCACCAGGTTGTAAAATTAGTCGACAGATCAATAAGTTCCAAACCTCTGCCGATAACAGCTAATTCAGTTTTCCCCTCCCCACTCAGACAAATCCCAGACAGTCCTAGAATTATTGTTTGAGAAATTGCTCTTTGCTTAAAAGCTATATGTTTCTATTTAACCATTTTAATTTAAAAACAGTAAGGGCTCAGACAGACCAATACCGTTTGCTGACAGAGTACTTAGCGCCTCAATGTCATTTGCAAAAAAAAAGTGTGCACCGATTTAAACGAGCGTCTAGACTCTAGAACCAGTACCTCAAACTGCAAAAAAAGACCGGCATCCTAACGGGTCAAGGGGTGCACTGAAGAATGTGTGTGCTCATCAAAACAATTCTAAATTCGCAAGCACTGCTCGTGCTCACCAAACCACAGTAAGTCTATAGAAAATTAGAATAATTGGGACGCAATTAACATGTAGGCTAGGATCTTCCATCCAACATACAGTACATCAAGCATAGGCCTACAATGCGGTCTGAAAATGTTGA
Source organism: Coregonus lavaretus (assembly GCF_964263955.1). Classification (NCBI taxonomy): domain Eukaryota; kingdom Metazoa; phylum Chordata; class Actinopteri; order Salmoniformes; family Salmonidae; genus Coregonus; species Coregonus lavaretus. Next base: position 24,939,384 of record NC_140004.1, on the reverse strand, counting down.
GACTCCTCTAAAATCGCCATAGGCTAAATGTCATATGAGGTGTAAAGGTTATAATATAATATATTGTAGCCATTTTAGGTTAATCTTTTAGGAAAATAATGTTTGGACATGTAAAAACAACATTAAAACGCAACATTGAGTGTCAGAGAACTCTTGTCATTCTACATTGTTTGGGACTCTGGACATGGTTTACCACCCCCTGGAGCTCTCCTCGTTGAGTATATAAAAAACATGTTCGCCTGTGGTGGTGTTCAGAGATGTCTTCGTCACGCTCCCTCCAAGTTGACGACATGCTTTCAGTTCACACCAGGTTTTAGTTAGTAGGTTAAGCTACAGCTCTTCGCCTCAGGACCACAATCCATCGCAAATTAGGCAAGGATAATGCCTATGAACAAGAGTCGAAAGTGTGCAATCAACTTTACGCAAACCGAAGACATAACATGTCCACCTCCGAGCTTGAGGTCAACTAAACTTTTCAATTTGAGCTAGATTACTCTCCTTACACTGAACAAAAATATAAACACAACATAGTGTTGGTCCCATGTTATAGGAGCTGAAATAAAGATCCCAGAAATAATTGTACATAGTCATAAAAAGCTTATTTCTCTTAAAGTTTGTGCACAAATTTGTTTACATCCCTGATAGTGAGCATTTCTCCTTTGCCAAGATAATCCACCCACCTGACAGGAGCAGCATATCGAGAAGCTGTTAGAACAGCATGATCATTACACAGGTGCAGCTTGTGCTGGGGGAAATAAAAGGCCACTAAAATGTGCAGTTTTGTCATACAGCACAATGCCACAGATGTCTCAATTTGAGGGAGCGTGCAATTGGCATGCTAACTGCAGGAATGTCCACCAGAGCTGTTGCCAGAGAATTGACTGTTCATTTCTCTACCATAAGCCGCCTCCGTCGTTTTAGAGAATTTGGCAGTACGTCCAACAGGCCTCACAACCGCAAACCACGTGTATGGTGAGTGGTTTGCGGATGTCAACATCGCGAACAGAGTACCCCATGGTGGCAGTGGGATTATAGTATGGGCAGGCATAAGATACGGACAACGAACACAATTGCATTTTATCGATGGCAATTTGAATGCACAGGTACCAAGGCCCATTGCCGTACTATTCATCCGCCGCCATTACCTAATGCATGTTTCAGCAAGATAATGCACATCCACATTTCGCAAGGATCTATAAACAATTCCTGGAAGCTGAAAATGTCCAAGTTCTTCCATGGCCTGCATACTCACCAGATATGTCACCCATTGAGCATGTTTGGGATGCTCTGGATCGGCGCGTACGACAGCGTGTTCCAGGTCCGGCCAATATCCAACAACTTTGCACAGCCATTGAAGAAGAGTGGGACAACTTTCCACAGGCCACAAATCAGTAGCCTGATCAACTCTATTCGAAGGAGATGTGTAGTGCTGCATTTGGCAAATGTTGGGCACACCAGATACTGACTGCTTTTCGGGTCCCCACCCCTACCTTTGTTTTTTTAAGGTATCTGTTTTTTTAAGGTATCTGTGACCAAGATGCATATCTGTATTCCCAGTCATGTGAAATCCATAGATTAGGGCCTAATGAATTTATTTCAATTGACCTGATTTCCTTATAGGAACTGTAACTCAGTAAAATCTTTGAAATTGTTGCATTTATATTTTTGTTCAGTATAAGTTCAATCAATTAATTGACCAACATTTCGATCCCACACCACATGATCATCCCTCACTGTTATGAAACAGGTCACTGCAACCTGGACTCAGGGGTAGACGTAACATACTAAACTTACTAATTGGAGTGTCCAGTAATTATGATACATATGGTATGTATTTGTGGATGTCCATCATCCAATTCGTATGACAAGTTACAATTCGTACGATATGTTACGAATTTGCAAAAGTATGATACACTACCAAAAGTATGTGGACATCTGCTCGTCGAACATCTCATTCTAAAATCATGGGCATTAATATGGAGTTGTTAACCCCTTTGCTGCTATAACAGCCTCCACTCTTCTGGGAAGGCTTTCCACTAGATGTTGGAACATTGCTGCGGGGACTTGCTTCCACTCAGCCACAAGAGCATTAGTGAGGTCGGGCACTGATGTTGGGCGATTATGCCTGGCTCGCAGTTGGCGTTCCAATTCATCCCAAAGGTGTTCGATGGGGTTCAGGTCAGGGCTCTGTGCAAGCCAGTCAAGTTCTTCCACACTGATCGACAAACCATTTCTGTATAGACCTCGTTTTGTGCACTGGGGCATTGTCATGCTGAAACAGGAAAGGGCCTTCCCCAAACTGTTGCCACAAAGTCTAGAATGTCATTGTATGCTGTAGCGTTAAGATTTCCCTTCACTGGAACTAATGGGCTTAGCCCAAACCATGAAAAACAGCCCCAGACCATTATTCCTCCTCCACCAAACTTTACAGTTGGCACTATGCATTGGGGCAGGTAGGGTTCTCCTGGCATCCACCAAACCCAGATTCGTCCATCACCAGATGGTGAAGCGTGATTCATCATGCCAGAGAATGTGTTTCCATTGAGTCCAATGGCGGCAAGCTTTACACCACTCCAGCGATGCTTGGCATTGCGCATGGTGATCTTAGGCTTGTGTGCAGCTGCTCGGCCATGGAAACCCATTTCATGAAGATCCCGATGAACAGTTCTTGTGCTGACATTGCTTCCAGAGGCAGTTTGGAAATCTGTATAGAGTGTTGCAACCGAGGACAGACGATTTTTACACACTTCAGCACTCGGCGGGCCCATTCTGTGAGCTTGTGTGGCCTACCACTTCGCGGCTGAGCAGTTGCTGCTCCTAGAAGTTTCCAATACATAAGAACAGCACTTACAGTTGACCGGGGCAGCTCTAGCTGGGCAGAAATTTGACAAACTGACTTGTTGGAAAAGTGGCATCCTATGAAGGTGCACAGAGCTCTTCAATAAGGCCATTCTACTGCCAATGTTTGTCTGTCTATGGAGATTGCATGGCTGTGCGCTCAATTTTATACACCTGTCAGCAACGGGTATGGCTGAAATAGCCAAATCCATAAATTTGAAGGGCTGTCCACATACATTTTATATACAAAAGTATGTTACGAATTTGCTAAATGTATGGTATGTTACAAATTCTAATTTGTTGTGGCTAACGCTAACGGTAGCTAACGTTAGCTGGGTTAGAGGTTAAGGTCAGGAGTTAGGTTAACGGGTTGGGGTTAGCTAACATGCTAAGTAGTTGCAAAGTTTCTAAATAGCTAAAATTGTCTGTGATTAGATTCGAACAAGTAACCTTTGGGTTGCTGGATGCTTGCGTTATCTGCCCACCCATTCCCAGTAGCCTTCTGTTTTATGTAACCATACCAAATGTAACATCAGTGTCCAGGATTTACATTTACTATGTTATGTCTAGTCTATGAGACCAGACCAGCATCGTGGAATTAAGATAATTTCATTGCGAAAATGCTTTTGCGAAACCCAGCACAGGCTGGTCACTGCATGGAGAGAACCTGTAACGATATTGCTAATCTCCCAGCCCTCTCATGCCCAATTATTCTCAGGTGTGTACAAAAAACAGGTGTACAAAAAACATAATAGCCTCTAGTAAAGTTTCATTACACACAACAGGATAAATAAAGCAGGGTGATTTTCACACTCACCAGGTTCCGAAGAGACGGTTCATCCAATGTTGAGTATCTTTCAGCAGACATTTTCAGTTTTTAGGATACAATGACAGGTGAAATGTAAAAAGTTCAAACTCAAAGGAAGAAAAAGACGGCTTTTGTTTTGGAAACGTCCGTCAAACGAATAAAGCAGACCAGCAGGATACAAATGCTGGCAACAAATGTGTCCCAAAAGACCCAAGTCCCCTTTTCACGTGTTGGAATTGATGCTCCACCTGCTCTTATATTTACGGTTTCTTCCAAGCAACTTCACATAGAACTTGTGTCTGATCACAATGCGAATTCCTGCCTCAAAATAAATGTTGGATTACGTTTATAAGAAACGATTGGAGTGCCCTAGAGTTGGAAAACATATTTTACAAAACTCTGCCTTTCACTTTTCTCTCCTAAAACCTTTAGAACACGAGAACCGGAGTTTGAAACGGATAGCGCGATCTTTGAATCCAGAACTTCCACTAATGTGAGGTCTGTCCCGCCCATTCAAACTCCTCGACCAATTGAATAACAGAAATTCAAAACTGAGACACTTTGTGGATGGATTGTTACAGTCAAGAAGTAATTAATTATTTTTGCGAAAATCATGATTATGTAAAAGGTAAAAAAAAAAAAAAAAAAGAAGTAGAGGACATACCTACTCTTTGGACATGCAATAGTATTATGTTGCCCTTAACTTTTTCCCAATCTCGGTCCAGGGGGGTCCCCCAGGACCGAGATTGGGAAACCCAGCTATAGGATGTGAACCTCATGCATAGACAGACATTAATATGCTGAATTGTGGATTCAAAGGCAGTGGCACAAATAGCTGAGTAGAGTGCGCCCACCAGTGAACAATATGAGAACTACCTGAAGGCAATGGCCGATGGCCACCCCTATAGAGGCTACAGTGCCTTCAGAAAGTATTCATACCCCTTGATTTATTCCACAGTTTGTTGCGTTACAGCCGGAATTCTAAATTGATTCAATCAATTTTTTTTATTCACCCATCTACACACGAAACCCCATAATGACAAAGTGAAAACATGTTTGTAGAAATGTTTGCAAATTTTTTGAAAATGAAATACAGAAATATCTCATTTACATAAGTTTTCAGTCAATACATGTTAGAATCCCCTTTGGTAGTGATTACAGCTGTAAGTCGCTCTAAGAGCTTTGCACACCTGGATTGTACAATATTGCACATTATTATTTTTAGAATTCTTCAAGCTCTGTCAAGTTGGTTGTGGATCATTGCTAGACAGCCATTTTCAAGTCTTGCCATACATTTAAAGCCGATTTAAGTCAAACCTGTGTTGGGGTAAAGAGATGAGGTTGTCATTAAAAAATTATTTTTAAAACTATTATCGCACACAGTCCATACAATTTATGTGACAAGCACATTTAATTTTTTAATCTATAAAACAGAAATCCCACTTTGACATTATGGGGTATTGTGTGTAGGCCAGTGACACAAAATCTAAATTTAATCAATTGTATATTCAGGCTGTAACACAAAATTTGATTTTTATTTTGTATGAATGAATTCTGATGATGTTCAGCCTATTGTGTGAGGGGTACAGCCAACACTGAACTGGAGGAGGCCAATCAGTCTGCAAACCAGACCGACATCAAATAGAGTACCATTGACAAAGTACTCATTTTGAATCTCTGCAAAGCTCACTCCGGTCAAACTGCATATGTGATATGTGCAGTTTTTACATGCGGAGGGTTCAAAGCATTATAGCCAATTATGATTATAGGAAAATAGCCATGTGATTAATACTTAGTATTGAGGACACTCTTTTACATTAACAGTCATCCACAAGCACCAAAACGTCGATACTAAGATTTATTAAAAGTATGAAGATAATATCACAAAGCATACAAAAAACAAACAGTTCGATAGGTGCAGCCCTAAATACAAATAATGCTTTGATACTGTATTTATTTGTCATTGATTTTGGATTATTCAGTGAAGAGTACAATTACTTTGTGGAGCTTTAAGATTTCTTACATACCGGTATACATTTTTACATAGGTTTTTCAAGAGTATATTAAGGCAGTTTTTCTAAATTCTATACAATTTATATTAAAAGTTTAAAACGTAAAAGATTACAAAAAGCTGAACGTTATATTACAAACTATTGTAATCACTAAAAGATTTCAGTTTGACTGTTTAGACTTTAAAAGGAAGAGCGACTGAAACATACAGAGACACACACACAGGCAATAAAGAGACTCTGGTCGTGTTCCAGGCGGACTACATTGCATCAACCACTGGTTTCGCGCCACGTCTTCTGTTGCGCAATCTGGCACCAGATTGCTATACAATTTGTGGTTTGCTGATAAGTTAAACACCTACCCAAGTGTGGTGAGATCTGGCAGGCGTCTGCAATGTAGTCAGCCAGGAACGCCACCACTGTTAGAGCGACAGTCTAGAGCACACACAAAAAGCATTTGGTGATTGCCTGCAGCTCTGTCCATCGACAGTCTTGCCCTCACTCCCCTTCCTGTTCTTTGTTTTGCTTCTTAGGCACCTAGAAATGAATGTTGTTACAGAAAAACATTAAACTATAAACAAATAATTATGGCCACCATAGAGGCTCTAAAGAAATAAGGATTGTTTGTTAACCTTTGATGGCCCTGCATTCCTTGGTCCCTTATTCCTTGGTCCCTCATTTTCTATTAGGGGTGGTCTGTCAGATGGATACAACATATTTCGTTACATTTGTTAGCCTTATCACTATATTATACAAAAGAAAACACATTCAACCCTAGTTCTGTAACACAAAACGTAATCCAAATATGAGGTACCCAAACAATTTTCAAATGAAGTTGTACCAAAACATATTAAACAAATGTTAAAATTACATTATTACAGCAAGTGTCATTGTTCTTACCCCACACCTGCTGCAGAGTTGGATTTGTGGCCTCCCTCTGCCTCACTGCCATGCTGGGGCCTGTTCTTCACCTGAGGATCACAGTTTGAGATCTTCCCTGGAATGGGTAGCCCACTGCGGACTCTCTGCCATTCATTTGGGCTTCGCACCTGGGGCAGCCCTCTGTCCAGCCCATCCAAGGGGTCCGCTTTAGACACAAGCGTGCACACACAAAATTAGTCTCTGAATTTGATGTAAATAATTATACATAGGTGGATAGATGGAACCCAAGCAACATTGACTTTGTTTTCAAGAAATCAGTGTTCAAAATTATTATGCATTGGTGAATGTGGGGTTCAGTGTCTTACATTGGTGCTTGAGTCTCCTCTGCACCTCAGGGGAGCTCCGTCCATGGCTCTCTTTGAGAGGAAGAGATGGTTTTTGAAAGGACACTTTGTTGACCTTATCCACTGAGGGAGCAGTGCGAGGTCGGAGGTCACATTTATCCTGTAAACAAAGTGTCAAGCTCTACTTGATTACTAGGTAATTACTATGGAACAGCATGTTAGTGCAATGAAAATACTGGATTAATTACAATGTTAATACACAGGAATGGTAGCAAAGTGTTATCAGATTTTTTCTACCCCTGTCGAAACATTGGTAATGTGACAGGACTATTTGACCTTACTGGCATACACTATTTGAACATGATCTACATTATACAGTACCATCTCTTGCACTGTAAATAATGTACCTGGTGGTGAAAGACAACGGTCTCCTCCAGGGCCACTCCACAGAACTCACAGGGAATGACCACGTCTCTCTGTAGTGGACTGGCAGGTGGACTGCAGGAGAGCGGGGAGACTGAACGGGGGAAGGAGGGGAAGCTAGGGTTGTCAGGTGGGATGTGCAGAAGACCACCAGCACCCCTAGCAATCCTGTCATCATAGCATGGAGATGGAGGTCGCTTGCTGAAAGATGCAAAGGCTGAGGCTGGACTACAACCAGTCTGAAAGACAACAAAGACAGGTGTGAGGATTTTTTTTTATTTCTGCTAAACAGATAGGTCGTGGCTAGCTACCCTCAGGTGATTACCAAATGAAACACACTATCGATCAGCCCTGAGATGGAAAATTGCTAACAGTTCTAACAGTCACAGATTGTGGCATTCCTCAGTAACTATTTACGTTACATAATTATGTTCTTAAAGGAGGTGGGGGGATACCAAGTGCAAGACACAAAATGGACAGTGACCAATAATGAACTGTTTTTGTGTTGTGTTGTTTCTGTATGTCAGTTTGTTTTGGATAGATTTTTTGCCTTCGTGCCTTGTTTGTGGATCCCTCTGTGATAATTTGTGTGTGTGTGTGTGTGTGTGTTGGGGTGTAGGTGTTGGGAGGGAGGGAGATGTATATTGATTTGACAGCTCTGTAGAAAAACAAAAAGACAAATTGTCAAAAAAAAGAATTAACTGTATTCAGGAGGGGCATCTAGGAAACTAGTCCAGAGGGAGTGAACGAGAGCAACGAAACATGCACTCACAGTAAGGAAATAAGGGGCACGAGAGGGCCTGAGTTTATAACTAACTGCTGCAACATATAAAGGAAATGGATTCCCTGGCCGGCTCAGGCTCAGCTTCCATGGCATTAGCGTGACTTGTAGGCTAAGCAGCATAAGATCCTTCTAACCTGGTGTAAAATAAGGTCCTCTCCAGGAAACAGCTCCTCACAGAACTCACAGGGCAACATGGTGTCTACATTGGAGAAAAAGAGCAGAGAAATAATGGGTACAGTAAGAAACATATGATTTTATTCTGAACATATTTTTAATCATCACAGGGTTGAAGAATGTCAAAATGTAAAAAGTAAAAAGGAGAGGAGGGCAGCATACTGTAACAATATCAATCTCACATGAAAACCAACTAGGACAATAACTGGTATTTTAGTACAGTATCTGACCTGTCTGGTCATGTTCTGGTGCTGTATTGGTGCCAGTGGTGATATGCTGGTAGTAGTTGTTAGGGGGAGAGATGGGAGAGCCGCTGTTGGACATCCTTCCAAATTTGTGGTCCCAGACATCTGTCCACAATGCCCCCTCTCCTCCCCCTGTGTCTCCATCACTCTGCAGGCTGAGGGCCAGTAGGTAGTCCAGGCTGGCAGAGTCTTCTCCCAGTGATGCCAATGAAGCCATGCTGTTATTGTTGTTGCCCTGCACTGCGGCTTCCTGTTCCAGCACTGGGGGACAACACATGAGATATTTTTACAATCACACAAAAAAGTTATTCCAGTGAAACAGTTTTCCACTTTAATATGGGCCAGGGCGTTTTATCAATACCAGACTAAGTTGAAGTAAATGGTTTTCGCATAATGTTAAAACTTGAACACTTTGCATGAGCCATTGGCGGACTTACAGTGGCTGAAGTCTGTATTCCTAGGGGCAATGTTCCCCCTTCCTCCCAGGCCCACTTGCCCCCGGGTGCTGTTGTGCACTCTGGCCTCCAGTGGCCGTGGTAGGGCCCTGCGGTCAGACGCACTGGCGTTGTTGTTCTTGTGGCCTCCTCCCTCCTGGGCCCTCAGCAAGTTACGGATGGAGTGAGATTCAAACCATGCTCCTGGAGACTGGGTCTCCGCTAGGCTGTGACTTGCCCGGCTGTTGTTCCTCTCTTGAGGAGGTGTGAGGCTACCACACAAGGCTGGGTGGACAGCTTGATCCCTCAACATTACATTGCACTTGCAGAATGGACAAGGCTCTGTGCGCGTCCCACAATAATCCTCATGCTCCTTAGACTGACTGAAAACCAGCTCCAGTTCACAGTACTGACACGGCACCATCCGCTGATTACACTCAGAGCTCTGGAAAAGAGAGGTCAGATGAAAAGGCACAGTCTCAGTTACCATGAAATACATTATCTGTGGCCATCACAAGTCGGGAAGGTGAGAAGATCTCCATCCTAATACAAGTTGTACATACCTGGTGGGATTCCATTAGGCTTTTCTCAACCTTTAAACCACACTTACATTTCACCTGAAATTAAAATAAAATGTTTGTGAAGCCTCCTGTGTAACAATTGTACAGCAACTTTGGGATGATGTTCACTCAAGTTTCTAGTTCACCCACTTCCCAACTCCCGCCCTCTCCATCTTTAGCACCGTACCTGCATGTGCTCCTGTTCCTTGTGCTGCTGCAGATCTGAACGGGGCACTGGCTCTTGGCACACATCACACAGAGCAATATTCCGGCGACAGTGAATCTCATGAGTAGTGAAATTAGCCTCTGGAATGTCATGCTGACTAGAGAGTGGGAGAGAGAGCGAGAGAGATGAAAAAGAGCAAGAAAGACAGCAAGTCAGACAGAATGTGTATCTAACATTGTCCCTACTTCTCAACTTGCCTGAATCTTGATACACTACATGACCAAAAGTATGTGGACACCTGCTCGTCAAACATTTCATTCCAAAATCATGGGCATTAATATAGAGTTGGTCCCCCCTTTGCTGGTATAACAGCCTCCACTCTTCTGGAAAGGGTTTCCACTAGACGTTGGAAAATTGCTGCGGGGACTTGCTTCCATTCAGCCACAAGAGCATTAGTGAGGTTGGGCACCGATGTTCGGCAATTAGGCCTGGCTTGCAGTCGGCGGTCCAATTCATCCCAAAGGTGTTCGATGTGCTGACGTTGCTTCCAGAGGCAGTTTGGAACTCGGTAGAGTGTTGCAACCGAGGACAGACAATTTTTAAGCGCTATGCAATTCAGCAGTCCCGTTCTGTGAGCTTGTGTGGCCTCCCACTTCGTGTCTGAGCTGTTGTTGCTCCTAGAAGTTTCCACTACACAATAACAGCACAGTTGACCGGGGCAGCTCTAGCAGGGCAGAAATTTGACGAACTGACTTGTTGGAAAGGTGGCATCCTATGACGGCGCCACGTTGAAAGTCACTGAGCTCTTCAGAAACGCCATTCTACTGCCAATGTTTGTCTATGGAGATTGCATGGCGGTGTGCTCGATTTTATACACCTGTCAGCCACGGGTGTGGCTGAAATAGCCGAATCCACTAGGGGTGTCCACATACTTTTGTATATAACGTGTACTTACCAATTGGCACAGAACTGTGTGCTTTCATCTGCCATGGCTTGCAGGGACATAAAAAGGGAGAGAGATAAAGAGGATACAATTGCCAAGTGACATTTGAAACTGGGGTGGCAATAACCAATCCACTGAAGAAATCTAGTTTGTTAGTTACCGATATAACGTTAACAACCCACATTATTGCTAGTTAGTTATCCCAGTATGTGCCCAAAGTAAAGAACCGTATCGTTAACGTTAGATAATTAAACACACAAGCTAGCTGGAAAACGTTCCCATTTTGTATTGTCATTTGGCTGACAATGACCAAGCAAATTTGCAACGTAGCTAGCTATTGTTTCAGTTCAATGCAGGTAGTTTAGATTTAGCCACTTGTACCTTTATCTATAAAATGAGAAAGTTACATACCTGCTGTGCTGTGACTTCGGTCCCTTGTAAGTTTACTTGGCTTCTTTCTAGGTAGCTAGGCGCTAGTTAGCTAGTAGCTAGCTAGCTAAATGAGGCTTTAAATCGCTGTTTTCAATAGCTAATGTCAGAATAAAACTTCCATAGCGACAAGAAAGCCCTTCTGCTGCTTACTTTGTTTTAGTTTAACCCTAGCTAGCTTGCTGCCTTCCAAGCTCGTTTATGCAAGCCATGTTAGCTTGTCAGCAAGCGTTTCCTGAAAGTAGCTAGCGACACACAAGTATCTAGTATCTGACTCGCTAATCGAAATACTGTTGACCAATGAGACCACCCAAAACGGTCAACAAACACTTCGACAAAATGAATAGTATTTCTGAATGTTGTCTTCGGATAATAACATTTCATTGACAGAATGTTGATAGAAATAACCAATAGCCTAGGACATATTGATGGGAGTGATTGTTAAAAGTAGATGTGATCTTATGCCAGGCAGAGCAAAAGCAGTGAAATGGTCAAGATGGGTTATTATCAAGAAAGATTTCACTTAGTTCCACACTTCTTTTTGACCACTTGAGCTATAAATTAAATGTCTCAACTCTCATACCCATTTCAAATCATTTCAATACAAACAGAATCTCCACAAAGTCATTTTAATGTTTATTAAGCTATTCCGCTGTGAATACTGTAAATTCAGACAATATTTTCTAAAGGCACAGTTTTGTTAAGATAATGTGCTGTAAATTACCCTATTTACAGCAGAGTATTGGACTCACAGTTGTAACATAAATCACATTGGCCACAAATTACCTCCAAAATATATAAAAAGTCATACCCTTTTTAAAATTCCTTAACCAAAGTTAGTTAATTTAACAGCAATATCAAAAAATAAGATTAAATGTAACTCCAAATCTATGGCTTTACAAACTGTTTTCATTGGATATCTGGGAGAAAAAAAGGTAGACCCAAAAAATGTAATGTGTAAATAAAAAGTAGCCATCTTTTTCCAACAAAAAAAAACTACGCTTAATATATTCCAGAAACATACAGTGTGTGTATTGTCTTATTCCCAACATCGCATTGCCTATGGGGAATGTAACACCACATTCAAAATCAATGTTGAATGTAATAAAACCTATAAGTACACATACTGGCAGTATATCAGGTAACTTTATCCAGACAGATCAAACATAAGCACATATTAGGAAAGATTATGAATATTACAAACATGCTGGAGATTTGTAAAGACACACCAATCTCACACTTGCTTAATACCATGTGTTGGCTAGTAGATCATACTTTTACAAGGATGTATTTTCCAACCAGGGGGCCAAATGAGATATAAGCTGTGTAAAAACGTATTTACATTGGCCGAAATTGTCTGAAATTAGTTAGAGATTCTCCAGTACTTTTCTATACTTTTTATCCAGTAGTTCTGAAAGTAGCACTAACGAGCCAAAAGTGGTCCCCCAAAATGACATACTTGACGTAGTATGCACAACACGTCATTGCTCCCTCTCACTTTGCTGTGTGTGCATGATGTGCCTCTTGCTAGCTATCACTCATATGGCAAAGGGCTGAAGCTCATTGGTTGAACTCAAATTGCTAGGGGGCTGGCCCACTTGGGGGAAAATAGCACAGCACTGATTCCAGAAAAGTCGTTTTCAAACTAGGGATTTCGTGGCTAATTGAGGTAATTCTGCTCATAGATTATGCATGTATGAACTACACATTAACACATCCTGCCCAAAGTGGGAGGTTTAAAAAAAATACTTAGTAGTCGCCAAAGTTCCGGAGCATGTCTAAGGTATCAAATGGAGTAGCACATAGACCTTTACACTCAGTCCAAATCAGGAAGAGGGTAAATACTAATAGCTTTTTTCTTTATAAATAACATTCAATTTGTGGCAAGGAATTTGGATGGAATGGGATCAAAATTGAATGTGTCAAGGTGGCACAACAAACAGCCCTGCTGCTTTAGCACTGTGCCTGGATTGAACACAATGACAAGGGTGAGTTAACATGTCACACACTCAGATAAGACAAATAACACAAAACATGTTTAAACATGAAAAAAATGACAAATATCACATACACTCACCCGTGTCATGTATTGGTGCGAGCACTATTGCTAATATTGCATTTTGCATGCTTGAGTAAAGGTATGTTTAATAAACAATAAAACAAGGATTGACTTGATAAACAATAAAACAAGGATTGACTTGATACTGATATTACAATTAAATACCAGCATGAAGGACAAAGGCATCCAAGGAATTTGACATAGTAAAAACATAACTGAGGCACATGTGCTATTTGAGTGAAATGAGAATGAGTAAGATCAAAATATTCACATTATACTATATTTCATTTCCTCTCTGATACTTTGATCGCGTTCTCTTAAAATACCGTATAACACCTAAATAGTCAGGTCGAGCATAGAAATATGATCACTGATTGTTTATGAACTATGGAAGATTCACAAGTATATCAAAAGTGTCACTGCAAATATTTATTGATCAATATCCCCTGTCTTTTGCAACTTCGTTCACCTTAATCTAAAATACAAAAACGTTTCAGATACAAGATCCCAAAAAACAGTATTTAAGTACATTGACTAAAACCCCAACTGAAAATGTGATTGTTAAAGTTTTTAAAATGTGCTTGTAAAACTGTTTAGGGTATTAATATACTATAAACTGACCCAAATATTATAGGAAAGAATTGCTGGTTTCCATTTCAACTCCTAAAACATATTGGTCCACAGTACAGGTCAGTAGGTCCCAATTATAAAAATACCTTTAATATACTACACCCTGGTATCTTACCTTAAAGACTAGAGTGACCTTTAACAAAACAAGCTCTGAAACAATGTCAGACAACTAGAGGGAGAGAGCAAAAAAACCTAGAATAGAAAATATACAGGTAATGAATGTAGGGAGAAAGAGGGGGAATAAAAATGCACAAAGTGAAAAAGTTACAGAAAGCCAGAAAGGCGAGAGCGAGAGAGGAAGGCGTTTATCTGTCCTTGGAGCCCAGTTTCTCAATGAGGTCCTGCAGGGGGGCCAGCTCACGCCGATCAATGAGGTTGAACTCCTACACAGACACACACGGTAAAATACCACACAAGCTATATGTGATCGAACATCATTTTTACCTGCTATGCTATATTTACACAGGATAGTAACAAGTACGCCTGTTAACCATGAATTATAATTGCACAATGCATCAATGGGAATATAATACTATTTACTACATCCATGGAAGCATGATTTATGACAAGAACCCCTCTGACAGAATCATGACAATCATTTCTAACCAGCAATAAAGAGAACATTTGATATTTGGAATGTATTAGTATTGGCACCTGGACAAAGAAGATGAAGTGTTTGAAGGAGGTGTTTAGGTGGGCCTCCTCCTGCAGCTGCATCACAGAGTCAAAATGCTGGTGGTAGATGTGGGCATAGACTCTGAACAGGCGCTTCAGAATAGTCTTGGCCACAGACATGAAGTTCTTGGGAAAGGGCACTCCTAAGGGAGACAGAGCGGGAGTTCTATTGTCAAAAAGCCGAAGGTCTTGGCGAAAGTTGTGAAGGTTTCGAATTCATACGAACTGATTTTTCAACTAACCTATCTTGGAGGGGAAGAGTGTCTCATCATCCAGCTGATCCTGCACCCAGGTCATCAGGTAGTCTATGTACTTGGGAGCAGAGCACTTGATGGGCTTTTTGATGTTGGTGCCATCAGCCCAGTGGTATTCATACCTTGAGGGAGGTAGAGACGGACCAATAGCGAGATTATTATTTATTTTTTTGTCATTTAGCAGACGCTCTTATCCATAGCGACTTACAGTTAGTGAGTGCATAATTTTTTTTTTCATACTGGCCCCCTGTGGGAATCGAACCCACAACCCTGGCGTTGCAAAACTGAGCTACACGGGACTACAGATGGAATGAGAATTTTAATTTAGTTTTAATAACATGAAATTCTGGCTTCCTCTGAATGTTTTTGGCACAATTCAACATCAGTGTTTGTTGGACAGTCATATGGCTAGAAGAGGACATCTTCCTAACAAGACCCAGTTTGGGGTATAAAAGGTTGTCCTATTAAGACACAGCATTTTACCAGTGCACAGATTTAATTTCTGTTCTTCTTAGAAGACGACATTTACCATAAATGATTAGTACAGAGTATACTAGAGTAAGATTCAGGAGCTGGAAAAGAGCAGAAGAGACTAGAGGTAAAACACTACAGTGACCTTGATTATGGCCATGTTGGCAGGAAGTCGGCTCGGGTATTTTCCTCCCGATTAGAGACCGAAAATAGAGCAAGAAGAAGGAACTCTGAGGAAGTGCCAAAACTACACTGAACAGAAATATAAAATGCAACATGTAAAGTGCTGGTCCCATGTTTCAAATGTCCATACGCACAAAACGCGTATAAATGTTGCGTACAAATTGGTTTACATCCCTGATAGTGAGCATTTCTCCTTTGCCAAGATAATCCACCTGACAGGTGTGGCATATCAAGAAGCTGATTTAACAGCATGATCATTACACAGGTGCACCTTGTGTGGGGCCAATAAAAGGCCACTAAAATGTGCAGTTTTGTCAGACAACACAATGCCACAGATGTCTCAAGTTGAGGGAGCGTGCAATTGGCATGCTGACTGCAGGAATGCCCACCAGAGCTGTTAACAGAGACATGAATGATCATTTCTCTACCATAAGCCACCTCCAACGTTGTTTTCAAGAATTTGGCAGTACGTCTAAACAGCCGCAGACCACGTGTAACCATGCCAGCCCAGGACCTCCACATCCGGCTTCTTCACCTGCGTGATCGTCTGAGACCAGCCACCTGACAACTGATGAAACTGTGGGTTTGCACAATCCAATAATTTCTGCACAAACTGTCAGAAACAGTCTCAGGGAAGCTCATCTGCGTGCTCGTCATCCTCACCAGGGTCTAGACCTGACTGCAGTTCGGTGTCATAAGACTTCAGTAGGCAAATGCTCACCTTCGATGGCCACTGGCACGCTGGAGAAGTGTCCTCTTCATGGATGAATCCCGGTTTCAACTGTACTGGGCAGATGGCCTCGTATGGGCGAGCGGTTTGCTAATGTCAACGTTGTGAACAGATAGCCCCATGGTGGTGGTGGGGTTATGGTATGGGCAGGCATAAGTTACGGACAACGAACACAATTGCATTTTAAATCGATGGCAACTTGAATGCACGTGACAAGATCCTGAGGCCCATTGTTGTGCCATTCATCCACCGCCATCATCTCATGTTTCAGCATGATAATGCACGGCCACATGTTGCAAGGATCCATCTGTACACAATTCCTGAAAGCTGAAAATGTCCCAGTTCTTCCATGGCCTGCATACCTCACCAGACATGTCACCCATTGAGCATGTTTGGGATGCTCTGGATCGACGTGTACGACAGCGTGTTCCAGGTCCAGCCAATATCCAGCAACTTCACACAGCCATTGAAGAGGAGTGGGACAACATTACACAGGCCACAACCAACGGCCTGATCAACTCTATGCGAAGGAGAAGCTGCATGAGGCAAATGGTGGTCACACCAGATACTGACTGGTTTTCTGATCCATGCCCCTACCTTAAAAAAAATATATATAGTATCAGTGACCAACACATGCATATCTGTATTCCCAGTGATGTGAAATCCATAGATTAGGGCCTAATGAATTTATTTCAATTGACTGATTTCCTTATATGAACTGTAACTCAATAATATCTTTGAAATTGTTGCGTTTATATTTCAAGTGGTTTCAGCTGACACAAGAATCAGAATTCACAAAGTGTCTCTGAGAAGGACTGCTGAACTAGGATCCGTTTTCCCTTTTAAATCATAATGAATAAGATTACATAAATCAGATCAGCACTCTTGTGAGACGCTTTGTGAATATGGGCTCAGAGAAAACTCCAGAAATGATTTGTTCTGTACTGCATTGACATTGTAAAAACATGAAGTGAAACTAACACACTGAACCAAAGTTTAAAATTAGGTAGCAAAATAAAGCATTTCTGTGTGTGCGTGTGGGAAGTCAGGCCTGGGCTGACCATAGCAGTGGCATGTGAATAACTACCATATTCAAGTTTAAAAGCGGAACTGACAGCGTTTTAGCAACATTAAATCGTATTATTATAATATACACCCCCAGGAAGGATATTCATTTTTTTTACATTTTCTGACAAGCAAGCACTTAAATATGGTCATTTTCAAGTTTTCAATGATTCATCGAATATTTGGAAATGACGTAGAGGAAGGCATTAGTGAAAACTCTATAGCAATATAGAGTGGGAAAGCGGCTGTGCGTTTGGACAATTAATAGACACTGCATTAAATAAAACCTAATAAAAACATCTGTCTTGTCCAGGACAGGAGTCAATACAGACCGGTGCGCCATAACCAATCAGAGCTACAATAGGCCTATATGCAAATAAGCCATTGGCCACACGGGCCTGCCATCATTCACTTTTAACTGGATCATGTGTTTACAGGCAGTAGCGCGACTTTAGATCTTAAAAGGAATTGGCCAAAAGCCACAAACTACACCTGAATGGATTTCTGCAAATATGTAAATACCACGGGAGTCTTACATTTGGAAACTTTACAGTCCTATTGATCAAACCACCATGAAAAAGGTAGGCTCACTCTCCCTCAGTTGTCTATACATCAACAATATAAACTGTTGTTCGCAAGCACGATATGATCTAAAATCTAACGAGGGAACAGTAGATAAACCCTCTCAAACGTTTTCAGCTTGTAGTTGGCTGTCAAAATTGCACTGATAAACAACGGGGAATAGTAGCCTGCTCGCCCGCCAATGCATGCTTGTCCCAAGCCACGTTTTGACAACTGAATGGGAACTTGCCTGCCCGCCCATTTGACCGATGCTAAATACATTTGATTGACAACTAAGAGATATGCTGAACTGTGGATAACAGTTGTTCAAGTTTAGCATAGCTAGCAAGCAAAGTGATTCAAATTTCTTTCTAGCTAACCAAATGACACCATCTCTAGCTGTAGCCACAGAAAAACATGGGGAGACAAAGTTGGCCACTCGCCCAATGTCATCATCCTCCCAGCAGCTACACTACATGACCAAAAGTATGAGGACACCTGTATCTACTGCCAATGTTTGTCTATGGAGATTGCATTGCTGTGTGCTCGATTTTATACACCTGTCAGCAACGGGTGTGGCTAAAATTGCCAAATCGACTAATTTGAAGGGGTGTCCACATACTTTTGCCAATCTAACGTTAGGCTTCGTGTTTTTAGCTTGCTAAATACATAGCTACCTAAATACATAAGCTAGCCTATTACCCACGTTATGATTGCCCTTGCTAGTTTGATTGTATTGGCATTCCCAACCTTAGTTACATTCGTCCGCTTTTCTCCAAAATATTGAGTCATTGAAACTGAAACAGTGCATCCCCAATGGCTGGAGGAAGCAAACAATGTACCAGGCCAACTGTGATTTACAACCTGGTATCAATATTTGTTGGACTACCAACATGTATTGGTGAAATATATGAATCGATGCATTGAACTGCATCAATCTATTCTGCCAACAATGCCTTACTCTGTCATTTTGAGTCATAACTTATTTTTAATCCCTCTTACAAAGTTGGTTTTGTAGCATAAACTGGGAATTTTATATTTTTGACTGATATTATGATTGTCTGTTTCATATCTGCAAAGTAGTAAAAAAAAAAAAAAAGTGTTTTATCACTCTTCAGGTCATTTCAGAGAATAATATAACTGAAAGAGGGAATATGCATGGAATGTCTGTCTGATGAAGGTTCTTAAGCCAAAAATTGGTCAAATTAATCCACAGCAAAGACAGACACATTTGCATCTTCCTTTTCCATTTGAATAGTCTGTCTCCCTGTCTATCTTACCTAGGCCCTGCAGACATCACAGAGCAGCTGGTCTCAGTGCAGAACTCAGTAATGGTGCCGTAGAGCATGTTGATCTGATTGAAGAAGTCCACAGCTGAAACAGAGAGCAGACCAAAGGCCCATATTATCTAATGCAAAAGCATAACTGAATGGGCAACCAAATGCCCAATGACAAAGTACTTAATTTGAAAGATAGGCAGCAACCAAGGGTGTTCTGAGATACTGAGCACACAGACAAAATAATATTCCCTTCTTCTAAAATGGATTAAATACCCCCCCCCCCCCCCCCCCCAATCTACACACAACACCCCATATTGACAAAGCAAAAACAGGTTTAGAAATTTTTGCAAATGTATTCAAAATAAAAAACATTTACATACAGTTGAAGTCGGAAGTTTACATAGACTTAGGTTGGAGTCATTAAAACTCGTTTTTTCAACCACTCCACAAATTTCTTGTTAACAAACTATAGTTTTGGCAAGTCGGTTAGGACATCTACTTTGTGCATGACACAAGTAATTTTTCCAACAATTGTTTACAGACAGATTATTTCACTTATAATTCACTGTATCACAATTCCAGTGGGTCAGAAGTTTACATACACTAAATTGACTGTGCCTTTAAACAGCTTGGAAAATTCCAGAAAATGATGTCATGGCTTTAGAAGCTTCTGATAGGCTAATTGTACCTGTGGATGTATTTCAAGGACTACCTTCAAACTCAGTGCCTCTTTGCTTGACATCATGGGAAAATCAAAAGAAATCAGCCAAGACCTCTGAAAAAAAATGGTAGACCTCCACAAGTCTAGTTCATCCTTGGGAGCAATTTCCAAATGCCTGAAGGTACCACGTTCATCTGTACAAACAATAGTACGCAAGTATAAACACCATGGGACCACGCAGCCGTCATACCGCTCAGGAAGGAGAGGCGTTCTGTCTCCTAGAGATTAACGTACTTTAGTGCGAAAAGTGCAAATCAATCCCAGTACAACAGCAAAGGAACTTGTGAAGATGCTGGAGGAAACAGGTACAAAAGTACCTACAGTGAGGGAAAAAGTATTTGATCCCCTGCTGATTTTGTAAGTTTGCCCACTGACAAAGAAATGATCAGTCTATAATTTTAATGGTAGGTTTATTTGAACGGTGAGAGACAGAATAACAACAAAAAAATCCAGAAAAACGCATGTCAAAAATGTTATAAATTGATTTGCATTTTAATGAGGGAAATAAGTATTTGACCCCCTCTCAATAAGAAAGATTTCTGGCTCCCAGGTGCATTTTATATAGGTAACGAGCTGAGATTAGGAGCACACTCTTAAAGGGAGTGCCCCTAATCTCAGCTTGTTACCTGTATAAAAAGACACCTGTCCACAGAAGCAATCAATCAATCAGATTCCAAACTCTCCACCATGGCAAAGACCAAAGAGCTCTCCAAGGATGTCAGGGACAAGATTGTAGACCTACACAAGGCTGGAATGGGCTACAAGACCATCGCCAAGCAGCTTGGTGAGAAGGTGACAACAGTTGGTGCGATTATTCGCAAATGGAATTAACACAAAATAACTGTCAATCTCCCTCGGCCTGGGGCTCCATGCAAGATCTCACCTCGTGGAGTTGCAATGATCATGAGAACGGTGAGGAATCAGCCCAGAACTACACGGGAGGATCTTGGCAATGATCTCAAGGCAGCTGGGACCATAGTCACCAAGAAAACAATTAGTAACATACTACGCCGTGAAGGACTGAAATCCAGCGCCAGCAAGGTCCCCCTGCTCAAGAAAGCACATATACAGGGCCGTCTGAAGTTTACCAATGAACATCTGAATGATTCAGAGGAGAACTGGGTGAAAGTGTTGTGGTCAGATGAGACCAAAATGGAGCTCTTTGGCATCAACTCAACTCGCCGTGTTTGGAGGAGGAGGAATGATGCCTATGACCCCAAGAACACCATCCCCACCGTCAAACATGGAGGTGGAAAATTATGCTTTGGGGGTGTTTTTCTGCTAAGGGGACAGGACAACTTCACCGCATCAAAGGGACGATGGATGGGGCCATGTACCGTCAAATATTGGGTGAGAACCTCCTTCCCTCAGCCAGGGCATTGAAAATGGGTCGTGGATGGGTATTCCAGCATGATAATGACCCAAAACACACGGCCAAGGCAACAAAGGAGTGGCTCAAGAAGAAGCACATTAATGTCCTGGAGTGGCCTAACCAGTCTCCAGACCTTAATCCCATAGAAAATCTGTGGAGGGAGCTGAAAGTTCGAGTTGCCAAACGTCAGGCTCGAAACCTTAATGACTTGGAGAAGATCTGCAAAGAGGAGTGGGACTAAATCCCTCCTGAGATGTGTGCAAACCTGGTGGCTAACTACAAGAAACGTCTGACCTCTGTGATTGCCAACAAGGGTTTTGGCACCAAGTACTAAGTCATGTTTTGCAGAGGGGTCAAATACTTATTTCCCTCATTAACATGCAAATCAATTTATAACATTTTTGACATGCGTTTTTCTGGATTTGTTGTTGTTGTTGTTGTTGTTGTTGTTCTTCTGTCTCTCACTGTTCAAATAAACCTACTATTAAAATTATAGACTGATCATGTCTTTGTCAGTGGGCAAACGTACAAAATCAGCAGGGGATCAAATACTTTTTTCACTCACTGTATATCCACAGTAAAACGAGTCCTATATCGACATAACCTGAAAGGCCGCTCAGCAAGGAAGAAGCCACTGCTCCAAAACTGCCATAAAAAAGCCAGACTACGGTTTGCAACTGCACATGGGGACAAAGATCGTACTTTTTGGAGAAATGTCCTCTGGTCTGATGAAACAAAAATAGAACTGACCATAATAACCATCGTAGTGTTTGGAGGAAAAAGGGGGCAGCTTGCAAGCCGAAGAACACCATCCCAACCGTGAAGCACGGGGGTGGCAGCATCATGCTGTGGGGGTGCTTTGCTGCAGGAGGGACTGGTGCACTTCACAAAATAGATGGCATCATGAGGAAGGGAAATTATGTGGATATATTGAAGCAACATCTCAAGACATCAGTCAGGAAGTTAAAGCTTGGTTGCAAATGGGTCTTCCAAATGGACAATGACCCCAAGCATACTTCCAAAGTTGTGGCAAAATGGCTTAAGGACAACAAAGTCAAGGTATTGGAGTGGCCATCACAAAGCCCTGACCTCAATTCTATAGAACATTTGTAGGCAGAACTGAAAAGGCATGTGAGCAAGGAGGCCTACAAACCTGACTCAGTTACAGCAGCTCTGTCAGGAGGAATGGGCCAAGATTCACCCAACTTATCGTGGGAAGCTTGTGGAAGGCTACCCGAAACGTTTGACCCAAGTTAAACAATTTTAAGGCAATGCTACCAAATACTAATTGAGCGCATGTAAACTTCTGACCCACTGGGAAACTGATGAAAGAAATAAAAGCTTAAATAAATCACTACTATTATTTCGGACATTTCACATTCTTAAAAGTGGTGATCCTAACGGACCTAAGACAGGGGATTTTTACTAGGATTAAATGTCAGGAATTGTGAAAAACTGAGTTTAAATGTATTTGGCTAAGGTGTATGTAAACTTCCGACTTCAACTGTAAGTATTCAGACCCTTTACTCAGTGCATTGTTGAAGCACCTTTGGCAGCGATGACAGCCTCGAGTCTTCCTGGACATGACGCTACAAGCTTGGCACACCTGTATTTGGGGAGTTTCTCCCATTCTTCTCTGCCGATCCTCTCAAGCTCTGTCAGGTTGGATGGAGAGCGTCACTGCACAGCTATTTTCAGGTCTCTCCAGGGACGTTCGATCAGGTTCAAGTCCGGGCTCTGGCTGGGCCATTCAGAGACTTGTCCCGAAGCCACTCCTGCATTGCCCAGGCTGTGCGCTTATGGTCATTGTTCTGTTGGAAAGTGAACCGTCGCCCCAGTCTGAGGTCCTGAGCAGGTTTTCATTAAGGATCTTTCTGTACTTTGCCCTGTTCATCTTTCCCTCGATCCTGACTAGTCTCCCAGTCCCTACCACTGAAAAACATCCCCACAGCATGATGCTGCCACCCCCATGCTTCACCGTAGGGATGGTGCCAGGTTTCCTCCAGACGTAACGCTTGGCATTCAGGCCAAAGAGTTCAGTCATGGTTTCATCAGACCAGAGAATCTTGTTTCTCATGGTCTGAGAGTCCTTTAGGTGCCTTTTGGCAAATTCCAAGTGGGCTGTCATGTGCCTTTTAAGGACAAGTGGGTTCCGTCTGGCCACTCTACCTTAAAGGCCTGATTGGTGGAGTGCTGCAGAGATGGTTGTCGGTCTAGAAGGTTCTCCCATCTCCACAGAAGAACTCTGGAGCTCTGTCAGAGTAGCCATTGGGTTCTTGGTCACCTCCCTGACCAAGGCCCTTCTCCCCCGATTGCTCGGATTGGCCGGGCGGCCAGCTCTAAAAGAGTCTTGGTGGTTCCAAACTTCTTCCATTTAAGAATGATCAAGGCCACTGTGTTCTTGGGGACCTTCAATGCTGCAGAAATGTTTTGGTACCGTTCCCCAGATCTGTGCCTCGACACAATCCTGTCTCGGAGCTCTACGGACAATACCTTCGACCTCATGGCTTGGTTTTTGTTCCGACATGCACTGTCAACTGTAGGACCTTACATAGACAGGTGTGTGCCTTTCCAAATCATGTCCAATCAATTAAATTTACCACAGGTGGACTCCAATCAAGTTGTACAAACATCTCAAGGATGATCAATGGAAACAGGATGCACCGGAGCTCAATTTCTAGTCTTATAGCAAAGGGTCTGAATACTTATGTAAATAAGGTATTTATATACAGTGGGGAGAACAAGTATTTGATACACTGACGATTTTGCAGGTTTTCCTACTTACAAAGCATGTAGAGGTCTAATTTTTATCATAGGTACACTTCAACTGTGAGAGACGGAATCTAAAACAAATATCCAGAAAATCACATTGTATGATTTTTAAGTAATTACATTTGCATTTTATTGCATGACATAAGTATTTGATACATCAGAAAAGCAGAACTTAATATTCGGTACAGAAACCTTTGTTTGCAATTACAGAGATCATACGTTTCATGTAGGTCTTGACCAGGTTTGCACACACTGCAGCAGAGATTTTGGCCCACTCCTCCATACAGACCTTCTCCAGATCCTTCAGGTTTCGGGGCTGTCGCTGGGCAATACGGACTTTCAGCTCCCTCCAAAGATGTTCTATTGGGTTCAGGTCTGGAGACTGGCTAGGCCACTCCAGGACCTTGAGATGCTTCTTACAGAGCCACTCCTTAGTTGCCCTGGCTGTGTGTGTCGGGTCGTTGTCATGCTGGAAGACCCAGCCACGACCCATCTTCAATGCTCTTACTGAGGGAAGGAGGTTGTTGGCCAAGATCTTGCGATACATGGCCCCATCCATCCTCCCCTCAATACGGTGCAGTCGTCCTGTCCCCTTTGCAGAAAAGCATCCCCAAAGAATGATGTTTCCACCTCCATGCTTCACGGTTGGGATGGTGTTCTTGGGGGTTGTACTCATCCTTCTTCTTCCTCCAAACATGGCAAGTGGAGTTTAGACCAAAGCGCTATATTTTTTTCTGACCAGACCACATGACCTTCTCCCATTCCTCCTCTGGATCATCCAGATGGTCATTGGCAAACTTCAGACGGGCCTAGACATGCGCTGGCTTGAGCAGGGGGACCTTGCGTGCGCTGCAGGATTTTAATCCATGACGGCGTAGTGTGTTACTAATGGTTTTCTTTGAGACTGTGGTCCCAGCTCTCTTCAGGTCATTGACCAGGTCCTGCCGTGTAGTTCTGGGCTGATCCCTCACCTTCCTCATGATCATTGATGCCCCACGAGGTGATATCTTGCATGGAGCCCCAGACCGAGGGTGATTGACCGTCATCTTGAACTTCTTCCATTTTCGAATAATTGCGCCAACAGTTGTTGCCTTCTCACCAAGCTGCGTGCCTATTGTCCTGTAGCCCATCCCAGCCTTGTGCGGGTCTACAATTTTATCCCTGATGTCCTTACACAGCTCTCTGGTCTTGGCCATTGTGGAGAGGTTGGAGTCTGTTTGATTGAGTGTGTGGACAGGTGTCTTTTATACAGGTAACGAGTGGAGAACAGGAGGGCTTCTTAAAGAAAAACTAACAGGTCTGTGAGAGCCGGAATTATTACTGGTTGGTAGGTGATCAAATACATATATCATGCAATAAAATGCAAATTATTACTTAAAAATCATACAATGTGATTTTCTGGATTTTTGTTTTAGATTCCATCTCTCACAGTTGAAGTGTACCTATGATAAAAATTACAGACATCTACATGCTTTGTAAGTAGGAAAACCTGCAAAATCAGCAGTGTATCAAATACTTGTTCTCCCCACTGTATTTGATTAATTCCATGTTTTATTTGAGGCATGCCTTGCTGCAGCACATTCCTTAGGATAATTAATGTTCCAGACATCATCCAGAAACAAAAAATGTCTAAAAACCTGTTTTCGCTTTGTCATTATGGGGTATTGTGTGTGTAGATTGATGAGGGGAGAAAAAAACTACTTCAACTTGACAAAATGTGGAAAAGGTGAAGGGGTCTGAATACTTTCCAAATGCAGTACCAGTCAGAAGTTTGGACACACCTACTCATTCAAGGGTTTTTCTATATTTTTACTATTTTCAACATTGTAGAATTATAGTGAAGACATAGAAACTATGAAATAACACATATGGAATCATGTAGTAACCAGATTCTTCAAAGTAGCCACCCTTTGCCTTTGACAGCTTTGTACACGCTTGGCATTCTCTCAACCAGCTTCACCTGGAATGCTTTTCCAACAGTCTTGGAGTTCCCACATATGCTGAGCACTTGTTGGCTGCTTTTCCTTCACTCTGCGGTCAAACTCATCCCAAACCATCTCAATTGGGTTGAGGTCGGGTGATTGTGGAGCCAAGGTCATCTGATGCAGCACTCCATCACTCTCCTTATTAGTCAAATAGCCCGTACACAGCCTGGAGGTGTGTTGGGTCATTGTCCTGTTGAAAAACAAATGATTGTCCCGCTAAACCCAAACCAGATGGGATGGCTTATCGCTGCAGAATGCTGTGGTAGCCATACTGGTTAAGTGTGCCTTGAATTCTAAATAAATCAGAGACAGCAAAGCACTCCCACATCATCACACCACCTCCTCCATGCTTCACGGTGGGAATCACACATGCAGAGATCATCCGTTCACCTACTCTGCGTCTCACAAAGACACGGCGGTTGGAACCAAAAATCTCACATTTGGACTCCAGACCAAAGGACAGATTTCCACCGGTCCAATGTTCATTGCTCATGTTTCTTGGCCCAAGCAAGTCTCTTGTTCTTATTGGTGTCCTTTAGTAGTGGTTTCTTTGCAGCAATTCGACCATGAAGGCCTGATTCACAGTCTCCTCTGAACAGTTGATATGTCTGTTACTTGAACTTTGAAGCTTTTATTTGGGCTGTAATCTGAGGTGCAGTTAACTCTAATGAATGTATCCTCTTCAGCAGAGGTAACTCTGGGTCTTCCTTTTCTGTGGCGGTCCTCATGAGAGCCAGTTTCATCGTAGCGCTTGATGGTTTTTGCGACTGCACTTGAAGAAACGTTCAAAGTTCTTGACATTTTCCAGATTGACTGACCTTCATGTCTTAAAGTAATGATGGACTGTTGTTTCTCTTTGCTTATTTGAGCTGTTCTTGCCATAATATGGACTTGGTCTTTTACCAAATAGGGCTATCTTCTGTATACCAACCCTACCTTGTCACAACACAACTGATTGGCTCAAAGGCATTAAGAAATAACACACATTTCAGGTGACTACCTCATGAAGCTGGTTGAGAGAATGCCAAGAGTGTGCAAAGCTGTCATCAAGGCAAAGGGTGGCTACTTTGAAGAATCTCAAATATAAAATATATTTGAATTTGTTAAGCACTTTTTTTGGTTACTACATGATTCCATATGTGTTATTTCATAGTTTTGATGTCTTCACTATTATTCTACAATGTAGAAAATAGTAAAAATAAAGAAAAACCCTTGAATGAGTAGGTGTGTCCAAACTTTTGACTGGTACTGTACATACACACGTGGCTAAATATATTGGCACCCTTGCACTTTTTCAAGTAACTCACTATTATCCCTAAAAATAAGTTGAAATTTAGTCTCCACAATTCTTTATTTCACTGTTAATATTACAGATCAATTTAAAATCAGAAAATTAACAGAAATGGTATTGACAAAATGTACACCCTAGACCTATTATTTGTTAGCACAGCCTTTGGTCAAAAAACTGCAATCAAGCGCTTCCTATAAACAGCAAAGCTTCCTGCACCTCTGTACTGGCAGTTTGGTCCACTCCTCTTGTGCAAACTTATCCAGTTCTCCCAGATTTGAATGGTGCCTTCTCCCAACTGCTGTTTCAGATCTCTTCACAAGTTTTCAATGGGATTTAGATCTTGACTCATTGCTGGCCACTTCAGAACAGTCCAGCGTTTGTCTTGAACCATTCCTGGGTGCGTTTTGAAGTGTGTTGGGGGTCATTGTCCTGCTGGAAGACCTATGACCTAAGAAGGAGACCCAGCTTTCTGACACTGGGTCCGATATTGTGCTCCAAAATGCCTTGGTATTCTCCTGATTTCATGATGCCATGCACAAGTTCAAGGCACCCATTGCCAGAGGCAGCAAAGCAACCCCAAAACATCACTGAACCTCTTCCATGTTTGACTGTAGGGAAGGTTTTATTTTCGTCGAAGGCTTCATTTAGTTTTCTGTAAACAGAGAAAGTGTTCTTTACCAAAATTCTCCCAGAAGGATTTTGGCATGTTCAGGTGTGTTATGGCAAATTGCAGTCGGGCTTTCTTATGTCTCTCTCTTTCAGCAGTGGGGTCCTCCTGGGTCTCCTGGTCCTCTGTAGCTCAGCTGGTAGAGCACCGCGCTTGTAACGCCAAGGTAGTGGGTTCGATCCCCGGGACCACCCATACACAAAAATGTATGCACGCATGACTGTAAGTCGCTTTGGATAAAAGCGTCTGCTAAATGGCATATTATTATTTATTATTATATAACCCCCTTTCATTGAGTTGACGGATGGTGCGAGTTGAAGCTGTCGTACCCTATGTCTGAAAGTCAGCTTGAATCTGTGTGGCAGTTGATCGTTCATTCTAACATTCCTTTGCTGCAATCATCCATCAACTTCTCTTGCGGCCATGTCCAGGGAGGTTGGCTACAGTGGCATGGGCCTTAAACTTCTTGATGACATTACGTACAGTGGAAACAGGAACATCAAGGTCTGTGAAGATGGACTTGTAGCCTTGAGATTGTCCATGCTTGGCTACAATATTGTGTCTGACTGATCTCCTCAGATAATTATCTGGTTTCTTTCGATTCTCCTTGCGGTACACACTGTGTCACAAAACAGGAGAATGGGTCCTTTTCTCTATTCAAACTCATTGAATTAGGGATTTTTATATTGCAGGCACCTGCAACTCACCACAGGTGAGTTCAATTCCAAAGTAAAGGAGAATCACCTGCTTGAAATCTAATTATGTCTAACTACTTCTAGAAGGTGCCAATAATATTGTCGGATTTCTTTGTGGATTAAGGTAAGATTAGTCAATTATTCCGATTTTTTGTTTTGTTCAACTGCAAACCAAAGACATACATATGTGGATACCAAAATATTGTTTAATTTCAACAGTTTTCTGGAAGAAATTGTGCATTATTTGAAAAAAGTGCAAGGGTGCCAATATTTTTGGCCCTGTCTCTCTCTCGCTCATTTAGCAGACGCGCTTATCCAGAGCGACTTACAGGAACAATTAGGGTTAAGTGCCTTGCTCAAGGGCACCAAAAGATTCAAACCAGCGACCTTTCGGTTACTTAACCACTAGACTGTGCGTCCGCCTGTGAAACCTAAAGGCTGTCATTAAGAACATGTGTCAATTCAATCTGTGCTCCCCTCCTTCAATCACCCTTTACTCACTGTTAACAGCAATCCACTCATTGAGATCTTCCCCCTCTGGCAGCATGACAGCCTGCCTCAGGTTCCCACTCCCCAGCGTTGCCTCTGCATGCTTCAACAGCTCGTATTGGTGGGAGCCCTCTGGGATGTTCTTCTTCGGCTTGAAGGTCTTAGATGAGCGACTGCCACTGGATCAAGGGAGGAGAGGGAGCTCGAGTCAAACTGTGATGTTCCACGTTTTAGCTATTAGTGATGAGTAGATGTGCTCAGATATGAAACCATACTAGCCAGAGTCTTCCTGTTAAACACTTTACTCCGATCAGCAGACAGCAACAAAACAGGAAGGAAGCCAGGCTATCTATAATTGTTTACTAGCTAGTTAACTTATTCACTAGTTGGCTACATGCTAAAAATGCGTCAATGAGCAGTTCCCCTGATGAGTGAAACACCTAATTTAACTAATTAACGTAAGATAACTATAACGTGACATGATCGTGTTGTTATTTAGCTAACTAACGTTAGCTAATCTAGCTAGCTGGGTAACGTTAGTCACATTTGGCTAACTATATTAAACGTAAGATAATCAACAGTTACAGCAAAGATTATGATAATCTGTGGTTACATCATGACTAATTAGTCAATATGTTTGCATCTAAAGTTATGCAAACATAGCTAACGTTATAGTTAACATGTTAGCTAGCCAGCGCGGTAACATTAGCTTGCTACGAGTAAAACGCGACATACATAGCTAGCTTTACTTACAATAGGAAGCTCATCGTTAACTTAATTTCGGTCGAAAAACGAAGACAAATGCAGACCAAAGAATGTGGACGCTCAAAGTAAAACTGTCGTGTCGAACGTTTCACTGGTTGTTTGGTGAATATACAGCCTTTCTAGCTTCCCTGGTGAAAAGTCTCCGAACTTTTCAACCCTTCTCTCACTTGTCAGTGTGTGTCGTACGCAGAATAAATAATATTTTGACGTAGATAGTTAGCGCAACATTTTGTTGACATGTACGTTTGTCGCCCTCATATGGACTCACATGGAAACCATTTCAGTAATTGATGTAACATGGTTGGTTCAGCAGTATTCATACGGTCCTTACAATCTTAGTTACTTGAGAGGTCCAAACTCTGACATTATACAATTGAAGTTGAAATGGGTTAGTGTTTTGTGTATGGACGTCCCAAGGATTCCGGATAGCATTAACCGTATTTATACACAATTACAAATCATGGCATGCGCATTTATAAGAAATATTTAAGTGTCCGAGAATTATTGACTTCCGGATGCACCTCAACTTTTATGGCAGAGGCACATGTATGCTAAATGACAATGGGCTCCACGTGCCTGAGTTTGGATGTTTTCACCAGTCACAAGCCGATTGCAATCCATACCTTTGGCAATTGTAAACCAAACCACATGGGCATTTTCAATAAAACGGGATTTTACTTTTCTATGGTTTTCAGTGGTGAACTCGAACTAGTCAAGGGTCGTTTTTCAGAACATAAGCCAGGGTAGTGAGTGAGGTAAAGGAAAGCACTGCTGCCACCAGGTTCGAGGAGGGTTCGGCAGCTTTGCATTTAGAGGTGTGGCCATTTTGCCTGGAAACTGACGTGGATACAATATGCGGGCGGGGGGACTTCAGCCTTTAAAACATCTCGAGCCTTATCTATCTTTTTTTTACAGACGGTGGTCTGTTTGTCAGACCGGGCTTGCTTCCTCTTTCAATCGCCCTCACTTCTCTCTCACCTTTCTCATCGTTTGATTACTTAGCCTATCTAGATCAGTAAACATGGCAACGCTGAGGGCTCTGAGAAAATTATGCCAGCAATCGCAGCATCAAGTGTGTAGTCTACATATGTCAGCATCAAGGTATGTATTAGTAATCCTATACAATTAAGATATCAAATAGATTATTGTTATTTATCTATCTTGGTGAACTATGATAGGTTGCTTTCTATATGAAAAATGCGCCCTCTTCTTTTTAAGGTAGCCTACCAGGTATTAATTTCCTGCTTGTCTATGGCACTTTCCCTTACGTTTGTTTTCTATGTGTCACCGTATCCCGGCATCTGACCGTCTCTATGCATATAACGTTTCTGATTGTGCCCTGAGGACAATTATGTAACGTTTTAAACGATACATTGTAGCGAAGAGTGGTCTTGAATCAATGATCGTCGTAATGCGCCGCCTAACGTTATGCCGGTATCATTGCAGTGGTACATGGCTGATGAAATCGCACAGAACACTTGCATATAGGCGAGCAAGTTCCCAATGGGAGTCACCAAACAACTACAGTGATCAGTATTCAGACAGTTGTTACAAATGGGGGTCACCAAACAACTACAGTGATCAGTATTCACAGTTGTTTTTCATATCCTATGTGTTTAAACAACCTTTTAAATATATATATATATATATACACAGTACCAGTCAAAAGTTTGGACACACCTACTCATTAAAGGGGGTTTCTTTATTTTTACTATTTTCTACATTGTAGAATAATAGTGACGACATCAAAACAATGAAATAACACATGGAATCATGTAGTAATCTAAAAAGTGTTAAACAAATCAAAAGATATGTTATATTTTAAATTCTTAAAAGTAGCCACCCTTTGCCTTGATGACAGCTTTGCACACTCTTGGCATTCTCTCAATCAGCTTCACCTGGAATGCTTTTCCAACAGTCTTGAAGGAGTTCCCACATATACTGAGCACTTGTTGGCTGCTTTTCCTTCACTCTGCCGTCCGACTCATCCCAAGCCATCTCAATTTTGGGTTGAGGTCGGGGGATTGTGGAGGCCAGGTCATCTGATGTAGCACTCCATCACTCTCCTTCTTGGTAAAATAGCCCTTACACAGCCTGGAGGTGTGTTGGGTCATTGTCCTGTTAAAAAACTAATGATAGTCCCACTAAGCCCAAACCAGATTAAATGGCGTATCGCTGCAGAATGCTGTGGTAGCCATGCTGGTGGTTAAGTGTGCCTTGAATTCTAAATAAATCACAGACAGTGTCACCAGCAGAGCACCCCCACACCATAACACCACCTCCTTCATGCTTTACGGTGGGAACTACACATGCAGAGATCATCCATTCACCCACACCGTGTTTCACAAAGACACAGCGGTTGGAACCAAAAGTCTCCAATTTGGACAAATTTCCACCCGTCTAATGTCCATTGCTCGTGTTTTTTGTCCCAAGCAGGTCTCTTCTTATTTTTGGTGTCCTTTAGTAGTGGTTTCTTTGCAGCAAATCGACCATGAAGGCCTGATTCACACAGTCCCCTCTGAACAGTTGCTGTTGAGATGTGTCTGTGGGCTGCAATTTCTGAGGCTGGTAACTCTAATGAACTTATCCTCTGCAGCAGTGGTAACTCTGGGTCATCCATTCCTGTGGCAGTCCTCATGAGAGCCAGTTTCATCATAGCGCTTGATGGTTTTTGCGACTGCACTTGAAGAAACTTTCAAAGTTCTTGACATTTTCCGTATTGACTGAACTTCATGTCTTAAAGTAATGATGGACTGTTGTTTCTCTTTGCTTATTAGAGCTGTTCTTGCCATAATATGGACTTGGTCTTTTACCAAATAGGGCTATCTTCTGTATACCTCCCCTACCTTGTCACAACACAACTGATTGGCTCAAACGCATTAAGAAGGAAATAAATTTCACAAATTAACTTTTAAGAAGGCTCACCTGTTAATTGAAATGCATTCCAGGTGACTACCTCATGAAGCTGGTTGAGAGAATGCCAAGAGTGTGCAAAGCTGTCATCAAGGCAAAGGGTGGCTATTTGAAGAATCTCAAATGTAAAATATTTTGATTTCTTTAACACTTTTGGTTACTACATGATTCCATATGTGTTATTTCATAGTTTTGATGTCTTCACTATTATTCTACAATGTAAAAAATAGTACAAATAAAGAAAACCCCTTGAATGAGTAGGTGTGTCCAAACTTTTGACTGGTAGTGTACATAAACCTAGCTTTTGCAGACAATCTTTCCTCCAACTGTCTGCCTAAATGTACAGTGGGGAGAACAAGTATTTGATACACTGCCGAAATCCAGAAAATCACATTGTATGATTTTTAAGTAATTAATTTGCATTTTATATCAGAAAAGCAGAACTTAATATTTGGTACAGAAACCTTTGTTTGCAATTACAGAGATCATACGTTTCCTGTAGGTCTTGACCAGGTTTGCACACACTGCAGCAGGGATTTTGGCCCACTCCTCCATACAGACCTTCTCCAGATCCTTCAGGTTTCGGGGCTGTCGCTGGGCAATACGGACTTTCAGCTCCCTCCAAAGATGTTCTATTGGGTTCAGGTCTGGAGACTGGCTAGGCCACTCCAGTACCTTGAGATACTTCTTACGGAGCCACTCCTTAGTTGCCCTGGCTGTGTGTTTCGGGTCGTTGTCATGCTGGAAGACCCAGCCACGACCCATCTTCAATGCTCTTACTGAGGGAAGGAGGTTGTTGGCCAAGATCTTGCGATACATGGCACCATCCATCCTCCCCTCAATACGGTGCAGTCGTCCTGTCCCCTTTGCAGAAAAGCATCCCCAAAGAATGATGTTTCCACCTCCATGCTTCACGGTTGGGATGGTGTTCTTGGGGTTGTACTCATCCTTCTTCTTCCTCCAAACACGGCGAGTGGAGTTTAGACCAAAAAGCTCTATTTTTGTCTCATCAGACCACATGACCTTCTCCCATTCCTCCTCTGGATCATCCAGATGGTCATTGGCAAACTTCAGACGGGCCTGGACATGCGCTGGCTTGAGCAGGGGGACCTTGCGTGCGCTGCAGGATTTTAATCCATGACGGCGTAGTGTGTTACTAATGGTTTTCTTTGAGACTGTGGTCCCAGCTCTCTTCAGGTCATTGACCAGGTCCTGCCATGTAGTTCTGGGCTGATCCCTCACCTTCCTCATGATCATTGATGCCCCACGAGGTGAGATGTTGCATGGAGCCCCAGACCGAGGGTGATTGACCGTCATCTTGAACTTCTTCCATTTTCTAACAATTGCGCCAACAGTTGTTGCCTTCACACCAAGCTGCTTGCCTATTGTCCTGTAGCCCATCCCAGCCTTGTGCAGGTTTACAATTTTATTCCTGATGTCCTTACACAGCTCTCTGGTCTTGGCCATTGCGGAGAGGTTGGAGTTTGATTGAGTGTGTGGACAGGTGTCTTTTATACAGGTAACGAGTTCAAACATGTGCAGTTAATACAGGTAATGAGTGGAGAACAGGAGGGCTTCTTAAAGAAAAACCAACAGGTCTGTGAGAGCCGGAATTCTTACTGGTTGGTAGGTGATCAAATACTTATGTCATGCAATAAAATGCAAATTAATTACTTAAAAATCATACAATGTGATTTTCTGGATTTTTGTTTTAGATTCCGTCTCTCACAGTTGAAGTGTACCTATGATAAAAATTACAGACCTCTACATGCTTTGTAAGTAGGAAAACCTGCAAAATCGGCAGTGTATCAAATACTTGTTCTCCCCACTGTATTTGATTAATTCCATGTTTTATTTGAGGCATGCCTTGCTGCAGCACATTCCTTAGGATAATTAATGTTCCAGACATCATCCAGAAACAAAAAACGCCTGTGTTTGCACTGTGACTATGCACATGACTAACATCACAACTGATTTAGCCACTTTTAAGCCAGCACGAGATGAGTCTCATTTGGAGCATGCACATTCAAGATGCACTTTATTGAGTAGAAGGTTAGGGTCAACATAGGACAGTGTTTTTTCAGAACAGTTACCTATCATCACTTCAGATGAGCATAGCCTACTTTATAAAACCATAACACAAAACAAGTTGCATTGTTTGTTCTATTTACATTTCACACTCAGGACAAAGCCCATACTTGGGAACAGAGCTGGCACAGCCTTGCTGATTGGTAATTAGGAAATGTGTTAAAACACATTGGCTTGGGTTCTAGTTCAGAGCTGACAGTATTGATTCTTTGGGTCTGCTGCCAATCCTTTCCCTATCATGGTACTGGCACTGTGTGAAGGAGAACTAGTCTGGTAGGCAGCAAGTTGTGAAAAGTGCATGCATTTTTGACAAAGGTATATTAATTGGGTGGAAGTTAAGGCCTATTGTGTCCTTTCTGCATTCTGCAGACCTCTCATTGGTTGTGATGCCCTCTATCCTGTCAGAGATGAACTACTCATTAACATGGTCTGTGGTCAACTGTTTGCTGAGAACTCAACACATTTCCAACAAGGTTGTCCTCCTATGGAGACCAAAAAAACCCAGACCAAAACATTATGTTCATGCTTTGTGTGCACGTTGGAAGTTGGGCAAAGTGAGTGTGAATGGCACTCCACACCGAGGCCAACAACTTGACTTAAAGGCCAGGGGTTCCAATAAGTTTATTTAATAGCATGGGCCACAGTGTAACTCGTGTATTGCTGTTTTTAGCCGCCACACTTCTCATGCATGGGTAACACCAGGAGCCCTGTACATGGTTTGACTGTATTTTGCCATCGCTGGCTTATGGGGAACCCTACATGGTTGCCTACCAGCACTCCTTGCTGGCTAAGACTGCCATGCACACTCACTTTGGGATTGTCAACTAGTCTGCAGGACTATAAATCACGTGCCCACCCCAGTGTATACGTTCCCCTGGCTGTTTACATGTTCTGCTGTCCTCTAACATCTGCCTCTCTGATTCTCTAGACAGGAAGCAGTGGTCATCTCAGGCAGGAAGTTGGCCTGTCAGATCCGGGAGGAGGCCAGGGCCGATGTTGAACAGTGGGTCTCCACTGGCAACCGGAGACCCCACCTGAGCGTGGTCCTTGTAGGAGATAATGCAGCCAGTCACTCCTACGTCCTGAATAAAACCCGGGCTGCAGCTGATGTTGGTATGTAAACACACTCACACACTTTACCTGTGCTGGAGCTGAATTCAGTTGCACAACAGTGTACATACTGGGCATACTTGACTTAGAAACTACTCTATGAATTTTCAACGTGGCTTTCTAATTCCCTCTTTCTTCCTGGTCACCATCCCTCTCTCTGTCCCTGTTCATATTAATCTGGGATAGAATGGGTTCATAATTCCTCCCTCTTCTTCTTCTCTGCAGGTATCAGCAGTGAGACCATCCTGAAGCCCTCCTGTATCTCTGAGGATGAACTCATGGACCTGATCTACAAACTCAACACAGACCACCGGGTCGACGGCCTGCTGGTGCAGCTGCCTCTGCCAGGTAAGGAGTGGCTTTAGGGCGAGGAGACGATGCATGGCATTGGAAAGGGCATATGGGTAGGGGGGTTATTGCTCTTGGTGAGCAAACAGTTATACAACCTTTGTAGACAAAGAAAGAGTGACAGTTTGAAGCTGTTTTGAATATGTATAGCTAATACTTGCATATCCCTGAATGGTTTGGCCTTTGCCCTATTTACTGTAGAACAGCCATTTACATACTGTCTTGTAACCATCATTCCCACCGTCTTCTCACAGAACACATTGATGAGCGGCGCATCTGTAATGCTGTGTCCCCTGGCAAGGATGTGGACGGCTTCCACGTGGTCAATGTGGGCCGCATGTGCCTGGACCAGTCCACCATGTTGCCCGCCACTCCCTGGGGAGTCTGGGAAATCATCAAACGCACAGGTGAGCTAGTGGGAGGGGAGCTCTCACCTCCCTCTGTTATATGAATGGAATTAGACTGTTATGGGGAAAATAATGACAACTCTGTCACTGACTGTTCATTCCTGTTTCCCAGGAATTCCTACCCTTGGGAAGAATGTTGTGGTGGCGGGACGCTCCAAGAATGTGGGCATGCCCATTGCCATGTTGCTGCACTCAGATGGGCGCCATGAGAGGCCTGGTGGTGAGTCTGGATGTCTTAGGGGCTACAGTGATAGGGTGTATGCTATATAATTGCGATCAATTATTATTAATTGATTATTATTATTAATAATGTCAAAGTAGATTAACAATGGGTAATAAAGATAATACTGAGTTTTAACTTAAAGCTGAAATGATGAAGTTGAAATGGAATTTGTGGATCATGGCCCTGGCATTTACTTATTTTTTGGTTCTGCAGGTGATGCAACAGTCACCATCTCTCACCGTTACACACCAAAGGATCAGCTCCGTCAGCACACAAGAATTGCAGACATCGTTGTTGCTGCTGCAGGTATGGATCCTCTCCTCCTACTGAGGATATATCTTTACCTTGTATACTACCTGTCTATCTCTTACAGTGAGGGAAAAAAGTATTTGATCCCCTGCTGATTTTGTATGTTTGCCCACTGACAAAACATATTGTAAAGTGGTTATCCCACTGGCTATAAGGTGAATGCACCAATTTGTAAGTCGCTCTGGATAAGAGCGTCTGCTAAATGATGTAAATGTGTAAAAATGTGACAAAGAAATGATCAGTCTATAATTTTAATGGTAGGTTTATTTGAACAGTGAGAGACAGAAAAACACAAGGCTGGAATGGGATACAAGACCATCGCCAAGCAGCTTGGTGAGAAGGTAACAACAGTTGGTGCGATTATTCGCAAATGGAAGAAATACAAAAGAACTGTCAATCTCCCTCGGCCTGGGGCTCCATGCAAGATCTCACCTCGTGGAGTTGCAATGATCATGAGAATGGTGAGGAATCAGCCCAGAACTACACGGGAGGATCTTGTCAATGATCTCAAGGCAGCTGGGACCATAGTCACCAAGAAAACAATTAGTAACACACTACGCCGTGAAGGACTGAAATCCTGCACCGCCCGCAAGGTCCCCCTGCTCAAGAAAGCACATATACAGGGCCGTCTGAAGTTTGCCAATGAACATCTGAATGATTCAGAGGAGAACTGGGTGAAAGTGTTGTGGTCGAGCTCTTTGGCATCAACTCAACTCGCCGTGTTTGGAGGAGGAGGAATGCTGCCTATGACCCCAAGAACACCATCCCCACCGTCAAACATGGAGGTGGAAACATTACGCTTTGGGGGTGTTTTTCTGCTAAGGGGACAGGACAACTTCACCGCATCAAAGGGACGATGGACGGGGACATGTACCGTCAAATCTTGGGTGAGAACCTCCTTCCCTCAGCCAGGGCATTGAAAATGGGTCGTGGATGGGTATTCCAGCATGACAATGACCCAAAACACATGGCCAAGGCAACAAAGGAGTGGCTCAAGAAGAAGTACATTAAGGTCCTGGAGTGGCCTAGCCAGTCTCCAGACCTTAATCCCATAGAAAATCTGTGGAGGGAGCTGAAGGTTCGAGTTGCCAAACGTCAGGCTCGAAACCTTAATGACTTGGAGAAAATCTGCAAAGAGGATTGGGACAAAATCCCTCCTGAGATGTGTGCAAACCTGGTGGCCAACTACAAGAAACGTCTGACCTCTGTGATTGCCAACAAGGGTTTTGCCACCAAGTACTAAGTCATGTTTTGCAGAGGGGTCAAATACTTATTTCCCTCATTAAAATGCAAATCAATTTATAACATTTTTGACAT
The DNA here is from genome assembly GCF_964263955.1 of Coregonus lavaretus. Lineage (NCBI taxonomy): Eukaryota > Metazoa > Chordata > Actinopteri > Salmoniformes > Salmonidae > Coregonus > Coregonus lavaretus. The sequence goes on along the minus strand of NC_140004.1, from coordinate 24,900,965 downwards.
GCGTTTTTCTGGATTTTTTTGTTGTTATTCTGTTTCTCACTGTTCAAATAAACCTACCATTAAAATTATAGACTGATCATGTCTTTGTCAGTGGGCAAACGTACAAAATCAGCAGGGGATCAAATACTTTTTTCCCTCACTGTATTTGTAAGTTTATAATTTGTGACTACTAGCTGGCTCTATCTCTTGAGTAGCTTGTCCTGGGTGGGTATCTTAAGGCACGGACACACCGGTAGCGTTTGCCGGCAGAGAGTACTTAGCCAACCGAGTGCAAACCAACTTTGAAAGGTGAAGCTCATTTACTGCATTTCTATACAGTTCAAACAATTTTACAATAATATTTGGAGAGCAGCATAAATTCCCCCAGCCATTATTAGCATGGCTGCTGTAGGTTCAATCACCTCAGTCCATCTACAAAAAAACACATTGCCTATTAGCTATACAATTGTAATGTTATACCCCTGTAAGGGGGAAAATATGAGAGATGATTCACACTGACACATAGCATTAACGACTAAACATATTTTTTAGAACTTTATTGTTTGCATTTTGATTGCATTTTAATGTAGGCTTATATGGAATATGGGCCATGTGGAGATGTTCATATTGAAGCATATCTTCTTTTTTATAAGTTCCTAACTTGTTTGAAAAGATTAGTACAGATTTTCTCAAGGGACCCCACATGGGGCCTGACCCCAAGTTTGGGAACCACTGTACTAACATCTCTCTGCTTGCTTCCGCTTTCTTTCTCTGTCTCCTCTGCTTCCTCCTGCATGCATTGCAGCTTGCCTCAGCCTTACCAGTGAGCGCCACATCACTGTCTGTCTCAGTAGCCTACTCTCTGTAAAGCAAAGTTATTATGAGAACTTACAGTAGAAGCCTATTTTTTGCCCCTGCTGAGGTAGGCTCCGTTTAACGTTAGCCAGCTAGAAGGATGAAGTAAGAAGCTAAGTAATTCTAGCCAGAGCCCTTCAACGTTACTGCAATAGAAGTCTCTGCCGGCTGATAGCCACCTGTCTGACATACACTACCAGTCAAAAGTTTTTGTACAATTTCTTACATTGTAGAATAATAGTGAAGACATCAAAACTATGAAATAACACATATGGAATCATGTAGTAACCAAAAAAGTGTTACACAAATCAGAAAATGTTATATTTGAGATTCTTCAAATAGCCACCCTTTGCCTTGATGACAGCTTTGCACACTCTTGGCATTCTCTCAACCAGCTTCATGAGGTAGTCACCTCGAATGCATTTCAATTAACAGGTGTGCCTTCTTAAAAGTTAATTTGTGGAATTTATTTCCTTCTTAATGTGTTTGAGTCAATCAGTTGTGTTGTGACAAGGTAGGGGAGGTATACAGAAGATAGCCCTATTTGGTAAAATACCAAATCCATATTATGGCAAGAAGAGCTCAAATAAGCAAAGAGAAATGACAGTCCATCATTACTTTAAGACATGAAGGTCAGTCAATACGGAACATTTCAAGAACTTTGAAAGTTTATTCAAGTGCAGTGGCAAAAACCATCAAGCGCTATGATGAAACTGGCTCTCATGAGGACCGCCACAGGAATGGACGACCCAGAGTTACCTCTGCTGCAGAGGATAAGTTCATTAGAGTTACCTGCCTCAGAAATTGCAGCCCAAATAAAAGCTTCAGAGTTCAAGTAACAGACACATCTCAACATCAACTGTTCAGAGGGGACAGTGTGAATCAGGCCTTCATGGTCGATTTGCTGCAAAGAAACCACTACTAAAGGACACCAAAAATAAGAAGAGACCTGCTTGGGCCAAAAAACACGAGCAATGGACATTAGACGGGTGGAAATTTGTCCTTTGGTCTGGAGTCCAAATTGGAGATTTTTGGTTCAAAACGCAGTGTCTTTGTGGGTGAACGGATGATTTTGCGCATGTGTAGTTCCCACCATAAAGCATGGAGGAGGAGGTGTTATGGTGTGGGTGTGCTTTGCTGGTGACACTGTCTGTGATTTATTTAGAATTCAAGGCACACAAACCAGCATGGCTACCACAGCATTCTGCAGCGATACGCCATCCCATCTGGTTTGGGCTTAGTGGGACTATCGTTTGTTTTTCAACAGTACAATGCCCAAACACACCTCCAGGCTGTGAAAGGGCTATTTTACCAAGAAGGAGAGTGATGGAGTGCTGCATCAGATGACCTGGCCTCCACAATCCCCCGACCTCAACCCAATTGAGATGGTTTGGGATGAGTCGGACGGCAGAGTGAAGGAAAAGCAGCCAACAAGTGCTCAGCATATGTGGGAACTCCTTCAAGACTGTTGGAAAAGCATTCCAGGTGAAGCTGGTTGAGAGAATGCCAAGAGTGCAAAGCTGTCATCAAGGCAACGGGTGGCAATTATCTAAAATCTAAAATATATTTTGATTTGTTTAACACTTTTTTGGTTACTACATGATTCCATATGTGTTATTTCATAGTTTTGATGTCTTCACTATTATTCTACAATGTAAAAATGTGTAACAATTAAGAAAAACCCTTGAATGAGTACAGTTGAAGTCGGAAGTTTATATACACCTTAGCCAAATACATTTAAACTCAGTTTTTCACAATTCCTGACATTTAATCCTAGTAAAAATTCCCTGTCTTAGGTCAGTTAGGATCTAAGAGAGTGATTTATTTCACATTCCCAGTGGGTCAGAAGTTTCCATACACTGAATTAGTATTTGGTAGCATTGCCTTTAAATTGTTTAACTTGGGTCAAACGTTTCGGTTAGCCTTCCACAAGCTTCCCACAATAAGTTGGGTGATTTTTGGCCCATTTCTCCTGACAGAGCTGGTGTAACTGAGTCAGGTTTGTGGGCCTCCTTGCTCGCACACACTTTTTCAGTTCTGCCCACATAGGATAGGATTGAGCTCAGGGCTTTGTGATGGCCACTCCAATACCTTGACTTTGTTGTCCTTAAGCCATTTTGCCACAACTTTGGAAGTATGCTTTGGGTCATTGTCCATTTGGAAGACCCATTTGCGACCCAGCTTTAACTTCCTGACTGATGTCTTGAGATGTTGCTTCAATATATCCACATCATTTCCCTTCCTCATGATGCCATCTATTTTGTGAAGTGCACCAGTCCCTCCTGCAGCAAAGCACCCCCACAGCATGATGCTGCCACCTCCGTGCTTCACGGTTGGGATGGTGTTTTTCGGCTTGCAAGTGACCCCCTTTTTCCTCCAAACATAACGAAACACGTGAAATAATCTGTCTGTAAACAGTTGTTGGAAAAATTACTTGTGTCATGCACAAAGTAGATGTCCTAACCGACTTGCCAAAAATATAATTTGTTAACAAGAAATTTGTGGAGTGGTTGAAAAACAAGTTTTAATGACTCCAACCCAAGTGTATGTAAAGTTCCGACTTCAACTGTAGGTGTGTCCAAACGTTTGACTGGTATTGTATCTATAAGCGACTATTTAGCAGTTGTGCACTTATTCTCCGAGAGTCGTTTTTTGTTTGTTTGGGGGATGTCTGTAGACATGGCAGGAGTCGCGGGATGGTTTTTAATTGCCTTTTGTCCGGCATCTCGCAAGCTGGGGTAGTTTGTTTCACGTCGCCCTCGGCCTGTGCCGTGAGAGGGCGGAGTTAGCAATTTGAGAGTGCGCTGAATGTGCTGCTAAAAAGGGCATATCCGGGGGATGCAGGCGACCATAACGAACAAACCACTGTTCATGATTCCACTCATTCGCAGAGGCAGGTGCAATTTAGAACTCAGTCAGATCAAGAATATAAATGTTCTGAGCTTTGCTCAATGCTGGGAGCAACATTTAGATATTGACCCGTAATTGATTTTCTTTATTGTGTACAATTTATATATTTTTATTATTTAAAAAAATATGAAATTAGAACAAATGACCATTACAGCCATGGATGCGGTGTGTGTGTGTGGTCCCTTACTAACTGATCTCCCTCTAAACCCTCTCCTAATCTCAGGGATTCCAAACCTCATCACTGCAGACATGATCAAAGAAGGAGCAGCCGTCATTGATGTTGGAATAAACAGAGTGCATGACCCTCTGACTGGCAAGAACAGACTTGTAGGGGACGTGGATTTTGAAGGTACGAGTTTCTAATCTAGACAGACTTCACAATTTGTCTAATTTTGCATTAATCCTAACATGTACTGTGTTCTCACACACATTTTCTCTGCAACATTTTCTCTCCCTTTATCTCTACCTTTGTAGGTGTGAGGCAAAAGGCTAGCTTCATTACCCCAGTGCCTGGAGGAGTAGGACCCATGACAGTGGCCATGCTTATGAAGAACACCATCAAGGCAGCTAAGAACCTCCTGCTGACTCCCCCTGAGAGGATCCGAATGGTAGCCTCTTCATAACAGGCTATGCCTAACCCCGTCAACAGTGACACATTACATCCCCACACCCCTCCACTTTTTACTCTGAGCAACTCGGTGAACTCCCTTGCACACAGACATGGATGAAAACATGATAGCTTTAAGGTTCTCAACTTGCTGGTACCTTACACTTACATAACCTCTACCCGCCATTTCAGAATGTTACAACTCACCCATGCAGCTACTACATATTTATTATTTTCTAGGCTTTCTATTATATTTTTGTCTCATGTCCTTTTTATGAGACCTGTTGGTTTTAGGTGAATTTGAACTACCTGTTTATTTATTTCTCTGCATTCATTTGTCAAATATGTTGAAAGCATAAAAAATTGCAAGGGGAACCGGTCAATTTAAATTACCAAGAAAGACAGTTAATTATTCCAATTAATTATTCCAATTCCTTATTCTATGGACAGTTTTGTCTATCTCCCATCTCTACAACACCCTTTAGATCAGGGATGGGCAACTTTGATGGGGGTGGGGGCCACAAAAAAATCTGCTCATCATGAGGGGCCGCATTTGGTTGCGAGTCTGCGTACCCACATCCAACCCCCCCCCCCCGACCACGATAACAAGTTTAGATTGCTAAATTCGTTTAGTGGCCAGCTATCTAAACAATTTTAGCTGACATGGGCTAATTCACTGACTATCAATGACTGACATAACAAGAAAAACTGCTGATGCACAACCAAATATCAAAATGCACCTTGTGTATTCTCAGTGCTTGACTTAGGCAGGAGCTCACCGGTGCTGAGCACTTGCACCTCAAATGTTCTACTGCTTGAGCTCCTGTTCCTCTTATAGAATATTAGCTCAAAAGTATTGTGGTGCTCCTGCCCCTAAATATAAACAGTTCTGGCACACAAAATGAATACCGGCACCTATTTTAGTCCAAGTCAAGCAATGTGTATCTTACTATTCTAACTCGCAACAGTAAGTAAAAAATAAATAAAAGCCCATCCCTGCTTTAGGTCACATAAGCACTGTGAGCTAAGAGGGTTAAGGGCTAGTAATGAAATGTAAGCAACAAACAAGTCTGTTAAACACCATAACATTTACATTTAGTTTCAAAAATGCCTTTGTAAAAATTATTTCGAAATAAAATGTTTTTGCAAATGGATGGTCTTCATGTTTTTTTGGGGTGAACAGGTGCCTATAGCATAGCTCTGCAACAGACACATCAGTCTTAATATGATAATTTCCATTGTAAAGATTGCAGGTAGGTCACTCTCGTTAAGTTTGTATAGGAATGATACAAAATATCACATAATGCAATACCTTTAACCCTCTACTTCAACCCTCAGAGGTGAAAAATAGTTTTGAGTATGATATACATCTTGATTTTATATCAGTCTCATAAATAAAATAAAAAGGTTTATTCAGGTAATTCATTGCCAATATGATAGGCGGCCCATAAAAGTACATGATCAGTGTGCAAGAGGACAGCAATGTGAAGCGGACACTCTTCCTAACGATCCGGAAATGCACTGGGGAATAAAACAGTTGCACGACCTATTTATTTTGGGGTGGACATGTTTTGTCGCCACTCATTTTCAGCTGTAGCTAGCAATGTATTTCTACATTTATTTACAGAAACGTCAGTAAAGTTTTAGAGGAATACGATTAATTGATTGCCATAGCATACATTTTCGACTATGGAGCGCAGTAGATCTCGCGACAGTTCCGCGGATACGACCAAGAGCACGAGCAGACAATTCGGAGAGAAAAAACTGGCCAAGAAAAAGCGAAGACACTCCTCCTCTTCTTCCTCATCGTCCAGCAGCAGTGCGAGTCCGACCCCTTCAAAGAAAGCATCACGTTCCTTCAGCAAGAGCCAAGGTTTTATTCACTAGTAGTAGTAGACAGCTTCACACTGTACATCCTCACATAGACAGATATCTAATGTCAGAGAATAAGATAATGAAATGTCTTTGTATGTCTATCAATGTTACAATGTGTACATTTGTCTGCTTCAGATGGGAAACTGAAGAAAAAAATGAAAAATAAAAGAAGTTCCTCATCTTCCTCGTCAAGCTCTTCTTCTTCATCCTCCTCATCCTCCTCAAGTGATGGAAAGTCCAAGAGGAAGGAAAGGAAAAAGAAAAAATTCAAGAAGAAGTTAAAGAAGAAGAAAAGAAAGTTGAAGAAAGAGATGAAATTGGAGAAGAAGAAAATGAAGAAGATAAAGAAATTGGAAGAAAGAAGAGCATCCCTGCTTGTAGATTTGATGCCCCCTCCAGCCCCCCCACAGCCTGTAGGCAGCGCCCCCCAGCCCTTCCTGGAGTTGTGGCAGAGTGATGATTGCACAGAAGATCATGGACCAGGTATGCTGGTCAATGAGATCCATAGGGAATTTGCGCCAGCAGTTGAGTTTAGACTTGTAGCGGTCTCATATTTTGTCATATATCGTCAGTAGTTAGATGTTTATTTGTTACCTAGCTCAACAAAGAATGGAAGATGAAACCAGATATAAAGCTGAGCAGATGGATGTTTTGTTTTTGTCCATTCTGTAGCAATGACAGATGAGCAGAAAGCCAGGCTATCCACCAAGAGGCCCTTAACAAAGGAGGAGTATGAGGCTAAGCAGAGTGTCATCCGCAGGGTGGTAGACCCTGAGACTGGACGCACCAGGTACACCAACGCTATATACAACAGTGTTCCCATGGCATCTATGGTTCAGTAGTTTCAGTCTCTATTCCTATATGGGTGTGTGCTGGTTTTTATTCCTTCTGTTTTTGTTTTTCAGGCTGATAAGGGGAGAGGGAGAGATCATTGAGGAGATTGTCAGTAAAGAGAGACACAAAGACATCAAGGTAAATGGAAAACCATCAAAGGCCATGCAGCTATGTGTGCTGTGGGTTAAAATGTTGTCATCTACCTAAAAAAAAATGCCTACCTAACACTGGCCCTCCTCTCTTGTCACAGCAAGCCACAAAGGGAGACGGAAACTCCTTTCAGAAGAAACTAGGACTAAACAGGTAGAGGGTAACCCCCTGATGTAAAGGCTATGGGAGGAAGTAGCCATCTATACTATTGTGTTTAGATAGGACAGAAGAATAAATCTCCAGGTAGTTGGGCTGTGCCTAGTTTGTGACAGGATCCCTACATGTCTCCAAAATGAAAGTGAAAAACAACCCTTTCTGTGCCTATCTATGACTGTACTGTACTGCAAGTGTGACTCAATCAAATACATAATGTTTGGTCACACTTTAAATTAGGTTTGGCCACACTTTGTTTAATTGCTCAAATTAAATGTAATAAAATGTTATTTTTTATTTTAGTTGACCAGCATCCTTTCATCACAATTCACTTTGGACTTTCTCTGAATGCATCAGAAATTCAGAATGACAATGATGGCTGAACTGTCAGTTTTTATAAATTAAATGAAACATACATTCAAACTGACCACAAAAACAGAAGTCAACTGTGTGATGCGATTTACTTTTTTACCATGTAATAAAGTATTTTTCTTAGATAATTATCCTTGACCATTCCTGTGTGCATCGGGTATTTACTATTTCAGTTACAGGTTTAAAACCTAATCTTACACCCGCCATTCAAATAATTTAGAGACAAGTAACCACACATTTAATTTCTGTTCTTCATACTTACTTTTTATACACTGTACAGGGAAACACAGGGAACTGGTAAATATAACTGTCAAACTTTAGAGTAACACAAATAAAATGTATACTAAATATACCACGCTTTAACAAAGCCAAGGTATTGGGACGTTTTGATGTGATCAAATTGTCAGCATTGCCATTTCAATAAGCGTGTGAGATGAAACATGTTTTTAAGCGCAGTGTGCAAGTCGTTTTATTTAATATATTCCTATGTACATTTATACTATTTCCCTGGAGATAAAACCAACCAAACACAAGTCATACCAAAGTCTCATTGGGAAATAATGGCCCTTTTCAGTGACCATACAGCAAATTCTATTGGAGGATTATTCCATGGAGGCATGAGTCAGACCAGGGAAACAGCAAATTTAAGGCAAAAGGGGAAATGTACAGTCGTGGTCAAAAGTTTTGAGAATGATGCAAGTATTGGTCTTCACAAAGTTTGCTGATTCAGTGTTATGGTATATTTTTGTCAGATGTTACTATGGTATACTGATGTATAATTACAAGCATTCCATAAGTGTCATAGGCTTTTATTGACAATTACATTAAGTATATGCAAAGAGTCAATATTTGCAGTGTTGACCCATCTTTTTCAAGACCTCTGCAATCCACCCTGACATGCTGTCAATTAACTTCTGGGCCACATCCTGACTGATGGCAGCCCATTCTTGCATAATCAATGCTTGGAGTTTGTCAGAATTTGTGGGGTTTTGTCTGTCCATCCGCCTCGAGGATCGACCACAAGTTCTCAATGGGATTAAGGTCTGGGGAGTTTCCTGGCCATGTACCCAAAATGTCGATGTTTTGTTCCCCGAGACACTTAGTTATCACTTTTGCCTTATGGCAAGGTGCTCCATCATGCTGGAAAAGGCATTGGTCGTCACCAAACTGTTCTTGGATGGTTGTGAGAAGTTGCTCTCGGAGGATGTGTTGGTACCATTCTTTATTCATGGCTGTGTTCTTAGGCAAAATTGTGAGTGAGCCCACTCCCTTGGCTGAGAAGCAACCCCACACATGAATGGTCTCAGGATGCTTTACTGTTGGCATGACACAGGACTGATGGTAGCGCTCACCTTGTCTTCTCCGGACAAGGTGTTTTCCAGATGCCCCAAACAATCGGAAAGGGGATTCATCAGAGAAAATGACTTTACCCCAGTCCTCAGCAGTCCAATCCCTGTACCCTTTGCAGAATATCAGTCTGTCCCTGATGTTTTTCCTGGAGAGAAGTGGCTTCTTTGCTGCCCTTCTTGACACCAGGCCATCCTCCAAAAGTCTTCGCCTCACTGTGCGTGCAGATGCACTCACACCTGCCTGCTGCCATTCCTGAGCAAGCTCTGCACTGGTGGTGCCCCGATCCCACAGCTGAATCAACTTTAGGAGACGGTCCTGGCACTTGCTGGACTTTCTTGGGCGCCCTGACGCCTTCTTCACAACAATTGAACCTCTCTCCTTGAAGTTCTTGATGATCCGATAAATGGTTGATTTAGGTGCAATCTTACTAGCAGCAATATCCTTGCCTGTGAAGCCCTTTTTGTGCAAAGCAATGATGACGGCACGTGTTTCCTTGCAGGTAACCATGGTTAACAGAGGAAGAACAATGATTTCAAGCACCACCCTCCTTTTAAAGCTTCCAGTCTGTTATTCTAACTCAATCAGCATGACAGAGTGATCTCCAGCCTTGTCCTCGTCAACACTCTCACCTGTGTTAACGAGAGAATCACTGATATGATGGCAGCTGGTCCTTTTGTGGCAGGGCTGAAATGCAGTGGAAATGTTTTTTTGGGGGATTAAGTTCATTTTCATGGCAAATAGGGACTTTGCAATTAATTGCAATTCATCTTATCACTCTTCATGACATTCTGGAGTATATGCAAATTGCCATCATCAAAACTGAGGCAGCAGACTTTGTGAAAATTAGTATTTGTGTCATTCTCAAAACTTTTGACCACGACTGTACTGAAAGGCCTCTAGTAATATCTGCATCTGCCAGTAGCAGAACTACGGGGAATGTCTTTGTCCAGATATGTCTGAGCATAACTGATGATTGCACAAGTCTATCTTTACATTCTTGGGGTGTCAGTGTCCAGTTGATTGATACAGTATCTCTGGAGCAAGACTGATGCTTTAAAGAGCAACCATGTAATAATTGTTAGAGAGGTGTATGTTTTCTTTTAGCTGGATGTGCTAACCAGTCTTCTCCAATTTCACTGTTAGGATGCACAGAAAGACTGTTGTCTACAGAGAAATCCATGTGGGTTGCCCTTAGAGTTATGTGCCACAAAAAAAGGTAAAAAGCATATAATATGGACAGTGACTCGTAGCCCAAAGTATCAGTTACAACTGCATTTCTTCACAACACAAGCCCTTCCATCTCAACTGACTGCATTCTTCACCATGCCTGTTGCATGTTCATGTGTATTTGGGGTGATGCTTTCTGGGTCACCCTGAAATATGCCTATAGTAGGGCAATGGACAGGAATAGCATGAGCTCATATTATATGTATGAGATGAATTGGTGGTAAAGCAAGGATTCTAGAACATTGGGTTCACAATAGCCTCATTTAAACCTTGTGCTAACATGTGAGTTTCATGATCTGATCAGTATGATCCAATCACTCTTATTAAGGTTAGTCAAGTCTACTAGAGCTGGGACGATAAACTGAAAATGATCAAAACCGACCATTTATCGAGGACATTTTACTGATATGGATAACAACAATAAGTAGCCTTTACTAGAGAAATGTGAAGTTTGAAATGAAATAGGTCTAAGTCTGCTAATATAGTCTATTGCTAACGGGACAATTGATAAGTCAAAGTTGTAGGAGTAGTTGAAAGGGTCAAATAATTACTGGTGATTATTAAGCTTTTCTTTCATTACTGATGCCATAAGTACATTGTGCTACCTGTCAATGATTTTAGAGGCCGGTATAATAATTTAAATGGTTTGACCATCCATATCTGCTTTCACTAGATTGATATCCAGACACAATGCGTGCCTGGTCAGGAAGATCTGATCACAATCAGATCACAATGTGTATTTTAATAGTCTACACCAGTCTGAAAATGTGGGCACAATCAGAATGTGGACAAGATCAGGACAACGGGCACATGTTAGTACCAGGTATAAACAGGGCTATAGACCAGAGCAGTCTGGATTGCGAGGACCCCACTTCACCATGATGCTCCTCCCTCCCCATACACCTCTAACACTGTCTTCCTTGCTGTCCCAGGATCACACCAGAAATGTAATGACAGTTCAACCAAGATCCCATTTGGCTAAACAATTTGCTATGATGATCATGTGCTTTGAAAATGTTTATACCCGTATGTCTCAAATCACAGGGCACCTAGACATTTTGTGAGTGTGTTAGCACGAGGTTCTGTCTCTGCTGCTGCATGTGCCTGCTTAACTGATTGTCGATGCATTGTGGCATTCTTTCTATATGGTGGATCTGCTGCTGTGGCATGATTGTGGGTAATATTGCACCTTCTCACTAACATTTCAGTACTCAGTGGTCCATTACAGTCATAGTTCTACACAGTTTTGAAACAGGGAAAAGGTACACACATCATTAGCATGAATAATCCTAAAATCAATCATCTTAACTCTACAGTATGTTCCTACTTTCCAAAGCATATTTTTACAAATATCTACAGATTTTTCATCGGAGGCTTCAACAAATAACTCCCAACTGAACCTAAATAGTATTGTCTACATGCTCAATAACATTCAATGCCTCATTTACAGCTCAGGAAGTGATTGACTTTCAAAATACACTACATATACAAAAGTATGTGGACACCCCTTCAAATTAGTGGATTCGGCTATTTCAGCCACACCTGTTGCAGACAGGTGTATAAAATCGAGCAAACAGCCATGCAATCTCCATAGACAAACATTGGCAGTAAAATGGCTTTACTGAAGAGCTCAGTGACTTTCAACGTGGCACCGTCATAGGATGCCACCTTTCCAACAAGTCAGTTTGTCACATTTCTGCCCTGCTAGAGCTGCCCCGGTCAACTGTAAGTGCTTTTATTGTGAAGTGGAAACGTCTAGGAGCAACAACGGCTCAGCCGTGAAGTGGTAGGCCACACAAGCTCACAGAACGGGGACGCTGAAGCGCGTAGCGCGTACAAATCGCCTGTCCTCGGTTGCAACACTCACTACCGAGTTCCAAACTGCCTCTGGAAGCAACGTCAGCACAAGAACTGTTCGTCGGGAGCTTCATGAAATGGGTTTCCATGGCCGAGCAGCCGCACACAAGCCTAAGATCACCATGCGCAATGCCAAGCGTCGGCTGGAGTGGTGTAAAGCTCACCGCCATTGGACTCTGGAGCAGTGGAAACGCGTTCTCTGGAGTGATGAATCATGCTTCACCATCTGGCAGTCCGACGGACGAATCTGGGTTTGGCGGATGCCAGGAGAACGCTACCTACCCGAAAGCATAGTGCCAACTGTAAAGTTTGGTTGAGGAGGAATAATGGTCTGGGGCTGTTTTTCATGGTTCGGGCTAGGCCCCTTAGTTCCAGTGAAGGGAAATCTTAACGCTACAGCATACAATGACATTCTAGGCGATTCTGTGCTTCCAACTTTGTGGCAACAGTTTGGGGAAGGCCCTTTCCTGTTTCAGCATGACAATGCCCCCGTGCACAAAGCGAGGTCCATATAGAAATGATTTGTCGAGATCGGTGTGGGAAGAACTTGACTGGCCTGCACAGAGCCCTGACCTTAACCCCATCGAACACCTTTGGGATTAATTGGAATGCCGACTGCGAGCAGGCCTAATCGCCCAACATCAGTGCCCGATCTCATTAATGCGCTTGTGGCTGAATGGACGCAAGTCCCCGCAGCAATGTCCCAACATCTAGTGGAATACCTTCCCAGAAGAGTGGAGGCTGTTATTAGCAGCAAAGGGGGGACCAACTCCATATTAATTCCCACGATTTTGGAATGAGATGTTCGACGAGGTGTCCACATACTTTTGGCCATGTAGTGTATATCATAATAAACATATGACACATTAAGATAGCAGATACATTAACACAAGACTCATCATTTGCATGATCAGTCAATGTGGTAGAAATGCAATACTATGGAAGGCAAATACCTCTGCTGTGTATTGGCTGCTGCGGATGATTGCATGAGAAAATAACATAAAAAATGAAACACTATGTAGTTAGAAGCACTAAAACAATAGTTTTTCTGTTCACAAAAAAGGAATATATACATTTATATCTATGTAACATGTTAAATAATAATGAAAAAGTGTATCCTGAATGTGCATGTCCTCAGTGTGAAGAGGATACTAGAGAATTGCCCCATGGTAGGCCTGACCCCAGCTCTACATACAATATAATCAACGGACATCTTCCATTCAGCTTCTCCCTTCACATACAGTAGTAAATTGAGCACAATTTCATACTGCCTACTTTGGCACATCACCTTACAGTGATACAAGTTTGCCCTGCAATTGATATACATAAATATACTTAAGTATAGGCAATAATTACAGTGGACTATAATGTAACACATTCTGTATGATAAAACAGACAATGATTGGGGTCTCTACTGTAATCAAAGCGCAATTGGTATACAGACTTAAGAGTATTGCAGCTGCTGAAGCACTGCTATAATTCTATTTCGGCTGTATGTGTGTGGTTCTGGAGACTGTAGACTGTGTCATGGTGCAACCCACCTGCGTACCCCAGAGTGGGAGATGGGGCACATGGATCTATCAGGAGTTAAGCCAAATCGGCAACATGGGGGCGCTGGAGTTACCACATTATGGAACCCGCATGAAACCAGCTCCAATCTGAAGCCCCAGTCCAGGACACACACTCTGTATATCCATATATGGTATTAAAGACATATATGATAAATAAAAACTTTAAAAATATGCAACTCAGAAACAGTCCAAGTCTCTTTCTTTAGGAGTCTCTTCCTATTGTTGGCCAGAGTTTTGTTTGTGTGCTGTGCATGCATGTTCCTTGCTTAAATAAGATGCTTCTTAAAAAGGCCTTTCTCCATTGTATCATTGTCTGAAAAAAAAAAGAGGCATTGCCTCTGCCTGTTGTTATTTTTGTTGATTCAGGTATATTGATGGTGTTGCTTTATAAAGACTGGTTCGTAGCACCAAAGGTTTTCAATGCTGTATAGATGTGGTAAAGAGATCAATGGAATTTGACCAAAACATCAGAAACACCATGCACACAAGATTCAGAATCTCCTCATTGTCGCCCATCAAAATTAGCCTACATTTATGCTATTGTTTATATGTGTATTTCACACAATGTTGGGGTAGAATTAAGCAATAAGGCCCGAGGGTGTGTGGTATTTGTCCAATATACCACGGCTAAGGGCTGTTCTTATTCCCGACGCAACGCGGAGTGCCTGGACACAGCCCTTAGCCGTGGTATATTGGCCATATATCACAAACCCCCGAGGTGCCTTATTGCTATTATAAACTGGTTACCAACGTAATTAGAGCAGTTCAAATAAATTGTTGTCTTACCTGTGGTATACTGTCTGATATACCATGGCTCTTAGCCAATCAGCATTCAGGTCTCAAACCACCCAGTTTATAATTCGGAGTATAATGCTTTTATGGATGTCATGTTTATGTTATTGTCACCAAGCATTACACTTAAAAACGGCTTCAATTACCGCCAACGATTTCTATGACTTGCTTTACTACCAGCTTATACGAACAGAAGTTAGCATTTAGCAGACATTTATATATTATGAAGCGAAAACTGCCAAATATATCCAAATCTGATTTTAGTAACCACATTGTGGGCCTGTTAGAACACATAAATCCTGATGGATTTGACGAATATCCAATTTGTTAGATCAGCTTTTTTGAATAGGCGCCAATGACAGCGTCCTTGCGCTTTCCCCCACGTTACATTGACCTCTTTACTGCATGTATTCTCTCATTCTTCTTCCTGTCTCTATTTAGAGCTTTGAAAGCCTACGATCAGCATCTCACTCTCACATCTTTAAATTATTCTCTTGTCATCTCAATCTTCATTTCTTGAATTTCTCTTTCTGCAGTTTTTCCCTTTCCTCATCACCTTTGTCCTTTCTCAATTTCATCCTCCTACTTTGGGTTGAAAACCCCAGGCTCCAGCTTGGTGCTGCCACTGCGGCCCCAGCAGCCTGCTGCAATGCTCATGCTGCGCTGGGCTGGTCCCGGGCCGTGCTGGCTGTGGCTGTCTGACTGGCTCTTTGTGCGCTCTGGTCTACTGTGGCCGCTGCCAGTGGGCAAGCTGGAGGCCGGCTGGGCGGAGATGGTGCGCAGCAGGTGGTTCCGCTTCCGCAGGAAGTCGCTGTTTGCACCCACACCAAAGCTGCCTTTCCGTAGGACCATGCGGGCACTGCTGGTCTTTGCTGGCCGGGAGCGCTGGTTGTACTCCAGCTGAGAGAGGTGGGTCGCATAGCCCTCTGTAATGAACTGTTGGGACAGGCAGGGGAAAGAGACAGTCATATAATGTAATGAAGTGCTGAATATGGTAAACCAGGACTAAACTAAAAAGTCAGTGCTTGTGTATCGTACCTGGCACTGAGCTTGCATCTTCTTGGAGGGTCGGCCAATGATGTAGATCTGGGAGGGAGAGAGGCCGATGGAGGTGTAGACCGCGATGTCTTTGGTAGAACCGTAACAAGCAAAGATCTTCATGTGAGCCTGTGGAACCAGCAATGAAAGTGTCATCTACAAATTCTGACCAAGAAAACGTATTTACTTGAAAATCTCTCAATCTTTTTGTCTGCCCCATCTCTTCCTTCATCCCTTCATTGTCCACCTATCATGTATTTTGCACCATTCCCCTCAGCCCTCACCTACTTCTGAACCTACCCCCAGCCCCTGTTACCCACCCCAGTACCCTCAACAAACCCACCACCCAACCCCCACTCCCACTCCCATCCTGACCTCCATGAGTGACTTGAGGAAGTTGGCCTTGTGTCTGAGTGGGTCGTGGACCAGGCCATCACAGAAGGAGACAATGCCATGGGGGAAGTTATGCTGAGACAGCCAGGCCACCACTCTCTGCTTCTGCATGTCTGGACGCCCCGTCACATAGACGATCAGATAGCCCAGGTCCTGCCAGTGCCTGGAAAGAAATCAAACAGTATAAGAAAGAGTGGAGAGAGTGCAACACAATGGGTTATAGAGACAGAAACAGACATAAATCATTTTGGCAGATGCTTATGACTGTTCAATCCCAAGTGATGCCAGGTGCATGTTACCTGACCACATCGACTGCTCCGGCTCGCACTTTGGGATCGCTCCCCATGATGGACACGCTGGCAGCGAATGAGCCATCTATACTGAACACAACAAACTCTGTCCCATGGGGAAGCACTGTCAGGTAGCTGTCTGCAAACGTGTGGTCCCCCCTGGCAGTGATAGAAGGACACAAAAAAATTGGAAGATGGAGGAGAAGAGACAGAGACATATGGAAAGAAAAAGAGGCAGAGGAACAGAATAAAAAAAGAAGACAAAAGAGATGTAAGTGTTTTTTGACAGAGTCACCTAAAACCCTCCAAAAACAAAGGTCAGCATTTCTGAAGCCTCAGGACCGGATTGGCTGAAAGAGGCCATAGAAGAGTGTGCCATAGATGCCAGTCTCACCTGACCACCAGTTTGACCGGATAGATGCCAACCCCCAGCCGTTTGCTCTCTGGGATGATGAAGGACACGCGGCCACTGCTGTTGGTCAGCTCCGTGTCAAAGTACACCCAGTCTCCAGACGGGGGCTGGGTCATGATGTGGATGTCCACCTGTAAACATAATATATACTATATATACCATTTAGTAGACGCTTTTATCCAAAGCGACTTACAGTCAAGCGTTTTACGTATGGGTGGTCCTGGGAATCAAACCCATTACCCTGGCGTTACAAGCGCCATGCTCTACCAACTGAGCTACAAAGGACCAGCATAGAGATAGATATACGACCACTTTGAACACAAACACATTGGATATGCACACATACACGTAAAGTATGTTGAACTGAAAACAAATACAGATAAGACTCATGGATGGAGGGATAAGTACATAGGGATAAGGTGGATGGAGGGATAAGTACATAGGGATAAGTACATAGGGATAAGGTGGATGGAGGGATAAGTACATAGGGATAAGGTGGATGGAGGGATATCTACATAAGGATAAGGTGGATGGAGGTATAAGTACATAGGGATAAGGTGGATGGAGGGATATCTACATAAGGATAAGGTGGATGGAGGTATAAGTACATAGGGATAAGTACATAGGGATAAGGTGGATGGATGGAGGGATAACTATATTTGTATGTAGGCCTTTGTGTGTTACAGACCCACTGTTTGCATTGTTCTAATGGGAAATGATCATACTGATTGCTGAGAGAGAGAGAGAGAGAAGAGAGAGAGAAAAAGAGAGAGAGAGCCCACCTTCTCCCCCGTCAGTGTGACCATGTCCAGAGGTCCGTACATGAAGCGGCCAGTCACGATCTGCAGCCCACCTTCTGTGAACACTGCATCATTTACACGATGATTGGCTGTCACATTCTGTCAAAGAAATACACACACATGAATAGATTGAGACACAATTACAGTGTTAGCTAGAGTGAATCTCTTCAAGTGGTCAACACTGTTGTAGCTGCAGCAGACTGTACCCTGATCTTGACGTGGGTTCTCTTCCTGAGCCACTTCTCCCGGGGTTTAGATGGA
Organism: Coregonus lavaretus; assembly: GCF_964263955.1. Lineage (NCBI taxonomy): Eukaryota > Metazoa > Chordata > Actinopteri > Salmoniformes > Salmonidae > Coregonus > Coregonus lavaretus. Next base: position 24,883,239 of record NC_140004.1, on the reverse strand, counting down.
GTGAACTCTGACACCTCCTTACCATCCAGCTCCAGTATGCTGGAGTTGTCATGCCGCATAATCTAAAATAAACATATAGATGACAACACACATACTCACCATAGCTACATTAGTGTACATTTTAAAGTGGGCCAGAAGCACAGGCCATGGAAGTTTGTGGGGTGAGCTCACCTGTCGCAGCAGGAAGGACACTACATCAGTGGACTCCCAGTAGGATGCATGAAAGAGGTGCGGTAGTGCCACTGTGGGGAAGGCTGTCAGGGCATCAGGGCAGTACAAGGCAAAGTCCACCCGCTTGGTGCCCCACCAACGGGCTGCGACTGCATGGTGAGAGGGGGTACATGGGTAGGGGTGGGGTGGCATAGTTGCAATGTGAGTAAGGCAGAGGGGCAAAACATCCCAATACACACCACTGGAAAAGTTCAACCATAAACCGTTTGGCTGTATTGAAGGCTGTACTCAATCATAAACCACTATCAAAGCCCAGATAGTCCACAGCAGTTCCTCAGCTATAGGGGAAGTAAGGCAGGAGTTGAAGATTGTTACTCTTGAAATAAATATAGATAAGGAAGATAATCATTATTATGCAATAATTACATTGTTAAAGTTGGTTCAAGACACGAGTCAACGTAAATAGCAACAAACCAGCAGTTATTTGTATTAGTATATGAACTATGAAGAAAAGGGACGATGGGATTATAAAGTCAATGATTTTGCCAAATAAAACTTCACTAAGTGGATTCACACTGGGACTGTCACTGATGAAGTAATGTTTGCCTCCAGAACAGGCTAGGGCACAAATTTCTGAATAACCGTTTTGTTATTGTTTCACTCTATTGAATCTGTTACAATGTCCATAGGGCTCCACCACGTGGCAGTGGTAAAATTGTGTGATGGTTTTGTAAAGAATCTTCAGTATTAATACATTTAGTTGGTGGTGGACTGCTCACAAACTTGCCTTTGTTGAATGGTGTCAACTGTGAGGCAGAGACTGGGAAGTTGGGCAAGTAGCATTCTTGGATGATGGGTATGTTACACTTTTAAAGTCACAATATCATCTCAGTATGTAGAGGGTCTCTCTTACTGGTCTGGTTTGTGAAGTTAATGGGACTGTGCTGTATTCGAAAAACATAGTCCACCAGGGAACATGGTCATCATAGAAACAGAAAGGGAGAAACCGAGACAAGCTGAGAGAAATCTCTGGTAGACAAGAACAATGTTAAAAAGAGATTGATTGTGCAATATATTAGGATTTCACAGAATAAAGTCAGTAGTAGGCTGAGCCTGGATTTGGTACATAGTTGATAGGGTCCAGTGTTTTATAAGAATACCCTGATCCATTTCTGCCTTGGAGTCCAGTGAGACCAGGTCATATATGGCATAATCCAGGCCAGCTGACAAGTGTCTCTAACTGACCAGAGCCACAGGGGCTCACACCTCTGTTGGCGTCTGCGTCTGGGTCTGCCTCTAGGTCTGGTTGTGGCCCGTTTCCTGGATCTGTATCAGTAGTTCCTGGGACTGGGTCACTCCTTTGTTTTCTAGGGGACTTGAGGGGGCTTCTCAGGGAGAATTTGGTTTGTGATGTCAAGGCAATTTGGGACAAAAGGCTGAGTTTTTTGGTTTGGTTAATTTGGCATGCTTGTGTTATGGGAAACAAAACAAAAATAAATCAACCACGTGAAAATGAATGATGGATAATGACAAAGGGAATCGTTTTCATACAGTCGAGTACAATATCTTATAGTGCAGTTAATTCCAGTTAGCAAACACGTGTGAAGTACTTCTGCTACAAGCTGCATTCACAACCTGAAACTGGCTACAAAACAAAGTAATCAATTAAGTGTCCGACTGGTCCTCAGATGAACTGAAAAAGGAAGATTAGAATTATCTTTGACAAAACCCATTTTCGTACTCTTTTTTTCACGACAAAACTTTCCATTTTGTTGCATTTCTGAACAGCGACAAAAGCATTCCATGGCACTTGCTTTTGACAAGCAACAAGCAATTCTTCCAACAACCATGAACTGGAAATGACCTCATCAATGCACTATTACAACTTCCCAACTGAGTAGAACGTTAGTAAATGTTTTGAAAGCCATGTGATGCGTATGTATGTGTTATTGGTCCTTATATAGGACATATCCACTTCAGATAGAGATTACAAGGGAAAGCAAGACTTTGGGAGACATTCTTCTTTACATCAAACACAACAGAAGCTTGGGCATCTGGGTAGACAGTGCGACAGGGAGCGAACGATGCAGGAATGACTCAGCGAAACGGGGTCTCTTTACATGCATTGCAAACACATTAAACAAATGCAGAACTCCTCCTTTGCATTTACATTCAAACAATGGCTCAGAGTAGGACAAACACGCAGTGGCAGGACGTGAGCTTTTGATTCTTCAGTAGAAGTGTATTAATCTTCTGGCACATTGTATTTGAACAATGGATAAGGTCCACTGTATGTCTGTGGTGATGTTACGCTCCCTCTATGATGAAGGGGCTTAGAGCAGTGTAATCCATCACAGGTGTCGTAATGTGTTGGAGCTGAGTTAGCAGGTAACTAAGTAGTTATTCTGTGAATGCAGGCACAACTGGGTCACTACAGAGCCGCTCGGGATCCGGCGCACTGAGTGATGTGTGCAGAGTGTGAGTAAGGAGGGTGAGAATCAGAGAGAGAAAGGATTGGGATGAGAATGAAGTGGAGTAGGACGAGGAAGAGAGAGCAAGAGAGAAAGGAGAGAGGGGGTGAAAGAAAAGAGAAAGAGGAACGAGAGAGAAATAGAGAGAGAGAAAGAGAGAGAGAAATAGAGAGAAAGACTAGAGAAGAGATTGACTGAAAGAGGAGTTGAGATGGAGCAGTGTGTCTGTGTGTGTGTGTGTGAGAGAGAAACGAGAAGAGATTGACTTAAAGAGGAGTTGAGATGGAGCAGTGTGAGTGAGAGAGAGAGAGATACTTGTGGTAACGAGAACACTTACTGTTGGCTATGTTGGTGGCAGTGTAACTGTCTGCCATTCCTGAGACCTGGCTGGCAATGCTGCCCTCACTGCCCCTCCGCAGGCCCCGGCAGTGGGGGCCCGTAACAGGGGAGGAGGGGTACGAACTGTCCATGAAGACACCACCATGAGACTGAACAACATCCGCTATTGAGCCGAAACAAGGATATCCCATTAGACATAGACAAGAGGAGAGGAGAGGTGGATGAACAGGGAGGAAACAGGATGAGAAGGAGGGGGTTTGCAACCAAGATATGTGATGGGCCATGGTTTCAGTGGGTGTGAAACCAGCAGGAGCCAACATCAGATTTCTGGGGCAATCAGTGAGTGGTCAAATAGTAGTCTGATTAATAAAACAGCATGTGAAAAGTGACATGTGTGGCAACTTTTACTCTATTGGCTGTCACATTACTATGTCTCAAAATGTTTAATGTCTGTCAAAGGATTAGCTGGATTATTATTAGCATGTATCACTAAGGTGATAACAGTCCATTTAGTATGTGTAATCAACATGTTGTTGTAACAGAAAGGTCAGGAGAAACTATATTGACCACAAGGATACACAAGGATACACAATTACAATGCAAGCGGCAGGGTTCCATGGTTCAAGCAGACATCTGAGCAACACAATCCGTATAGCTTCCAAGCCTCCAATTTGGCAAAATCCCCCACTAGGAGAAGATAGTTCTCTAGTCACAGTGTTATGGTTTATAAGGAGACATTTTCCTATCACCTTTACACACTCCCCAACTCTTGTATTTGTCGTTAAGGAGATGCTGCAGCAGCAAAGAAACCACATCACAACAATGAATGCAGGTAGTGGTACTGTATTTTCATACCATTACAAAGGACATTCATAATTGATGGTAACAGCAAGCACAACACAGCAGAACAAGGACAGACTCTTCCAGGTCAAGGTTTCCTCCAAGTACCTATCTGAATAATTCACTGTGAAAGCCATTGCTGTCTCTCTAAATCACTAAAATGCCAACAACAATGACTATTACATTTTGATTAGCAAAATGACCTCATTTTCGTAGAGATAGTGTAAACAGACAGGCTCTGAGAGCCATGCTAATGAGCTATAATAAAGGTAATGGACTGAATACTGCAGAAACAGGGCTCATGCAGGACATGTTTGACCTGGAACAGCCAGTAATGTGACCCCAACTCATGACTGGGGTAACATTCTCACAGCATTTTCATGCACCAGTATTGGTAAGGGTGTGAAAACATACACACACAGACACAGTCAGTGTGGAAAGGGAGGGTGCAACTGCAACTAACACAAAAATACACGTGTATGACACAGAGTGAGAGACTTCCCCCCCGAGAGGTGAAGAGGAGACGCTACACACACTCCAGAACAGCAGGTGTGGCCTTGAGGGAGCCCTCCTGCCAGTTTAGCACGGGCACAGGGATGCAGGTCTCGCTGATGGGCTCCTGACAGCGGAAAGAGAGGGGGGGCCCACTATCGAGCAGGAGCTGAGGGTTGCTCTGGACTGTCTCCACTAGAGGGGGAGGTGGGGGGGTCAGAGGAGAGGGGGCAGGGGGGCAGGGGAAGGAGGCCGAGAGAGGAGGGGGAAAAGGAGACAATGAAGACACAGAAAAGACAGCAAAGGCGAGTCAAGCCCAGGAAATACTGCAGTAGCTGTAACTAAGGCAACAACAAGTTCTAGAGTTGAGCTAAAGTGAGCAGTAGAAGGGTAATGCTGGTACTAGATTCTAATTCAGACTCGGCTGGCTCTAACTCACATTTAAATGTACCTCGGCACATACTGATTAACGAACCAAAATGTATCTTTTAAACTTTCTCAATGCTGCACAGTAAACCTGAGGATATGGGCTGACAGCTCATTAGATCAAAACTATCATCATATTACTTAACAATCTATTATATCATATCTAAGATAAAAAGATTCACAGCTAGTAGCCATTCACAACTAGCACTTCCCTTGTTGCTCTTGCTGATTAAAGGATATCCATGAATGGAAAAGAGTATCAGCAAAGGACTGATTGAGTCTCTAGCATTACTTCTTGAATAGCAACTTAGATATCCAGAATAATAGTGTATCATTGAGCCCTACTTAAACAGAAAGGATGCAGTGTAGCCTGTAAGGTTCCTCTACTGTAAGGGCTAGCCAGCCATAACAGAAACTAGCAGCACCATGAAAACATATAGATGAGAACATTGCTTCACAAAGACTTGAAGAACAAACAATAGAACATTTTTCTCAACTTGAAGGCCTTTTCGGCCTCTAACAGCAATCCACAGACCACTGGCAAAAGGTCTGAGACATTCCTTGTGGGAAAGAAAACGAACTACATAATCCATCACTTGTCAGTTTCTACACACCCTGTTACATCACACAGAGTCCCCAATGGTTAATCAAAACACGGGTTATATAACCTATGAATGTAACAAAATATGTAAATTTTTCTTTGCATATGAATGCACAACAGTTATATGCTCATACAGGTACAAGAGTGTGTGTGTGTATGTACAAGTTTCCAGCACTCAATCCAGTGTGCTCACCCAGTAGAGCTGAGTTGCCGTCCCCCAGGGGGAAGCGTGTGTAGCGGGGAACATTGAAAGGGGGCAGGAGGTGGAACTTCTTCTCCAGGAGGGGCTCCAGGCGCGAGGCCGAGGGGTCAGCTGGGTGGAACAGGTTGTAGACCTGCTGGCAGGTAGGGTGCAGCTGGGCCACTAGGGGGAGACAGAGAGTTAACTACTTCACTTGCTTTGGCAATGTTAATGTACTTTTCCCATGCCAATAAAGCCCTTAAATTGAATTGAGTTAACAGGCGTAAAGGGGTTGTCATTAGTTACCACAGCCACAAAGTCAGAAGGCCTGCTTACTCAACCAATCAGATGAGGAAGTGTGATGACACATATGCCGACCGGCTTGCAGGGACAGACAAGAGACATGCATTTGTTTTATCTAGTGATCCATCAATGATTTGGTAATTGATTAGCTATAATAAAACCAACCGTTCTAAATGCAAAGTGGTAATCGGATGTCTTATTCAAACTCAGCTTGCAAGCTTATCTTGATGTTTGCCCTTACTCATAGTTACTTTGTCTTAAACCCAAATATACTGAACCCAAATATAAACGTGTTGGTCCCATGTTTCATGAGATGAAATAAAAGATCCCAGAAATGTTCCATATGCACAAAAAGCTTATTTCTCGCTACTTTTGTGTACACATTTTTGTACATCCCTGTTAGTGAGCATTTCTCCTTTGCCAAGATAATCCATCCACCTGACAGGTGTGGCATATCATGAAGCTGATTAAACAGCATGATCATTTCACAGGTTATTGCTGGGGACAATAAAGGGCAGTTTTGTCACACAACACAATGCCACAGATGTCTCAAGTTTTGAGGGAGCGTGCAATTGGCATGCTGATTAAAGGAATGTCCACAAGAGCTGCTGCTAGAGAATGTAATGTTCATTTCTCTACCATAAGCCACCTCCAACGTCGTGTTAGAGAATTTGGTAGTACGTCCAACCGGCCTCACAACCACAGACCACTTGTAACCATGCCAGCCCAGGACCTCCACATCTGGCTTCTTCACCTGTGGGATCATCGGAGACCAGCCACCCGGACAGCTGATGAAACTGTGGGTTTGCACAACCCAATAATTTCTGCACAAACTGTCAGCAACCGTCTCAGGGAACTCATCTGTGTGCTCAATGCCCTCACCAGGGTCTTGACCTGACTGCAGCTCGGCGTCGTAACCGACTTCAGTGGGCAAATATTCACCTTCGATGGCCACTGGCACGCTGGAGAAGTGTCCTCTTCAGGGATGAATCCCGGTTTCAACTGTACCGGGCAGAAGGCGTTGTGTGGGCGAGCGGTTTGCTGATGTCAACGTTGTGAGCAGAGTGCCCCATGGTGGTGGTGGGGTTATGGTATGGGCAGGCATAAGCTACGAACACAATTGCATTTTATCGATGGCAATTTGAATGCACAGAGATACCGTGACAAGATCCTGAGGCCCATTGTCGTGCCATTCATCCGGCGCCATCACCTCATGTTTCAACATGAGGCGGCAGGTAGCTTAGTGGTTAAGAGCGTTGTGCCAGTAACCGAAAGGTCGCTGGTTCTAATCCCCGAGCCAACTAGGTGAAAAATCTGTCGATGTGCCCTTGAGCAAGGCACTTAACCCTAATTGCTCCTGTAAGTCGCTCTGGATAAGAGCGTCTGCTAAATAACTAAAATGTAAAATGTAAAATGATAATGCACAGCCCCATGTCGCAAGGATCTGTACACAATTCCTGGGAGCTGGAAATGTCCCAGTTCTTCCATGGCCTGCATACTCACCAGATATGTCACCCATTGAGCAATTTTGGGATGCTCTGGATCGAAGTGTACGGCAGCATGTTCCAGTTCCCGCCAATATCCAGCAACTTCGCACAGCCATTGAAGAGTGGGACAACATTCCACAGGCCACAATCAACAGACTAATCAACTCTATGCGAAGGCGATGTGTCATGCTGCATGAGGCAAATGGTGGTCACACCAGATACTGACTGGTTTTCTAATCCACCCCCTACTTCTTTTTTAAGGTATCTGTGACCAACAGATGCCTATCTGTATTCCCAGTCATGTGAAATCCATAGATTAGGGCCTAATTCATTTATTTCAATTGACTGATTTCCTTATATGAAATATAACGCAGTAAAATCTTCAAAATATATTATATTTTTGTTCAGTGTAGGTTTACTCAAATATCTGCATCGTTTTTTAAATGGCATGTAAACAAAGAAATGTACATCTTGATTTTAGATTTTTATTTTCAAAATCCACAAGTAAAACATGTTTGAAATTGGCCATTCTTTTGGCTGATTTAAGATGAAAACTTCAACCCTGTTACTTTATTTGACACCTAGGCACTTACTATAGTAATTTATTTATTTAACTTAACATAGCCTTGCAGTCCAGTTTCCATCTCTGTACAAAGGCATGGTCTTCAAGCTATGGAAGGTGACAAAACATTTAATAATAGCAATTGATTGAACTTACATGGCACTTTTCTAGACACCCAAAGCTCTTTACAGTATATTTTTTCCCTGCCAAAGGCTGTGCATCTGTTGAAGGTCAAAAATATGTTATATTACTATTAGATTGAAAGGCTTGTAGGGAAACTAACAACGTTGCTCTATCAAATAGAATAACATTTACATTTTACATTTTAGTCATTTAGCAGACGCTCTTATCCAGAGCGACTTACAGTTAGTGAATACATATTTTTATTTTATTTTATTTTTTTATACTGGTCCCCCGTGGGAAACGAACCCACAACCCTGGCGTTGCAAACGCCATGCTCTATCAACTGAGCTACATCCCTGCCGGCCATTCCCTCCCCTACCCTGGACGACGCTGGGCCAATTGTGCGCCGCCCATGAGTCTCCCGGTCGCGGCCGGCTGCGACAGAGCCTGGATTCGAACCAGGATCTCTAGTGGCACAGTTAGCACTGCGATGCAGTGCCTTAGACCCCTGCGCCACTCAGAATAACTGTGCTTGGAATGGAATCCTTTATGCTAGCTAGCTAGCTCATTTTAGACTAGAGTAGCCAAAGTTTGTTACTAGTTATCTAAAAAAGAAAAGACAACTTACACTTTTGCCAAAAAAGTTTGTCCTTTTTCAATGTTATGAATTTTAATGACGTTGCCAATTCTTGTTCCCAAATGTATTTAGTCCGCAAACTTGAACTCGAGATATGCCATTTCGGAAATTAGGCGTTTCCCACGAACCGGAAACGTGTCATCACACTCTCTCATCTGATTGGTCGGGTAGACGGGCCTTTTAAACCGGCATACGCGTCATCACATTCCCTCATCTGATTGGTAGAGTAGGCGGGCCTTCTGACTTTGTGGCTGTGGTAACTAGTGACGACCGTATAAAGGAGAAGAAGGGGGTTTCAAGGAGATAAGACCCCACAGTACCTCCTACGTTTTCACCACCCAATTCATAGCACAACACTTTTAAATGTTAAATAACACATTTTTAAGGTGCTTTATTCATTTTACCTCTGTTTAGGTGGGCTTACCATCCAGCACAGGAATGACAGTCTTCCTCAGGGCGAGGACAAGGCCCAGAGGAGAGCCGAAGAGGAAGAAGTCTGCCACCTCAAAGTCAAACTTCCCCAGAGAGCCTGCATCCTGGAAGGTGCTGCTGCTGGACCTGCGTGAGTATGGGTCGGTCCGCAGAACACTGGAGTGAAGGCTGAGTGGACAACAAACAGTCAGAGTCACAAGGAGGGAAGCACACCCACATCCACATGTACTGTATACACACAAACACAGCACACAGTAAGAGAAACCGAGACCCATGTAGGTAAACGATTATAGCAACCCATGACTAGGGCTGTGGAGGTCACAAAATTTCATCAGCCGGTGATTGTCAAGCAAATAACTGTCGGTCTCACATTTAGCATCTCCTGGCTTCCACACATAACCTACAAGCCACTGACGCAGACCTTTGGAACATCTACATTTAAAAAAAGTAATACATTCATGTAATATAGCCTACAATAAATGCATTATTTATTTTAGACAGGTCTAAAGAAGCATGATATGAAGAAAATGTAGTCTATTTCAGAAGAACAGAATAGCATACTCTTGAGTTGTCCTTATTTTAGGTCCTGATCTGGCTATGCCAAATGGCTGTGGGCTACACTAGTTCATTTAGCAAAAAATATTTTCTTAGAATTCCATGGCATTATTTTATAGCATGAAGAATACAATTGAACAAAGCTGAATATTTTCTCCAAACAATTTGAGGGAGTGCCGCACATGCAGCTATTCTGTGTTGAGCGGTCAACAAAGAAATAGGTATTCCTATATGCTTAATTTAGAGTTATTAATGTAACTTTAGTTGTTCTACAAACGTTGGGCTATATGTTTTGATTTTTAATACATTCTCAGGCTGCATGATGCGACTCTAATGATGATTTGAAAAAAGTTGCTTGAAAGGCATGAGCTCTGCTTTGTTTTTTGTACAGGCTGTACACACTACACCAGTCACTCATTCACAATTTGACAAGCACTTGATAATGCCTTGAATTTCACGGCGGCATCCCCTTTATGTGGCTGTAATGCACCCTAAAAAAATCCATGCCTTTTGCAGCCATTGGCCGTTGTGCCCTTCTCCCTGAGTGCTGTGCGCTCCATCACATGATCAGGTCTTTCTCACAGGCTACAAGTGAAGACAGACACATCGGGGACGCAACTGCGCGCGTCCTTATCCAATTCCGAGGTGCATATTGAAGATATTGGAAGAACTGTCCACATTTACTTTTCGTCAGCCAACAAGATGAGTAGGCCTAACGAACAGCAAACGCACTAGCCTATGTCAATCTACTATCCCCCATAGTACAAAAGTCGACCTCTTATAATCTGTGCGAGAAATAAATATTCCAAACATAGTCTGGGACAGTTGTGGGATGCGATAGATCCCAAATTAATACAACCACTAGCATCCACATTTTTTTTAATGCAATGTGCTTACGCAACAGATCAGAACGTTTAGCTTAAAATGATAAATTATAGGGCTATTTTCTTCACATTATAAGCACAGCAATGCGCACATGGTAGTAGGCTATAAGTGACCGCAAATGCAATTCTGCATGTAATGCTTTTATTATAAAGGTGCATTTTTATGGTGCAAATTATCTTCCCCAAAATGGAAACTCGCGCGCTGCTTATGCCAGTAATGCTCTACACCCCTTGTAAAGCGGATTAATGTGCTTAATTTTAAGAAGTTATTTGGCCACTTTAGTTGTGATACAAACCTTATTAAAACATATAGGCCTATGGGCTAGGCTACATGAGGTGTGCGACTATGATTCGAAAAAGTCACAGAAAAGGCATTGTTTCTTATGCTGTGCATCATTCACAAGTGATAATATATCATTCACAAGTGATAGGCTAATATTGTCACCCATCAAACTATTCTTGATGTAATCTTGTCTTTACATATACTAAATAATATACAGTGGGGGAAAAAAGTATTTAGTCAGCCACCAATTGTGCAAGTTCTCCCACTTAAAAAGATGAGAGAGGCCTGTAATTTTCATCATAGGTTGAGAAGAAAAACATCCAGAAAATCACATTGTAGGATTTTTTATGAATTTATTTGCAAATTATGGTAGAAAATAAGTATTTGGTCACCTACAAACAAGCAAGATTTCTGGCTCTCACAGACCTGTAACTTCTTCTTTAAGAGGCTCCTCTGTCCTCCACTCGTTACCTGTATTAATGGCACCTGTTTGAACTTGTTATCAGTATAAAAGACACCTGTCCACAACCTCAAACAGTCACACTCCAAACTCCACTATGGCCAAGACCAAAGAGCTGTCAAAGGACACCAGAAACAAAATTGTAGACCTGCACCAGGCTGGGAAGACTGAATCTGCAATAGGTAAGCAGCTTGGTTTGAAGAAATCAACTGTGGGAGCAATTATTAGGAAATGGAAGACATACAAGACCACTGATAATCTCCCTCGATCTGGGGCTCCACGCAAGATCTCACCCCGTGGGGTCAAAATGATCACAAGAACGGTGAGCAAAAATCCCAGAACCACACAGGGGGACCTAGTGAATGACCTGCAGAGAGCTGGGACCAAAGTAACAAAGCCTACCATCAGTAACACACTACGCCGCCAGGGACTCAAATCCTGCAGTGCCAGACGTGTCCCCCTGCTTAAGCCAGTACATGTCCAGGCCCGTCTGAAGTTTGCTAGAGTGCATTTGGATGATCCAGAAGAGGATTGGGAGAATGTCATATGGTCAGATGAAACCAAAATAGAACTTTTTGGTAAAAACTCAACTCGTCGTGTTTGGAGGACAAAGAATGCTGAGTTGCATCCAAAGAACACCATACCTACTGTGAAGCATGGGGGTGGAAACATCTTGCTTTGGGGCTGTTTTTCTGCAAAGGGACCAGGACGACTGATCCGTGTAAAGGAAAGAATGAATGGGGCCATGTATCGTGCGATTTTGAGTGAAAACCTCCTTCCATCAGCAAGGGCATTAAAGATGAAACGTGGCTGGGTCTTTCAGCATGACAATGATCCCAAACACACCGCCCGGGCAACGAAGGAGTGGCTTCGTAAGAAGCATTTCAAGGTCCTGGAGTGGCCTAGCCAGTCTCTAGATCTCAACCCCATAGAAAATCTTTGGAGGGAGTTGAAAGTCCGTGTTGCCCAGCGAAAGCCCCAAAACATCACTGCTCTAGAGGAGATATGCATGGAGGAATGGGCCAAAATACCAGCAACAGTGTGTGAAAACCTTGTGAAGACTTACAGAAAACGTTTGACCTGTGTCATTGCCAACAAAGGGTATATAACAAAGTATTGAGAAACTTTTGTTATTGACCAAATACTTATTTTCCACCATATTTGCAAATAAATTCATTAAAAATCCTACAATGTGATTTTCTGGATTTTTTTTTCTCATTTTGTCTCTCATAGTTGACGTGTACCTATGATGAAAATTACAGGCCACTCTCATCTTTTTAAGTGGGAGAACTTGCACAATTGGTGGCTGACTAAATACTTTTTTCCCCCACTGTATATGTGTGAAATTTGTTTTGATTTAGAATGGACCATTATCATGCACCTGTATCGAAACAGGGGCAGCGGGAAAAAATACATGTCATCTATGCACTTAAATAGCGAATGGAGGACGCTTTTCCCCGTGGTTTATTTTCATGCCAGCCAGGTAGGCTATACATCTGTTGTACAGTGGCTTGCGAAAGTATTCACCCCCCTTGGCATTTTCCCATTTAGTTGCCTTACAACCTGGAATTAAAATGGATTTTTTGGGGGTTTGTATCATTTGATTTACACAACATGCCTACCACTTTGAAGATGCAAAATAATTTTTTGGGTGAAACAAACAAGAAATAAGACAAAAAAACTGAAAACTTGAGCGTGCATAACTATTCACCCCCCCAAAGTCAATACTTTGTAGAGACACCTTTTGCAGCAATTACAGCTGCAAGTCTCTTGGGGTATGTCTCTATAAGCTTGGCACATTTAGCCATTGGGATTTTTGCCCATTCTTCAAGGCAAAACTGCTCCAGCTCCTTCAAGTTGGATGGGTTCTGCTGGTGTACAGCAATCTTTAAGTCATACCACAGATTCTCAATTGGATTGAGGTCTGGGCTTTGACTAGGCCATTCCAAGACATTTAAATGTTTCCCCTTAAACCACTCGAATGTTGTGTTAGCAGTATGCTTAGGGTCATTGTCCTGCTGGAAGGTGAACCTCTGTCCCAGTCTCAATTCTCTGGAAGATTTAAACAGGTTTCCCTCAAGAACGTCCCTGTATTTAGCGCCATCCATCATTGTTCAATTCTGACCAGTTTCCCAGTCCCTGCTGACAAAAAACATCACCACAGCATGATGCTGCCACCACCATGCTTCACTGTGGGGATGGTGTTCTCGGAGTGATGAGAGGTGTTGGGTTTGCGCCAGACATAGCGTTTTCCTTGATGGCCAAAAAGCTCAATTTTAGTCTCATACTTTCTTCCATATGTTTGGGGAGTCTCCCACATGCCTTTTGGCGAACACCAAACGTGTTTGCTTATTTTTTTCTTTAAGCAATGGCTTTTTTCTGGCCACAGCTCTGTGGAGTGTACGGCTTAAAGTAGTCCTATGGTGTCACGCCCTGACTCAGGGGACTCTTGTATGTTGAGTCAGGGTGTGGATTTTCTATGTTGTGTATAGCTATGTGTATGATCTAGTATGTATAGATCTATGTTGGCCGGTGTGGTTCCCAATCAGAGGCAGCTGTCGCTCGTTGTCTCTGATTGGGGATCATACTTAGGCAGCCTATAGGCACTGTTTAGTTGTGGGATCTTGTTCCGTGTTTAGGCTTGTTTTGTGTTAGCCTTTGGACTTCACGTGTCGTTGGTTTGTTGTTTTGTCGTGTGTTTAGCATTTAAAAAACATGTATGCATATCACGCTGCGCCTTGGTCTGATTCGTCCTTCAACGAACGTGACAGAAGATCCCACCAAACACGGACCAAGCAGCGTGCCCAGGAGGACCGAACACCCTGGACACAGGTGGGGAAGATTTGGTCATGGGAGGAGATATTTGCGGGGAAAGGACCATGGGCGAAGGTAGATGCCCAGGCAGGAGAGGAGCAACGTCAACACAGAGGACGCCGGTCGAGGAGGAAGCCCGAGAAGCAGCCCCAAGAAAAATGTTTGGGGGGGCACACGGGGTGGTTGGTGGAGCCTAGTTTCAGAGCAGAGCCAACTCCCTGTACTCACGCCAGGAAGCGTGTGACTGGGCAGGCTCCGTGTTATGCGGAGCTACGTACTGTGTCGCCAGTGCGCCGGCACAGTCCTGTACGTCCTGTGCTAGCACCACGCACGTGCCGTGCGAAGATGGGCATCCAGCCAGGACGGGGTGTGCCGGCTCAACGCTTCTGGTCTCCAGTACGCCTCCTCGGTCCCGCATATCCTGCGCCGGTTCTACACACTGTATCGCCAGTGCGCGTGCACAGCCCAGTGCGTCCTGTGCTAATGCCTCACACATAATGTGCGGAAGTAGGCATCCAGCCAGGATGGGTTGTGCCAGCTCTCCGCTCCAGACCTCCAGTCCGCCTCCACAGTCCGGTACGGCCCGTGCCTGCTCCCCGCACCAAACCTGTGGTGCGTGTTGCCAGTCCGGTACGGCCCGTGTTTGCTCCCTGCACCAAGCCAGTGGTGTGTGTCGTCAGCCCGGTACGGCCCGTTCCTGCTCCTCGCACCAAGCCAGTGGTGCGTGTTCCCAGTCCGGCCCGGCCCGTTCCTGCTCCTCGCACCAAGCCAGTGGTGCGTGTCGCCAGTCCGGCCCGTTCCTGCTCCTCGCACCAAGCCAGTGGTGCGTGTTCCCAGTCCGGCCCGGCCTGTTCCCGCTCCTCGCACCAAGCCAGTGGTGCGTGTCGCCAGTCCGGCCCGGCCCGTTCCTGCTCCTCGCACCAAGCCAGTGGTGCATGTTCCCAGTCCGGCCCGGCATGTTCCTGCTCCTCGCACCAAGCCAGTGGTGCGTGTGTCCAGTCCGGCCCGTGCCCATTCCGCCAGAGCAGTCCGCTCCACCGGGGTCAAGTCCAGCTCCTGTCAGCTGCTCCACTCCGGAGCCAGAGCAGTCCGCTCCACCGGTGCCTAGTCCAGCTCCGGTCAGCTGCTCCACTCCGGAGCCAGAGCAGTCCGTTCCACCGGTGCCTAGTCCAGCTCCGGTCAGCAGCTCCAGTCCAGACCCAGACGTCAGCCCCTCTCCAGGTTCAGGGTCTCCCACACCGGGGTCCATACAGGGCTTGGAGTATCGTGAGAGGAAGGAGAGGGGAAGCAGCGCGCCGAGGTCCAGACCAGACCAGGGGCGCAACAGGGAGGCGGAGAGTATGTGGTCGTCACGCCTGCAGCTGGATCCGCCCACCCGGCCCCTACCCTGTTAAGTAAAGTTTGTGCGGTCGGAGTCCGCACCTTTGGGGGGGGGGGGGGGGGGGGTACTGTCACACCCTGACTCAGGGGACTCTTGTATGTTGAGTCAGGGTGTGGATTTTCTATGTTGTGTATAGCTATGTGTATGATCTAGTATGTATAGATCTATGTTGGCCGGTGTGGTTCCCAATCAGAGGCAACTGTCGCTCGTTGTCTCTGATTGGGGATCATACTTAGGCAGCCTATTGGCACTGTTTAGTTGTGGGATCTTGTTCCGTGTTTAGGCTTGTTTTGTGTTAGCCTTTGGACTTCACGTGTCGTTGGTTTGTTGTTTTGTTGTGTGTTTAGCATTTAATAAACATGTATGCATATCACGCTGCGCCTTGGTCTGATCCGTCCTTCAGCGAACGTGACATATGGACAGATACTCCAATCTCCGCTGTGGAGCTTTGCAGCTCCTTCAGAGATATCTTTGGTCTCTTAGTTGCCTCTCTGATTAATGCCCTCCTTGCCTGGTTTGTGAGTTTTGGTGGGCGGCCCTCTCTTGGCAGGTTTGTTGTGGTGCCATATTCTTTCAATTTTTTAATAATGGATTTAATGGTGCTCCGTGGGAAGTTCAAAGTTTCTGATATTTTTTTATAACCCAACCCTGATCTGTACTTCTCCACAACTTTGTCCCTGACCTGTTTGGAGAGCTCCTTGGTCTTCATGGTGCCGCTTGCTTGGTTGTGCCCCTTGCTTAGTGGTGTTGCAGACTCTGGGGCTTTTCAGAACAGGTGTATATATACTGAGATCATGTGACAGATCATGTGACACTTAGATTGTACACAGGTGGACTTGATTTAACTAATTATGTGACTTCTGAAGGTAATTGGTTGCACCAGATCTTAAAACAAGTTATTTTTTAAATTTCACTTCACCAATTTGGACTATTTTGTGTATGTTCATTACATGAAATCCAAATAAAAATCCATTTAAATTACAGGTTGTATTGCAACAAAATAGGAAAAACGCCAAGGGGGATGAATACTTTTGCAAGGCACTGTAAATATAAGCAATGTGCTTAATATTAGAAAAATTGAGAAATAAATATAGTAGGCCTAGCCTATAGAAAGCTGATGGGATCGAACAGAGTGATGGCTGATTATTTGCGGCCATCACTCTGTTTTCTCCCTCAATTGCATAGCCTATAGAAATGTTGCGCAACATGAGCACATGGGCTCTCATGAAGTGTTTGATTCGATTTTCGAATACATTTGCATTGAATCGGCTTCCTATTTCGCAACAAAGCCTCCTTCACTCATGCTGCCAAACATGCCCTCTTAAAACTGACTATCCTACCGATCCTTGACTTCGGCGATGTCATTTACAAAATAGCCTCCAACCCTCTACTCAGCAAATTGGATGTAGTCTATCACAGTGCCATCTGTTTTGTCACCAAAGCCCCATATACTACCCACCATTGTGACCTGTACGCTCTTGTTGGCTGGCCCTCACTACATATTCCTTGCCAAACCCACTGGCTCCAGGTCATCTATAAATCACTGCTAGGCAAATCCCCGTCTTATCTTAGCTCACTGGTCACCATAGCAACACCCACCCGTAGTCTGCGCTCCAGCAGGTATATCTCACTGGTCATCCCCAAAGCCAACACCTCCTTTGGCCGCCATTCCTTCCAGTTCTCTGCTGCTAATGACTGGAACGAACTGCAAAAATCTCTGAAGCTGGAGACTCTTATCTCCCTCACTAACTTTAAGCGTCAGTTGTCAGAGCAGCTTACCGATCACTGCACCTGTACACAGCCATTCTGAAATTAGCCCACCCAACTACCTCATCCCCATATTGTTATTTATTTTTGCTAATTTGCACCCCAGTATCTCTATTTGCACATCATCTGTTGCACATCTATTATTCCAGTGTTAATACAAAATTTTAACTATTTTGCACTATGGCCTATTTATTGCCTTACCTCCATAACTTACTACATTCGCACACACTGTATATATATTTTCTGTTGTATTTTTGACTTTATGTTTTGTTTACACCATATGTAACTCTGTGTTGTTGTTTTTATCGCACTGCTTTGCTTTATCTTGGCCAGGTCGCAGTTGTAAATGAGAACTTGTTCTCAACTGGCTTACCTGGTTAAATAAAGGTGAAATAAATAAATAAAATGTCAGAGTGATTAGAGGGACAATAGAGTGCTGAGTACCAGGCAGTTAGCAAGTTTGGTAGGCAACTAATGACCATCAGCTGCATCAGAGCTTGGAGAAGCCTAATTACCGTGACTAAACGGTCATGTGGAATTTGACTGCCTTCATGTCTTGTGACCGCCCGTGTGGCGGCCATACCCATTACTCTACAATATCACATGCATAGCCATATACCCTTCTCAGTACAGTGAAAGTAACAATATTAACCATCAGCTACATCAATGATGTAATGTAACTGTAGTAATGTAACCCCCCGTCACACCTGGTCAGGAAGGCCTGATGGTGTTTGATGGTGTCCAACTCATATGTGGAGGAGTCGCTCGTCTTGCGGGGCAGCTCTCTCTTGGGGTCGTCTGGTCCTCCTGAGCGGGGGATGTCAATGTTGCTGCGGCTCAGGTGGCGGCTGCCCTCCAGGGTGGGAGAGGCAGAGCCGTGCCCACTGTTGATGATGATACCTGGGGAGAGGAGGTCCTGGTCCTGCAGGGAGGTATGGGAGGAAGGACAGAGATTGCAGAATGTATAGTGAAATGACCGATAAGTAAACGGCACCAGAACTAGGATGGGCGCTGGATAAGTGTCCTTTCTTAGAGGAGAAATGTGGTGGTGAAATAGTGGAGGGCTGTATTTAGGGTGAATAAGAGCTTCTGGGTGAGTGTCTGGGATTTGGGGGAGGGGCAAAACTTAGGAACAGGGAGAGTAGCTAAGCTTTAAGGTTTGGGTCTTACCTGTATGCTGATTACACTACCCCTGCGGCTGCTGTTCTGGCTCTCACCAATAGTCTGGTTGCTGCTACACAAGGCGTCAAACCCCAGGATCCCTCCCACGCAGTCCCCAATCAGGCACACCTACAAAGAGGTCACAGGTCAATTTACTAAAACAGATCAGATCATTAGATATCTATCAAACAGGATGCAGATAAGATGGTCCAACCCTTTTTAAACTAATCAGATGTCATAACCATGTAATCAAACAAACCCGCTCACGCAAACACACACGTTTGTTTTACTATCCTTGTGGGGACCAAACAATGGATTCCCATTCAATGTCATATTTTCCCTAACCGTAAACCTAACCCTTAACCCCAATTGTAACCCTAAACCTAACCCCTATGCCTAAAATAGCCGTTTTCCTTGTGGGGACCGACGAAATGTCATAATTGTCCGAATTGTCCTTGTGGACTTCTGGTCCCCACAAGGATAGTAAACCCCCCCCCCCCCCCCAAAAAAAAAGAAAACACATACACCTACACACAAACCAAAAGCTAGATGAAAATACACCCTTTATGGAATGAGCAATCTATTAAATTATGTGAGTTTCTGATAATTTGTTATAAAAAGGATAGAATTTATACTAAATTGAACCTGTGTCAAATATATCGAATGCTAGCGTCATTTTGGTTATCTAAAGGAACATTGAGGAACAGAAAACACCCACATAATTCAGAAACAGAAACCACTCACATAATTCATTGGTACTAAAAGGCTTCAAAACTGATGTTCTTCACAATAAATCAAGTGTATCTCCTCCTTGACTTGGGAACATGCTCTTGAATCTTAGTGTTTGGACTGAAGATATTATGTTTGGCCATTTGAGAGCTCCAAATAAAGAGCAGCCCATGCCCACACCTGGAACAATGGCGAGGCTGACAGGCCAGTGGCAGCACCTCACCTTGAAGGTTGTCCCATCAATGGACCTGATGAAGTCATTGTACACCTGGTTGGCTTTCATGATTACGGTGGCCACAGCCTCCTGGTACTGGGGGGCGGAGGTGGCCAGGAGAGGCAGGACAGCCAGGGGGATGTGGTCCTGACTGCTAGACAGACAGCTCTCATCATAGCTGTACGGGCTCAGACTGAAGCCAGGGACGGACACACACAGGGTAAAGGTTCGTAATAGTAGTAGTATTGGGTAGTGTGTGTACTGTAGTTATGTACACATTACAATATTTATGGTTGTGTAGTGTGTGTGTGTGTGTGTGTCTGTGTGTCCCTCACTTGGACACCAGGGAGATGGCCTCAGCACAGATGGCAGGGCAGGGCACCAGGCGGATGGCGATTCGTCCCAGTGCGGTGGGATAGTGCACGCGCATCACTGTGTCAAAGGTAGTGCTGATGGTGTTGATGTCACCCTGCTTACTGGTCTGGTCCCCTCCTCCCGTGTCCAGGATGTTGCCTCCATGGAGCACCAGGATCAGCATGTGGATCTTAGAAGGCTGCAGACACTGCTGGGAGGAGAGGTCCTATTATGGGGAGAGGAAAGGAGGGGGAATTGATGGGGTGAATGGGAGGTAAAGAGGAAAGGCAGGATGAGGGGCATTAGAGAGATCTGTTAAACTCAAGGGAAATGAAGCCATTCACCCATAGAACCATGCTTCTGGCTTGGCTGCTAATGATTCATGACCACTGACAACTGCAGCGTTGCAGTTCTTGACACACTCAAACCGGTGCGCCTGGCACCTACCACCATACCCCGTTCAAAGGCACTTAAATCTTTTGTCTTGTCCATTCACCCTCTGAATGGCACACATACACAATCCATGTCTCAATTGTCTCAAGGCTTAAAAATCCTTCTTTAACCCATCTCCTCCCCTTCATCTACACTGATTTAAGTGGATTTAACAAGTGACATCAATAAGGGATCATAGCTTTCACCTGGATTAACATGGTGAAAGGAAAGAGCAGGTGTTCCTAATGTTTTGTACACTCAGTGTATAGTGATACATCTCATTGTGTGTTCAGTGTGCACTTCCACTTCCTTCAGACATGAATCACAGGAAGTCTATATGTGATGTCACCCTTCTGGTAACGCAATATTGATAGTAAAGCAATAGTAATGTAGCAGCACAACAGCATGCCCGTCCAGCTTTCATCTTCACACTCAGACAGCATTAGAGCATCATTAAGAGACACTGGACCAACCTACACCCCAGCTGGTCACACAGCAAACACTTCCAACTTTAGCCAACCACAACAACAAGCCAAGAACAACAACATAAACCAAGGGCAAAGACACATTTGTATACATCCATGGAGAGCTCTTTGGTCTTGGCCATGGTGGAGAGTTTGGAATCTGATTGATTGATTGCTTCTGTGGACAGGTGTCTTTTATACAGGTAACAAGCTGAGATTAGGAGCACTCCCTTTAAGAGTG
The DNA here is from genome assembly GCF_964263955.1 of Coregonus lavaretus. Taxonomy (NCBI): domain Eukaryota; kingdom Metazoa; phylum Chordata; class Actinopteri; order Salmoniformes; family Salmonidae; genus Coregonus; species Coregonus lavaretus. The sequence goes on along the minus strand of NC_140004.1, from coordinate 24,862,435 downwards.
TGCTCCTAATCTCAGCTCGTTACCTGTATAAAAGGCACCTGGGAGCCAGAAATCTTTCTGATTGAGAGGGGGTCAAATACTTATTTCCCTCATTAAAATGCAAATCAATTTATAACATTTATGACATGCGTTTTTCTGGATTTTTTTGTTGTTATTCTGTTTCTCACTGTTCAAATAAACCTACCATTAAAATTATAGACTGATCATTTCTTTGTCAGTGGGCAAACGTACAAAATCAGCAGGGGATCAAATACTTTTTTCCCTCACTGTATATGGACGAGCAATGACAGAGCGGCATGGACTAAGATATAGTACAATAATATAGAACACAGTATATACATATGAGATGAGTAATGCAAGATATGTAAACATTATTAAAGTGACTAGTGTTCCATTTCTTAAAGTGGCCAGTGACTTCAATAGGCAGCAGCAGCCTCTAATGTGCTAGTGATGGCTATTTAACAATCTGATGGCCTTGAGATAGAAGCTGTTTTTCAGTTTCTCGTTCCCAGCTTTGATGCACCTGCACTGACCTCGCCTTCTGGATGATAGCGGGGTGAACAGGCAGTGGCTTGGGTGGTTGATGTCCTTGATTATCTTTTTGGCCTTCCTGTGATATCGGGTGCTGTAGGTGTCTTGGAGGGCGGGTAGTTTGCCCCTGGTAATGCGTTCGGCAGACCGCACCACCCTCTGGAGAGCCCTGCGGTTGCGGGCGGTGCAGTTGCCGTATCAGGCGGTGATACAGCCCGACAGGATGCTCTCAATTGTGCATCTGTAAAAGTTTGTGAGGGTTTTAGGTTCCAAGCCAAATTTCTTCAGCCTCCTTAGGTTGAAGAGGCTCTGTTGCGCATTCTTCACCACACTGTCTGCGTGGGTGGACAATTTCAGTTTGTCCGTTTTTGTGTACGCCAAGGGACTTGAAGCTTTCAACCTTCTCCACTGCGGTCCCGTCGATGTGGATAGGGGGGTGCACCCTCTGCTGTTTCCTGAAGTCCACGATCATCTCCTTTGTTTTGTTGACGTTGAGTGAGAGGTTATTTTCCTGGCACCATACTCCCAGAGCCCTCACCTCCTCCCTGTAGGCTCGTCATTGTTGGTAATCAAGCCTACTACTGTTGTGTCGTCTCCAAAATTGATGATTGAGTTGGAGGCGTGCTTGGCCCCACAGTCATGAGTGAACAGGGAGTACAGGAGGGGGCTGAGCACGCACTCTTGAGGGGCCCCAGTGTTGAGGATCAGCGAAGTGGAGATGTTGTTTCCTACCTTCACCACCTGGGGGCGGCCTGTCAGGAAGTCCAGGACCCAGTTGCACAGGGTGGGGTTCAGACCCAGGGCCTCGAGCTTAATGATGAGCTTGGAGGGTACTATGGTGTTGAATGCTGAGCTATAGTCAATGAAAAACATTCTTACATAGGTATTCGTCTTGTCCAGATGGGATAGGGCAGTGTGCAGTGTGATGGCGATTGCATCGTCTGTGGATCTATTGGGGCATTAAGCAAATTGAAGTGGGTCTAGGGTGACAGGTAAGGTAGAGGTGATATGATCCTTGACTAGTCTCTCAAAGCACTTCATGATGACAGTGGTGAGTTCTACGGGGCGATAGTCATTTAGTTCAGTTACCTTTGCTTTCTTGGGTACAGGAACAATGGTGGCCATCTTGAGGCATGTGGGGACAGCAGACTGGGCTAGGGAGAGATTGAATATGTCCGTAAACACACCAGCCAGCTGGTCTGTGCATGCTCTGAGGACGCGGCTAGGGATGCCGTCTGGGCCAGCAGCCCTGCGGCGGTTAACATGCTTAAATGTCTTACTCATGTCGGCCACGGAGGAGAGCCCACAGTCCTTGGTAGTGGGCCGCGTCGGTGGCACTGTGTTATCCTCAAAGCGGTCAAAGAAGGTGTTTAGCTTGTCCGGAAGCAAGACGTCGGTGTCGGCGACGTGGCTGGTTTTCCTTTTGTAGTCCATGATTGTCTGTAGACCCTGCCACATACGTCTCGTGTCTGAGCCGTAGAATTGCGACTCCACTTTGTCTCTATACTGATGTTTTGCCTGTTTAATTGCATTGCGGAGTGAGTAGCTACACTGTTTGTATTCGTCATATTCCCAGTCACCTTGCCATGGTTAAATGCGGTGGTTCGCGCTTTCAGTTTTGCGCGAGTGCTGCCATCTATCCACGGTTTCTGGTTAGGGTAGGTTTTAATAGTCACAGTTGGCACAACATCTCCTATACACTTCCTGATAAACTCAGTCACCGTTTCAGTGTATTCGTCTAAATTGTTTATTTTCGCAAGCTACCCGGAACATATCCCAGTCCGCGTGATCAAAACAATCTTGAAACGTGGATTCCGATTGGTCAGACCAGCGTTGAATAGTCCTTAGCACGGGTATTTCCTGTTTGAGTTTCTGCCTATAGGAAGGGAGGAGCAAAATGGAGTTGTGGTCAGATTTGCCGAAAGGAGGGCGGGGGAGGGCCTTATAACCATCCCGGAAGTTTGAATAGCAATGGTTGAGAATTTTAGCAGCCCATGTACAACAGTCGATATGTTGATAGAACTTCGGCAGCCTAGTCCTCAAATTTGCTTTGTTAAAATCCCCGGCTACATTAAATGCAGCCTCAGGATATGTGGTTTCCAGTTTGCATAAAGTCCAGTGAAGTTCTTTGAGGGCCGTCGTGGTATCGGCTTGAGGGGGGATATACACGGCCGTGACTATAACCGAAGAAAATTATCTTGGGAGATAATACGGTCGGCATTTGATTGTGAGGTATTCTAAGTCGGGTGAACAAAAGGACTTGAGTTCCTGTATGTTACTACAATTACACCATGAGTCGTTAATCATGAAACACACACCTCCGCCCTTCTGCTTCCCGGAGAGATATTTATTTCTGTCTGCGCGATGAACTGAGAACCCATCTGGCTGGACCGATTTCGACAGAATATCCCGAGAGAGCCATGTTTCCTGTTAAACAAAGTATGTTACATGCCCTGATGTCTCTCTGGAAAGAAATCCTTGCACTGAGCTCGCCGACCTTGTTATCCAAAGACTGAACATTAGCGTGTAATATAAGTCGAACCAGCAGGCCGCCCCAAGTGCCTCTCCCCCGCCGGCGATGTTTTGGGTCAGCCGCTGGAATCAGTTCAGTTGCCCTGGGGAGAGCAAACAAAGGATCTGCTTCGGGAAAGTCGTATTCCTGGTCATAATGCTGGTGAGTTACCGCCGCTCTGATATCCAATAGTTTTTCCCGGCTGTATGTAATGATACAAAACACTTTCTGAGCTAATAATTTAAAAAACAATACATGAAAAAACGAAATACCGCAAAGTTTCCTAAGAGCTAGTCGCGAGGCCGCCATCTTCGTCGGCACAATCAATGTATATGATCTCAGCCAGACAGATTCTATGTGACATGCTACTGATATTGGATCTGGCTGTCATGGTGTTGTTGGTATACCAATGTTCAGTTGAAAAGCCATTCACCCTCCCAGGTACCTACCTCATCTAGTCTCTCCTCGCTGGCCTCCCTTTCATAGTCCCCTGTCATGTCCTTGTATAGCTCTCCTGCAGAAACATCCACAGACACACTTTAATATTGAGAATCAGAGTAATATAATACTGTCTGTAAAAGGAAACTTTGACACAAACTCCATCTCTCCTCTGTCTCTCAGACATCTCCAATCAATTAACACACACAGCGTTCCTCTCCATACCAGGAGTGTCTTCTGCATCAGCCGATTCAATCTTGTCCATGAGGTCGTTAGAGTTCCACTTGGCGATCTCCTTGGGAAAGACCTCTTCATCACCTGACAAGTCCTCTGTGTGGAGAAGGGACAGACGTGATTTTTACTAACACCTGCTAAGTCAATGTGCCATGTTATCTCATCTTCAGTATATTCAGATGACCAGTCACAGATCATTCTCAAACATTCTGTGACAAGGAACACCAAACTTTTTAGACATTTATATGTTCACAAATGTGAAAGGGGCCTCCATGTACTGGCTGAGTACAGATACAGACAAACATACACCCTGATCCCTACCATATTACATTATGTGGCCATGTGAGCACTACTTTAAGATAAATAAATATGAATACTGATTAATAAAGTAATTGCCACCCTGCATTTTATGTGTTCCTCTGAAAACCAGTGGTTTTGCAGTAGCATAGCCTCCTCAATTGAATCAACAAGCCACTGGGACACTGGGATCTTTCAGTGAAATCACATTACACATACTGTAGCCTATGCACGTCTGCTTTATCAAAAGGTCACCACTCATAAAAGGCCATACATTTTTTTGCTGGTCCTCGGTTGCACAGATCAGGGAGAAGCTGAGGAGTATAAAAGCTTTTACATGAGCATGAGCATTTATCTGAGTATGCTCAATGAAACACTTTTCAGCATAAATTGATCAAAATGGTGCTACAAACGGTAGCATTCATGTGTCACATTGGTCATGTCATCATGACCTAACATAGAATGTCATGAATGGATACAGTGTAAGTAGTGTGGCACTATGATTATGGATGAAATGTTATGGCTATATACACTGAGTGTACAAAACATTAAGAACAGCTCTTTCCATGACATAGACTGACCAGGTGAATCCAGGTGAAAGCTATGATCCCTTATTGATGTCACTTGTTAAATCCACTTCAATCAGTGTCACTGAAGGGGAGGAGACAGGTTAAAGAAGGATTTTTAAGCCTTGAGATGGATTGTGTATGTGTGCCAATCAGAGTGAATGGGCAAGACAAAATATTTAAGTGCCTTTGAACGGGGTACAGTAGTAGGTGCCAGGCGCACCGGTTTGTGTCAAGAACTGCAACGCTGCTGGGTTTTTCACGCTCAACAGTTTCCTGTGTGTATCAAGGATGGTCCACCACCCAAATGACATCCAGCCAACTTGACACAACTGTGGGAAGTATTGGAGTCAATATGGGCCAGAATCCCTGTGGAACGCATTCGACACCTTGTAGAGTCCATGCCCGACGAATTGAGGCTGTTCTGAGGGCAAGAAGGGGGTGCAACTCAATATTAGGAAGGTGTTCCTAATGTTTTGTATACTCAGTGTATACACCTACTATCTGACTTGACATTGTATTACATATGCCTGTATGTACGCTTTTGTCATCCTTGTAATCTCTTTGATCGCATCACCAACTGATCATAACCATCTTAATGAATGGCTAACACAGAGACAGGGTGGAGAGGCATGGGTGTTCTCAACTCTTATGATATACTACCGTACTCACAAGGAAAATGTAATGAGGAAAAGATTCAGTGGAGCCAATGTCAGTGCTCAGTGCTTACTGTCCTATAAAATTACAACCCCACAAGACTGCTGCTCTAGAAATCTTTGCTCATATGGCAAAGTTGGCTCAGTTCATTTTCAAGGGATTAACTCATGAAGCGACTGAGTAGGGTTGCTTGTTATAAAAGAAGAGTTATAGTGAAATATTGTTCATTGTGTTTCAGCATTTATTTTCCACATTGTAATTGATTTAAATATACTAATCAGGTGTCCAATGAGAAGTTGAAGAATCCCTTTAGCCACATACTGGGGTATGCATGATGTATATACCACTGTATGATTGTTAGTGAAAAACAGATTAATCCATGAATGAAACAACAATTTATCATCTCATTGTGAACATAAATAATGGCACAAACACCAAAAGCATACAGGTATATATATTTGAACATGCAGCTAAATGCAAATGCAGTTAATTCATGACATATCATGAACAGTTTCAACAGTTAGATAAAGATGACAACCAAATAGCATCAGTATCATATAAATAAAAAGAAAACATGCATTGCTTTATTATTCTTACTTAATTACTTGTTATTCATACTTCTAAATGCATGATGTCATATAGAACATCTAAGTGAATCATGCTTCCACACATACCCCTACACAATAGAACATCATTTTGTGGATTGACTTGATGGGATGATTTACTCGCCACAGGGAATGTGTGTGCGTTTGTGAGCATGTGTGTGTGTGTGTGTGTGTGTGAGGGCAGGGTGAGATAGTTTTGGCAATTGGGAACAGGTGAAGGTAGAGGGTGGTGATTTCAGCACTTCTTCAGGACAAGCCAACCCGGGTTGAGTCATCTCCTGGACTCACCCAACAGACGAACAACCGTGTGTCGAGCTACACCCACCTATTTCAACCGCAGGCCCAAATCATGCTGGGTATCTGGGTAACTTAAGAACTGATCTGTGTTGAAGAGACGCATGCAGAGTCAGAGGAGGAAGCACCAGGAGGGTTATGGGAAAGGGAACACATTACTAGTGTTATCTACTCTAACCTACTCTAGGCTTTTTTGACGACTATCAAAATGGTGGATTTACCATGAGCATCAAAGAACTCCTCCTCTGAGCTGTCCTCGGAGTCTCGTGCTATGCTCTGCATCCTCCATTCAGAGAGGCTGTGGCGTGATGGGCTCGCTGAAACACACAAACAGGGAGGGAAACAAACAGTACCGCTGTTATTTTAAAGATCCAACTGAATAATATTCTTACTGACATACGCTCATACTGACACACACACACACACACACACACACACACACACACACAGTGTTATATAAACACTCAACAGTCTCTGTAATGCTTGACTTAATCACAGAAGGATTGCTCAGTGGTCAGGAGGGGGTGTGAAGAAAAGAGCCTGGACTAAAAGTAGGACTGTCCATCATATGTCTTTGTTGTTTGCCTCCTATATCACTGAGGAGGAGTGGGGAGGGGAGGGGGTCTCTTTGAAACCCTGGCTAGCACATACTGGATGCTCATGGGCTGGGAAGCGCAGCTGTGCCTGTCAGCCGATAGACGGGAGCCGCAGGGGTGGAGCGGAGGGTCAGTGTGAAGAGCGTCAGCCTCCTCTAGCCTGTGATGTCAATACTGCTGCTATAAATAGCCCAGGAGCGCTCTGGAGAGGGGGGTAATAGGGGATGAAATTAGTCTGGCTGGTGGAGAGCGAGAGGATCCAGGTGGCAAGCAGGATTCTGACTGCTGCTTAGAAGTGAGGATGGGGATAGGGGTTGTACTGTCTGTAGGAGAGGGGTTTGTCCATAGACTGTATATTTAAGCAGGTTAAAACTATCTGGATAAAGCTGTGACAGTGGTACTGTAGATACAGCACCTAGATACATACTCACTAACACATGATGTTTGTACACCACCTGCTTGAACATTTTATTTTGGAAAATTAATTGTCAACAGTCCAATACCTCCACACAGATACAGACAATTGGGCTCAAACATCTCACCTCCTCTCTTGGATGAGCGGGAGGATCTGGAGGAGGTGGACCACTGCTTGGTGAGCCCTGCTCGTTTTGTTTGGAGAGAGTCTCCCCCGCCCCCTGCACTGACCACCTCGTCAGCTTCTAAGGAGTTGATGGTATCTTTGACCTCCTGGTTCTTGTCTGAGGATGAAACAGCTCCATTGGCCTCTGTGGCCTCGTCTGCCTGGCTGAACTGGGCCATCTTCTGGGCCAGGGCCAGCTGGGTCTCCAGCTCCAGCTGCCTGATGTCTTCGATGGTCAGGCCGTACCACTCGTCCTGCCAGCACCAGGCCTGCCGGTGGGCCCGCACCATCACCTTCCTCAGACCTGAGAAAGGTCAGGGGAGAGAGTTTAGACAGACAGCACTGGAAAACATCAGGGCATCCCAACAGGCCGCCACCTCTAACATCTTGACACGATGTCAGCAGCAGCATGCCTGTAGTATGGAAACACAACTGCTCCATGGACCTAGCACTCATATAGCCAGCAACGGGCAGGGATATATTAAGGTATTGTTCAAACTACTCTTCCAACGCCTCATCCCATCTCATACGCACCTACATCATGGATGAAGCGCTCGATCTTGGACTGCATGCCCCAGTAGCGGAACTCCACCTTGCACAGTTTGTAAGCACACATGATGGGCGTCTTCCCCGGGTTGTTGTTGTACTCCTTGATCCAGTCCTCCTGCAGAGGCCCTCTCTTGGTCTTGTCTGACCTGTAGATCCGAGGGTCCTCCTCTTGCAAGTACTCATGTGGGGTGATGGGATCTTTGACAATGTCGATGGGGTCTGCAAGAGAGAGTCTGACTTCAACACTTGCCACAAATAACATTTACAGTGCCTTCAGAAATTATTCACATCCCTTTACTTTTTCCACATTTTGTTGTTTTACAACGTGGGATTAAAATGGATTTCATTTTCATTTTTTGTCAAGATCTACACAAAATACTCTTTAATATCAAAGTGGAAGAAAAATTGTAACATTGGTAAAAACATTATGAAATATAAAACACTAATATATCTTGATTACATAAGTATTCAGCCCCCTGAGCCAATACATGTTAGAATCACTTTTGGCAGCGATTACAGCTGTGAGTCTTTCTGGGTAAGTCTCTTAGAGCTTTGCACATCTGGATTGTATAATATTTGCACATTATTATTTTTAAAATTGTTCAAGCTCTGTCAAGTTGGTTGTTGATCATTGCTAGACAGACATTTTCAAGTCTTGCCATAGATTTTTAAGCCAAAACTGTAACTAGGCCACTCAGGAACATTAAAAGTCATCTTGGTAAGCAACTCCAGTGTATATTTGGCCTTGAGTTTTAGGTTTTTGTGCTGCTGAAAGGTGAATTTGTCTCCCAGTGTCTTTTGGAAAGCAGACTGAACAAGTTTTCCTCTAGGATTTTGCCTGTGCTTAGCTTTATTCTGTTTATTGACAAGCATACCCATAACATGATGCAGCCACCACCATTCTTGAAAATATGAAGAGTGGTATTCAGTGATGTGTTGTGTTGGATTTGCCCCAAACATAATGCTTTATATTCAGGACATAACATTCATTTCTTTGCAACATTTTTTGCAGTTTTACTTTAGTGCCTTATTGCAAACAGGACGCATGTTTTTGACTATTTTTATTCTGTACATGCTTCCTTCTTTTCACTCTGTCATTTAGGTTAGTATTGTAACTACAATGTTGTTGATCCATCCTCAGTTCTATCACAGCCATTCAACTCTGTAACTGTTTTAAAGTCACCATTGGCCTCATGGTGAAATCCCTGAGCGGTTTACTTTTTCTCCGGCAACTGAGTTAGTAAGAACTCCTATATCTTTGTAGTGACTGGGTGTATTGATACACCATCCAAAGTGTAATTAATAACTGCACCATGCTCATTGTCTGCTTTTTCTTTACCCATCTACCAATAGGTGCCCTTCTTTTTTTTTTTTCTTTTTTTTTTTTTCTTAGGGGGTAGATCAGCTTAATATTGCAGATAGATTGTAACTTCCATCAATGTAATTGTTTGCATCACTTCCAATCCCCCATGTTTTTTATATATATACATACATACATACATACATATATATATATATACACATACATACACATACAACCCTGGCGTTGCAAGCGCCATGCTCTACCAACTGAGCTACAGGAGGCCAATGCCATTGGTAAACCTCCCTGGTCTTTGTGGTTGAATTTGTGTTTGAAATTCACTGCTTGACTGACGGACCTTACAGAGCCAGTATGTGTGGGGTACAGAGATGAGGTAGTCATTCAAAAATCATGTTAAACACTATTATTGCACACAGAGTGAGTCCATGCAACTTATCATGTGACTTGTAACCAAGTAAGGAATTTCTTGGACGTATATTTTCAATTTTCAGTCCAAGAGCTGAGGATGAACCATGGTAGAAACGTCATTAATGACATCTCAGAAACATTGTGACAATGAATCACGTAAATTGGGTCACTGCATGGCCTCAAACCACGAGCATCTGAGCAGCGTCAGAACGAGAACCTCTGTTGCCGCCAACAACAGGAAAACAGCTGCAGTGGAAGCAAACGGCCACCAGTGGGCCTCTACTCTACTGGCTGCTGTGTGAGCCCAGGAGCTTCACTCTAACCCTGGTGGAGGTCATGCATCAGGAAGCCCTCAACAATAACCATGGCTATTCAAACAAGACCACTAACCTAGACCTGTCATTTTGACTTTACTGCTGCAGGTAGTAGAAAGTTGTCCATAGTGAGGAGAAATCATCACCATCATCATCTAAAAGTGCTGTCAATTTGGACACTGTGGTCTGAAGCTCTATTGTCCTTCTAATCTCCCACTATTTGTCCCAGACTGGCACCACAGGGTCTTACCCAGAGTCCTTAGCCTCTTCTCGGCTGGGGACATGTTGAAGACGTCTGGCTGGTTTCCCAGGTCTGGCTTGTAGTACGTCTCAATGTCAATGGAGAACTTCTCGACAAAGGGACAGGTGTATCTGGAGGAGAGAGGAGAGCAAGCTTAGAGGCGTCGGTAATAAATAAGCACAATATGTTGACCTGGACACAGTATATCATCACAGAAAAATGCTTTGTGTATGGTGGAAACATCACATTTGTACATTTGAGTCATTTAGCAGACGCTCTTATCCAGAGCGACTTACAGGAACAATTAGGGTTAAGTGCCTTGCTCAAGGGCAGATTGACAGATTTTTCACCTAGTCGTCTCGGTGATTTGAACCAGCAACCTTTCGCTTACTGGCCCAACGCTCTTAACCGCTATGCTACCTGCCGATGTCTCTGTTATTTAGTGGGTTCTGGGCTAAATGATGGGCAAGTCTTAAACATTTCTACCTGGCAAGAGCTAGCTACTGCTCATCTTTGTCTCTGTTGGTCACTCTAGCTCTTTCTCACTCTCTCTCTGTCTCTGGCTCCAGGCGAGGTGGAGAGCTGTTAGCCCTGCCCATCTGTCGTCTGCAGCAGAGCTGTCACTGCTTTGATGAACGTGTCAGCAGACGGCTCCAGTCTATCAATACCTTGACAGTGTTTTCAAGGGGCGCTTCTCATTTCAGCCTCACGCCTGCAGCTCTGCCCAGGCCCCAGACAGACAGACAAACAAACAAACACACCCTAAGTCTAGGGGGTCAATCATTTCCTAACGATAGGCTGGCTAGCAGAGCTGCTGACCGGATGACTGCCCATGTCTTGGTTGGCACGCTCTGCAGTGTTCTGATAACTGCTCTGGAATCTTTTAGCTTTGCTTGGCTCTTTACTTGGCTCTTAGTAACATTATTTTCTTCCTGAAGGGGCAGATTGGATAAACAATCACTCCATTATGGATAAGGTTTGATGTTGTAAGGGTGGTACTCTTGTGGGGGTGTGTAAGGGTGGTACTCCTGTGTGTGGGAGGTGTAAGGGTGGTACTCCTGTAGGGGGTAATAGTCTCACACCTTGTGCGGGTGTAGGGGTAGGCGTTCCAGGACTCCTCCTCCACCCGGAGCGCTGCCTTGGGCAGGATGGAGCGGAACCAGCTGGGGATGTGCATGCCGATGTGGTAAACCTTGTGAGTGTACTGTCCGATTCCCCCTGGGCCGTCCTCATACGGCTTGTTCTCCAGGATCTCCACTCCGCTGCCCTCGCCACAGGTCTCATCCCGGCTCTTTTTCTGTTCAGATCACAATACATTACAGTGATGGGTTAGGGGAGGAAGCATAGGTCAAAGGTCAACTGAGGACTGAAATGAGGTTAAACAAGGGAGGTCAGGTGAAGCACACTGATGTGAAGACAACAACAAGTCAAGTGTGGCATCAAAACCAAAACAAATGTTGTTTTTATGAATCTAAGCTCCACCAGTAGGTCTAGAAATCACCGGGTCTGTTATTTCACCGGTTCCATATGCGACTCACAAAGGATTTCTGCCATAAAACAGATGCTTGGACAAACTCTACCCTGCTAGTAAAGTTCCAGCAGTTGAAACACTGCATGTCATGACTCATATGTGTGGACAATAAACATTTGTCTCTAGGTATGATCTACACTGCTTAGTCAGGAGAGCTGCTGAGCCAGCTCAGTGAGACACACCTTTCCCATATTTACATTCCAGGTACACAACAGTAATGGGGGAGGGTAGGGGGCTGGAAGGACACGTCATAGGGGACTTAATGGTTTGATGACTTTACTTTTCAAACATAACGCAGTGGGATCCACCAGGGAGAGGCTTCCTGCTGATGTAGAAACAAGGGAAACAGGCTTGCTAAAAGTACACTAGGGAACAGAGTCCAAGTGGCTGAGGACGGTGAAAACGTGAGGGTAAGGGCAAGGACTACAGTATAACATTCCCAGAGACTCTGAGTTAATATCAGAGAGTCAATATTACATGTGCGTTTAATACCTTAGCTACTACCTGCTTTTACATAATGCTCTATTTTTCACTTTGATATAAATGATGGTACATAAATCAACCTGTCGAAGCACACAGTGCATTTTACTAATTACAGGCAGCATTTTTGGGCATGGTGAGGGACAACAGGACGGAGAGGGAGAACAGGATGGAGAGGACCACCAGGACGGAGAGGGACAACAGGATGGAGAGGACCACCAGGACGGAGAGGGACAACAGGATGGAGAGGACCACCAGGATGGAGAGGGAGAACAGGATAGAGAGGACCACCAGGATGGAGAGGGAGAACAGGATGGAGAGGACCACCAGGATGGAGAGGGACACCAGGATGGAGAGGGACACCAGGATGGAGAGGGACACCAGGATGGAGAGGAACACCAGGATGGAGAGGAACACCAGGATGGAGAGGGACACCAGGATGGAGAGGGACACCAGGATGGAGAGGGAGAACAGGGTGGAGAGGGAGAACAGGATGGAGAGGGACACCAGGATGGAGAGGAACACCAGGATGAAAAGGGAGAACAGGATGGAAAGGGAGAACAGGATGGAGAGGGAGAACAGGATGGAGAAGGACAACAGGATGATGAGGGAGAACAGGATGGAGAGGGACACCAGGATGGAGAGGGACAACAGGATGGAGAGGGACACCAGGATGGAGAGGGACACCAGGATGGAGAGGGACAACAGGATGGAGAGGGACAACAGGATGGAGAGGGACAATAGGAGAGCAGGCAGTGAATCAGTGGTGTAGTGGAGAGATGAGATGCGCGCGGCGAGGCATCCACTCCTCCAGCCCTCATGACCTTTGACAGGTTGTTCATTAGTCACCTACCCTGCTCTCAACAGCCAGACAAAGCTCCTCAGACACAGCACAGACACTGACAGACTGACTGCAGAAGCACACAATACACACACACAAAGATACACACACACACAAACACAAGCAGATGCTCAAAAACACTCTGCAACGCATACAGTATAGGCCTATGTGCACACAGCCGCACACACGCACGCCCATATATAGACACAGCCAGACGCTTACACAAACATACTGTAGTTTGTACACACCCACACACAGAAAACGCACACCCACACACATGCAAGGCACTTCATTATCCTGCTGACAGGTGCCTGTGGCCTGCAAACCCGGGTGCCACTGGCCAGTATCAATCCTGCCCTCCTGCCAGAGGCTGGCTCTTGGTGCTCTGGAGCTCAGAAGAAACCATCAGGAAGATAAAAAAATGCCAGGCCACAGCTCAGCCCTCCCCTTAGGGAGAATAGAGCTAAAGGAACAGGCTCTAACAAGGGTCTCTAACAAAACTGAACTGAAAAAGGAAGGGAGGAAGGGAATGCAGGCAGGGGTGTTCCATTGCTATTTCTATTTATGTATCTTTCCTCATTGGTTTGACATGTTTCCAGGAGTTAAACCCAAACTGACAGAGAGAGGTAAGGTTACTAAAGGATAAATTACATTCAGGAAGGAAGCTACATTACATGAAGTTATTCAGGAAGGACTAAATATAGAGGACAGTCTTTCTGTAATCTATCTGTTCAGCTTCCTCATAACTACCTGGCTGGCTGTATTGACTGGAGGAGAGAGTCATATCCTGGCCTATTCCTCACGACATCAGATCAGGGAAACTGGAAGAGCAAAATGGTGGGTGGTGAATAAATACGGAAAGGGGAGGGAGAGAGCGAGCGAGAGAGAAAGTGCCCACTTAATTGAACTTACACCCTGCATTTCTGATATCTTTGCAAATCACAGTCGCGATAATACATTCACAATTAACTATCAATTGAGGAGGCAGCGTGATAAGGTATGAAGGTAAACAAGAGACAGCAGTGTGGAACATGGAGTCAGGAGGAGTCTGGCCTGCTGAAGTGAAGATACTCATACAGTAAAGAGAAGATTTTCATTGTACGGAGAGGCCCAGGCTTGAGCCACCATGCTTACACTGGGGATAAATCAGGGGCAGGCATTCTGCCTGAGGTTGCCCTGGTAACATGCAGTAATGAAGACAGGGTATCCATCCACACCCTGCCTCTCCTACTCTCCCTAAAATATATTTCCCTCTCTGTTTCTTCCCTCCCCTCTTCCGCTCCGTCTCTAACTCTCCCTGTCCCTTTTCCTCACGCTCTCTGTTTCTTCTCCTCACCGTTTCTTCTCCTCTCTCACGTGCTCTCTCTCTCTCTCTCTCTCTAACAAAACCTGACTGCCGGCATGCTGCTGATGTCATGGTTGGCATGGTAACATGGCTCTACAGTGTGACCATTTTACTCGTATATGCGCCTAAATATTTTTCTGTGCGACCTGGAATTTTATTTTAGGAACACCAGTGAAGGATTCTAGCTTTATTATCTCAAATATGTTTCATTAGGTGCACAACTTAGGCGCACACGTGCTCCTTGTAAAAAAGGTCAGCAGAGCCCTGGGTAATGGGAACTTCACAGCAGCGAGAGAGTGAGGCTGCACACAGAAGGCTGAGGTCAGGGGGAAAGGTAACTATGGGTCACTGATCCAACAGGTCAATTTAACACCATCCTTCCTCCCTTGCCTGCCTGCCTCAGCCTGCCTGTAAACACCCTATCCTTGTGGATTCTCTCTCTTTTCACTTTGCTGAGGTTCGCCAGTACCTATGGCACTGGGCCAGAATCAATGGCTCTGGAGCTCAACCCCATTTTTGGAAATTACTTATCAGCCACTCTTCCTTCTAGTGTCAAAACCCTTCCTCTGATACAGTCCTATTTAAACAGGTCTAGTACAAGTCCGCACAGTACCCAACCCCTTTAATACAGTATTGACAAAGCACTAAAGAAGCAGGCACACAACTTTTATGACTGCCTTGGGGCATGTCTGTTCACATGCCCATGTTCAAACCCATTTACAGGGAAATGGAGCTCAACTGGATTAGTGGCCAGTGATGTACACCGGAGGATAATGCACAGCACAAAAATAACAAATAACAATGTTGTAGACAAAGAGGCCTGGCACCCTTCCAGAGAGTACCAGCAACAACATTAAGGAGTGGTGCTTTAATCTCCTCGGATTTTTTCCACCACCATCAGCTACAGTAGGAACAAGATCTATTATGGAGCGATATTGCAAAATCTAATCCAGCAAGGTTAAAGACAAATTGTATTTACTGTACATAGGCAGGCAGGGGAAGAGGGAGAGGGCTGGGCTGGCTACATGTAATGCAGCTAAATAGGGACAGCTGCAGTTAAATCAACCTGCCTAGTAGACAGAAGAGAATTCAGAGGAGCGTTGATTGTGATTCTCAATATCCTGTGTTAGCAGCTTCTTAATTATCCCTACATAGTGCCTACAAGCAAAATGTTTCTGGCTTCTAAATAAACAACAGAAAGAATGAATCCATTAGAAACATCCCTCCTGGGGGAGAATGGGCCTTCCTAGCAGCTTCAGACTGCCGGCTTTCACGTCACAGCAGTTCCTGCCTGCTGTAAGAGAGTAGCAGAGTGCCCCTCCCTCCCTCCCTGGACAAAACACACACCCAGCTGAGGGAGGGAGGGAGGGAGGGAAGGAAGGAGCAGCCAGATTCAACTAGATTCAGCCGCGGGACGACTTTATCTTGAGCGGATGGTCAGGGACCTGAACATAATTACAAATAATTTGCTGACTAAAAAAAATCATTTAAAACTTTGCTTACATTTGTATACGATCAGGTGTCTCTCTATTATGCGCGGGAATACTTGGGAACAGATTGCTTAAATTAAAATCACTTGGAGCTGATTTCCTGGTGTTTTTACAGTATTTTATGTCAAACAAATAAAATTCTAAGTTTATATATATATTTTTTTGCTCAGAAAACTTAGGGGGCAAAATACTTGGGCGCCGGACACCAGTTTGGGAACCCAGCTGTATTACAACATTAAACGCTGTGTGACCAATCAATTTATAATTGAGCACTTTAATGACCAATCGCGGTAGAAAATCCCCTGTATAATATTTTTATATTTTAGTCATTTAGCAGACGCTCTTATCCAGAGCGACTTACAATTAGTGAGTGCATACATTTTTCATACTGGCCCCCCGTGGGAATCGAACCCACAACCCTTGCGTTGCAAGCGCCATGCTCTACCAACTGAGCTACAGGAGGGCCAATAACAAAACCTCCCCTTCCGCTCCAGTACAGATTTGTTGTCCAGTGAGTGTTCTGTTGAACCCTGGGGTGGAGGTGTTGTCCTGGAGGTGAGTGGTCAGGAGTTGGAGGTGTCTGTTGGCCTCACCTGGATCATGTAGAGCTGGGCGATGCGGTACTCGTCCACGCTCATTGGCATTGGGATCCGGTACTCCTTGATCAGCATGGTGAGTCTGGGGTGGGGGGATAGGGGTCAGGAAGAGGGGAGAGGGACAGAGGGAGGGGAGGGGGGCTGGTGGTGGGAGGGACTGGGGGGCTTCTATGTGTGACTCGTCAGTTCACTGCTGGCGTCCTCATCGATGGTGCCTGTGGATGAGAAGAGAGACATAACGGTAAGATAGCTGAACAGTTCAAGTAGGCTTGTGCAATATACCGTATATACCGTATACCGGGGTATTTGGAAATAGGCAGGGGATGCTTTTTCAATACCGTCTAAACTATTTATTTGAAGTTTTTCAATACATTTTAATATTTGTTGCAATTTTTTTAGTAAATACCTGCAGTCAACTTGTGCAATGCGTAAAGCAGATCATGTTCTTATTTCACCTGTCACATTATTTTAGCTTACTTAGTTCCCCAGCACAGTTGAGCCAGTCACGTGTTTGTTTGCAAATAGCACAACAGGAGAAAGTGGGAGCAGGTGAGTCCAGCTGTGTATTGACAGGGGTCGTGTTTTATATTGAAAGTCAACAGTGTTTTTTTGCTTCACTAGAGTGATCAGGGACGTACAACTATAGTGCAACACATTCGGCATAAAATAGCTTCATTTTCATCAGATGACAACAGAAGTGCAATGCTATTTGGCTGGCAGCCACACAAGTAAATGAGCTTACAATGAAAAAGCAAGGTAATTCTTGCAAAAACGATGTATGGCCATCATATTTCTAATGTTAAGGCCTGTCATATAAAGAATGTAGCCAGCTACATTTCCTAACGTTTTGCTTAAAGTTAATCTTGCATTTTACCGGAGCAAAATAGGCTGGCTACACTGAGAAAAGTACCGGAGAAAAGAAGCTCCACATCAGTGGGAGCACTGTCTGCTGATAGAATGCCTGTTGGTGAATTCTCATCCGAGTTTAGAAGTGCAACTGAAGCACAAAATTAGTCTGATGCCGAGCAGAAATTACAATAAGAAGCATTTTAGATATGTGTTTACAAAACGGAGCAAGATATTTCTTATGCGTTTTATATTTTTTTCCTGCGTGAAAAACGCAGAATTATGCGTTAACACGGCCCCTAGTTTAACTTGCTAGTGGATTAATTAATAAGGTGATGGGCATCATATTATGTTAGCTTTCTGCCTTGTTTGACAAGGAGAAGCCCTTTGGATGAGTTATTTGTACAGCTGCCACTGCTATCTTGATTTACTTGTTTTTTCTCCTCCCTTTCGAGGCCTGTCTGCTTCCTCCCCATCTTCTCAAAACAGAGCAGGCAGGCCCGTTGCCCTAGTGACTCCAGACTCCACACAGACACAGCATGTAGACATGCTGCTGAAGAGCCAGTACTGCATGCATCAAAACTTTGTACATTTGCACAATGTCCCTCGTTCACATTCACTTGTAAATGTCCAAACTCACAAAAAATGACATGCAGTAGATTCTACCTATATATGTATAACTTTATGAGCTGGATTGCCTGTCTTTGCAATTAGTTTATTTTCGTTTGCTCTCATTAGCATATTTAGCTAGCAGCCTCCATGGAAATTCACTATTACTTGTGCTAATTCTGTTAGCATTCTGATAATAGACACCCAATGGGCTTTTTTGCCCAAACCGGTAATACCGTAAATCCCGGGGTGATCTGGATACCGCCCAACCCTTAGTTAAAGTAACTGTCCAGTGAAAATCTCACTTTTAAAACTTCATATTCTGTTAACTCATACCCAAATAATGTTGTTGACTCATCCTATACTCATATATTGGAGAATAAACACTTAAAAAAAAAAAAAAAAACCCACCTCAAACTTATATCTCAAACAGACAGTTTCAAAAATGTTTGCTATTTCCTCATAGAGGATGAGCTGGCCAATCAGCGGTCTACAGGCATGAATATTTTTAATAACCGGTATACAGTATGCCCACACAACAAAACCTCCCCCTCCGCTCCAGTACAGATTTGTTGTCCAGTGAGTGTTCTGTTGAACCCTGGGGTGGAGGTGTTGTCCTGGAGGTGAGTGGTCAGGAGTTGGAGGTGTCTGTTGGCCTCACCTGGATCATGTAGAGCTGGGCGATGCGGTACTCGTCCACGCTCATTGGCATTGGGATCCGGTACTCCTTGATCAGCATGGTGAGAGGGACAGAGGGAGGGGAGGGGGGCTGGTGGTGGGAGGGACTGTGGGGCTTCTATGTGTGACTCGTCACACAATTCTGTTATTGGGGTACGCCCACACCATTCCAACACAGAAAAGCTGTTTTTTAACAATTTCACTCATATTTTAATGAATTATAGGTCATATTTCATAGAAATCTGGAAACACTGGACAGTTCCTTTAACAGCAACTGATGATCTACAGGTGTCTAGGTGGAAGTTGGTCATAGAGTGTGGAAAGTTAACCAGCAGCTTGGTCTTGAAAAATCAGACCTTAAAACACTAGAGATGATGGGGCGGCAGGTAGCTTAGTGGTTAAGAGTGTTGTGCCAGTAACCGAAAGATCGCTGGTTCTAATCCCCGAGCCGACTAGGTGAAAAATCTATCGATGTGCCCTTGAGCAAGGCACTTAACCCTAATTGCTCCTGTAAGTCGCTCTGGATAAGAGTGTCTGCTAAATGACTAAAATGTAGAGAAAATAAAATCCAGTTCTAAAATTCTCAGATAGAATTACCTACTTTTATTTCGTCACATTGTGGCAGTAAGCTATTTTCTGTAAGCTCGCAATTACCTTGTAAATAATGATGTTGTTTTGGGTTTATTTTCCTGTAGTAATGAACAAAAAGTAGCTAAAGTTAAAACGGTGTCAGCTATACACTGGTCATTATTTGAACTGGCTAGTCAGCTAGCTAGCTAGCAACGAACCAAAAGATTTAGAAAATTGATTTTATTTGCCTGGATGGATGGGTTTATTGGTGTTAAAATAGAGAAAGTACGCTATTTGGAGCACCGGGCTGTTGATGTCATGCAGAGGCTGTCGTTTTGTCTTTATACTATGACAATAGAATGTTCATGATGTCATTACGACAATTGTCTACAGAAATGTCGATAGACTGACTGTAAACCAGCCTTTAGATTATTTTCACTGATCCAATCCCATTTCCCCATTCTCCTGAGGCCTAACCTGGGGAGCGAACCCAGAACACTGACTGCAGGCCTGACACTGGCAGCCCATGGTCATCCACTAGTGATTACCCCAGCATTGCATAACCATAACGCTCCCCCAATAGCAGCAACTGTGGTCGTCTCTGGCTCTCAGCCATCCCATCTAATCACGCTAATATATTCCCACTGTGACACTCATCCACTGAACAAAGGCTGACTTTGAGAGAACCTCCTAGTGACGCCGCCCTCCACACTCTGGTCTTCGACCTGTCGAGAGCTCCACCCAACCTCCCACCCACACCCCTCCACTCAGACACTCTCACTTAACCCGTTAAAAGGTGAGTGATGCACCACTAGAACACAGAGGACATGGATGGGACCCATCCAGCTCGAGATAAACACTTCTACATCAACACAGCTCATCGTTCAACACCATACTGCCGTCCAAGCTCATCACTAAGCTCAGGACCCTGGGACTCCCTCTGCAACTTGATCCTGGACTTCCTGACGGGCCGCCCCCCGGTGGTGAGGGTAGGCAACAACACATCCACCAAACAGACCCTCAACATGGGGGCCCCTCAGGGGTGCGTGCTTAGTCCCATCCTGTACTCCCCGTTCACCCACGACTGCATGGTCGCGCACGACTCCAATACCATCATTAAGTTTGCTGACAACACGACGGTGGTATCCTGATCACCGATGACAATGAGAACGCCTATAGAGAGGAGGCCAGTATAGGGCTGTTGCGGTGACTGTATTACCACCACACTGGCATACATGTGTCATGACTGCAGTAAAATTCCACGTGACCATTGAGTCACGGTAATCTCCTCTTATGCACTCTGGACATGCGTTGGTAGTGCCCAACTCAATAACGACCATTAGGTCACTAATGGCCTGGTACACAGGGCTCTATTGTCCCTCTTCCAGTGCATCAACAGTTGAATTAAATTGTTGTGAAAACATGTTACTAGTGATGTTCCCAAACAGATTTCACTTGGTTTCCCAAATTAAGCACTGGGTAGCTGCAGAAACAGGGTTGGAGAGCCCAAGGCATACAGAGTCTGGGCGGAATATCACATGTCGCACAGCAAGAGGCTGCATGCTCCTCAAACAGTGGTTGACGCATGGAGTGAAATAACCGGAGTAGCCTACCTGGCATGATTGAAAAGCGAGCCAGTGGGAAAGCGGCCTACATTCACTATTCCAGTGCATACAGATGACAAGTATTTTTCCCCTGCCCCTGTTCCTGCCCATTTGATAATGGGCCATTCTAAATCTAAACTAATTTGACATTTTAGTAAAGACAATATTAAATTGAGAATAGTCTGATGGGTGAAAATATGATCACTTGATGAAAGAACAGTGTGTGCAGCCTGAGGCAAGGAACAGATAACATAGATTTTTTAAAAACAATTTTCTCAAATCATCAATAGCCTATAGTCGCATCATGCATATGTTCTGATTTCTAAAGACATTCTAAGGTTTGTATCATTCACAACTAAAGTTGCCAAATAACTATAAATCTAGCATATAGGATCTGTTTCAAATGATCACTTTTACAGTCAACACAGCCACTTCATATGCACACTCCCTCCAGAATGGGAAAATATCCTTTCTATTTTATTCAGCTAAGTTCAATTATATTCTTCTTACTATAAAATCATATTATTTAAAATAATGGCACCGGACTTAAAAGCATATCTTGTCTGCTAAATTAACAAGCGTACAGCCTGATATAGAGGTCCTGGATGGCAGGGAGCTCGGCCGTCCGCACTACGCTCTGTAGTGCCTTGCAGTCGGATGCCAAGTAGTTGCCATACCAAGCGTTGATGGAGCCAGTCAAGATGCTCTCAATGGTGCAGCTGTTTACTTTTTCCACATTTTGTTACGTTACAGCCTTATTTTATAATGGATTAAATAGTTTTTTCCCCTCATCAATCTACACACAATAACCCATGACAAAGCAAAAACAGGTTTTTTGATTATTTCTGCAAATGTATTTAAAAAAAATATGAAATATCCCATTCGGACCTTTTACTCAGTAATTTGTTGAAGCAGCGATTACAGACTTGAGTCTTCTTGGGTATGACGCTACAAGCTTGGCACACCTGTATTTGGGGAGTTTCTCCCATTCTTCTCTGCAGATCTTCTCAATCTCTGTCCGGTTGGATGGGGAGCGTCGCTGCACAGCTATTTTCAGGTCTCTCCAAAGATGTTCGATCGGGTTCAAGTCCGGGCTGTGGCTGGGCCACTCAAGGATATTCAGAGACTTGTCCCGAAGCCACTCCTGTGTTGTCTTGGCTGTGTGCTTAGGGTCGTTGTCCTGTTGGAAGGTGAACCTTTGCCCCAGTGTGAGATCCTGAGCGCTCTGAAGCAGGTTTTCATCAAGGATCTCTCTGTACTTTGCTCCGTTCATCTTTTCCTCGATCCTGACTAGTCTCCCAGTCCCTGCCGCTGAAAAACATCCCCACAGCATGATGCTGCCACCACCATGCTTCACCGTAGGGATGGTGCCAGGTTTCCTCCAGACGTGACGTTTGGCATTCAGGCCAAAGAGTTCAATTTTGGTTTCATCAGACCAGAGAATCTTGTTTGTCATGGTCTGAGAGTCCTTTAGGTGCCTTTTACTGAGGAGTGGCTTCAGTCTGGCCACTCTACCATAAAGGCCTGATTGGTGGAGTGCTGCAGAGATGGTTATCCTTCTGGAAGCTTCTCTCCCATCGCCACAGAGGAACTCTGGAGCTCTGTCAGAGGGACCATTGGGTTCTTGGTCACCTCCCTGACTAAGGCCCTTCTCCCCAGATTGCTCAGTTTGGCCAGGCGTCCAGCTCTAGCAAGAGTCTTGGTGGTTCCAAACTTCTTCCATTTAAGAATGATGAAGGCCATTGTGTTCTTGAGGGCCTTCAATGCAGCAGAAATGTTTTGGTACCCTACCCCAGATCTGTGCCTCGACACAATCCTGTCTCAGAGCTCTACAGACAATTCCTTCGACCTCATGGCTTGGTTTTTGCTCTGACATGCACTGTCAACTGTGGGACGTTATATAGACAGGTGTATGCCTTTCCAAATCATGTCCAATCAATTGAATTTACCACAGGTGGACTCCAGTCAAGTTGTAGAAACATCTCAAGGATGATCATTGGAAACAGGATGCACCTGAGCACAATTTCAAGTCTCATAGCAAAGGGTCTGAATACTTATGTAAATAAGGTATTTCTGTTTTCGCTTTGTCATTATGGGGTATTGTGTGTAGATTGATGAGTAAAAAAAAATATTGAATCTATTTTAGAATAAGGCTGTAATGTAACAAAATGTGGAAAAAGTCAAGGGGTCTGAATACTGTATAAAGCCAAGTTATCGTAACTCATTGTGTATTTATTCCTATGCATTGTTGGGAAGAGCCCTTAAGTAAGCATTTCACTGTCAGTCTACACCTGTTGTTTACGAAGCATGTGACAAATAAAATTAGATTAGATATAGATTTGATGACTTAACAGGTCTGACTGAGAGGCAGGCAGCACTGGCTCACAGTGTGGGAGGGCGGTGGAGCTGTGGGGTTTTAACTCTTCCTCTTCCTTCTCTCTCCTCCTCCGCTATTTCTTCATCCTCTACACAAAGAGAAGCAGCCTGCTCTAGATGGGACGACACATCCACAAAAGCAGAGCGGAACATCATGCTCCACTTAAAATAACCACACTCCTGGGAAACACTGAGATTAAAGTAGGCTAGAGAGCCCTACAGAGGAGGCAGGCAGAGAAACAGGAGGGAGCCCGGGGGGTTGGGAGAAGAGATAACAACATTACTGTAGATAGAGAATAGAAATCAAACTACCACTCATCATGCTAACACTGCAGTAGCTGAACACCACCTTTCAATCCCCCTTAAGGACTTTGCAGACTATGACGGATTCAGTCTTTTACGATTATCACGTCACACTGTACGATGTTACCAAATTCAAATCTTGATATCAACCTGGCCAGATTGTACGATTTGCTTCCGTTCTGTCATCACATTCTGCGATTGGCTTGTTAGGCTATGTCAGCCGAAGTAGGCTACATCTACATCAACTGCAGCGGTGTATTAGATATATGTGGCTGGTTCTAATCCCCGAGCCGACAAGGCTCTGTCGATGTGCCCTTGAGCAAGGCCCTTAACCCTAATTGCTCCTGTAAGTCGCTCTGGCTAAGAGCGTCTACTAAAATGTAAAATGTCAGCACCAGCAGCGCAAGCCAGTGAGTTCAGAAAAACTGAAAGTATCCATCTTACAACTCGTTTTCACACAAACTTTATATGTCAAAACTCAGACTAAAATAGGCTTCCCAAAAATAACATGGTCGCTGTGGTAGAACATTTATTTTGATTGGTGATTTTATGCATTTATCAAAATCCCATCAGGTAGCCTGATTTCAGATGTGTCATGTAAATAGGGAAATAATTATCCTTGGACAGCATGTAGGATAAACATTTAATTCAAACTATTATATTCATCTGACTATTCACAATAATCGTATTATTGTGTGCATACTTAGTGCCGGCCGTGTTTCTCAGGGTCAGTCACTGGGATCGGCTCGTAACAGCAGCCACACTACACGATAAAGGAAACACAATTCTGACACTGCTAGAACTTTGTCAGCGCCTACGACCACACGTAGCGGTACTTAATCAGTAGACTTAGACCCTGTCACACTGAACGAGCCAAGACGTCCCACAATCGTTTACGACCTAAGAACTTGCCCACAACGTGGACATTTTGTCTGGGACTGCAAAATCGTGGCATAAGACGGCTAAAATCGTACAGTCTACAAAGGTCTTAAAAGGAAAATTCCACTCCAAAAATATATGTTGGTATTAGTTTCATTAGTCGACTGTTGATACAGTCCGGAAATGTTTTGCATGTCAGCAATCAAGTTTTCAAGATATAGACTTTTCAAATGAGGCAAAACGCATCATACTGTGACACTTTCTGTATTTTGAAAGTTCTATATCCTGAAAACTTGATTGCTGACATGCAAAATATAGTCTTTGAGTGTTATTTTCCTTTAAGCCTGGTGCCACTGTGCCAAAACACATGATCTAATCCCTGCAGTTTTTGTAATATGGAGCATAGTGGAAAGAAAAATTGTGAAATCAATTTCCAGAACTCCCTTCTCTAGTGCTCTTACAGTCAAAATCATAATGATGTGAAACGGTCCATTGTAACCAATGTCAGTCAACACACCAGCAGTTAACAGGACAGGGCTGATTCAACATGCACCCTAGACACAACAAGCAGGTATAATGATCCTTGCATTACAGTCCAGGGCCCGGTTTTCTCGATAGCGATGGAACTTACAAGTGTTTTAAAGATGCATCTTTCCTATAACGGCCGAAGATGTAACATGCGTTTCCCAAAACACTACGCAGAGAGAATGGTCGTAAGTGCGTCGTTGGAGCATGGGTCGATACTGATGGGATCGAAAGAAAGGGAGCGCTACTCTCGGATTAGCTTTCTCATTCAAATCTTACCTTAACATTATTTCACAATACTGACTACGTTTCAGCTCCTAGAGAGATATTTGTCACGGTTCAGACAGACGACAAGAGGACCACAATTGCGTCACACCAGAAAGTTTATTAAACTTAAGGGAAAAGGGAAGTAGGGAGTGAGTGAAGGCTCCAGGGGTTATTCCGTCCAATGTGCTGGGTCTGTGCCCCCCCCCAGTGGCAGCGATGCGTCCGATGACGCCGGTGGTTGGTGGTCCAGAAGTCCTGGGGGGGAGGAAACACAGACACAACGGGGCGGATGAAACAAGGCAGAAGTACAGTTCAAGGGAAATCCAAACACGTTGTAGCAAGGCAGAAGGCTGGTCAGAGTTACCGGGGTCGAAGAGTAGTCAGGAGTCGTAATGGCAGAAAGCAGGTCTGGTTTTCCTGGGGCAGAAGAGTATCCAAGAATCAGGCAGGTCCGGGGTCACAAAACAAGGGTGAGCCAGAAGCGCGAGCAAACAGGTTCCGGGTGTGAGCTTTGCAGACGATCTGACAAAGGAGAGCTGAAAGACAGGACTTTAAATACTGGGAGAGGTTAGTGGGTAATGCAGCGCAGCTGGCAGAGTAATTAGAGCCGAACAGAGCAGGGACAGGTGGAGCTAGTTAGGCTGAGTAGAGAGAGAGTGGTGAGCAAAGTGGAAGATAGTGGAAACAAATTAAGGTGGTAACCCGGTGGAGTGAGAGGGCTCATGACAGAACCCCCCCCCCAAGGGACGGCCCCAGAAGTCCCAAGAGCAACACCACGCCGGGCGGGAGGAGGGGAGCCGGAGGAGGGCTAGAACTCCTCCGAACGGTCCGAGCGAACGTCCTCATCCTCGGAGGAAGCCGGAGGGCCGTGGTCGGGAGATGGGACAGGTCCCGAGACAGGATCAGGCACAGGACAGGAAGCCGAGCGGGCAGGACGGTTAGGGATCCCTCTGGGGCGGCCCCTACGGATTGCAGGTTGATCAGGATGCCGTTGGTGGAAGGCGGTGATGAGAGTCCTATCCACAATCCGACTAGCTGGCACCCAGGTCCTTTCCTCAGGTCCATAGCCCTCCCAGTCAATGAGGTACTGGAGACCCCTACCCCTCCGTCTGGACTGAAGCAGGCGGCGGACGGTGTAAACCAGACCACCATCGACGAGCTGTGGAGGAGGAGGACAAGGCGCAGCAGGGACCAGCGGACTCTCATGAATGGGCTTAATCTTAGACACATGGAAAGTGGGGTGCACCCTCATGGAATTAGGCAGTTGGAGCCGGACAGCAGTTGGGCTAATCACTCTTATGATAGGGAATGGGCCAATGAACCGAGGTGCCAGCTTTTGCGACTCCACCCTGAGTGGCAGGTTCCTTGACGACAACCACACCCTTTGACCAACATGGTAGGTGGGAGCAGGGATTCTCCGACGGTTGGCCCCGGTAGTGTAGCTGGCAACGGATCTGAGAAGTGTGGCTCGGGCTTGTGACCAGGTGCGGCGACATCGACGGGCAAAAGCAAGTGCAGATGGGCAAGTAACCTCCCCTTCCTGGCTGGCAAATAGAGGAGGCTGGTAACCATAAACACATTGGAAAGGGGACATACCGATGGCAGAGCAGGTCAGAGAATTGTGTGCGTACTCCACCCATGTCAATTGCTGCGACCAGGAGTGGGGGTTGCGTGAAGTCATGCATCGCAGTGCCTTCTCGAGCTCCTGATTTGCCCGCTCTGACTGCCCATTGGATTGGGGATGGAATCCGGAAGTCAGACTGACTGTGGCTCCCAGCAGGTGACAGAACTCCTTCCAAAAAGCGGAGGAGAATTGTGGACCACGGTCAGAAACTACATCCTTTGGCAGTCCGTGGATCCGGAAGACGTGTTCCAGGACCACCTGGGCGGTCTCCTTGGCGGTT
Organism: Coregonus lavaretus; assembly: GCF_964263955.1. Taxonomy (NCBI): domain Eukaryota; kingdom Metazoa; phylum Chordata; class Actinopteri; order Salmoniformes; family Salmonidae; genus Coregonus; species Coregonus lavaretus. The sequence goes on along the minus strand of NC_140004.1, from coordinate 24,835,448 downwards.
GGGAGCTTGGGGAGGGGAATGAAGTGTGCCATCTTGCTGAATCGGTCAACTATGGTGAGAATGACGGTCATGCCACTTGAAGGGGGCAGCCCCGTGACAAAGTCAAGGGCGATGTGAGACCAGGGACGTCTGGGCACAGGCAGGGGCTGCAGCAATCCGGCTGGGGGCTGGCAGGACGACTTGTGTTGGTTGCAGATGGGGCAGGCCTGGACGAATTCCCGTACATCCTTTCTCAGAGAGGGCCACCAGAACCTCTGGGCGAGCAGGTTGTAAGTGCGGGTGGAGCCAGGGTGACAAGCTAGGCGGGAGTCATGTCCCCACTGAACGACCTGGGACCTCAGGTTTTCGGGGACAAAAAGGCGGTCAGCTGGGCAAGTGCTGGGACCGGGCTGGTTACGGAGAGCTTCCAGCACCTGTTCCTCAACAGCCCAGGTCAGAGCTGCTACGATGCAGGGACTTGGCAGAATCGACACAGGATCCTTGGAGGGGTTGTCATCCTTCTGGAATTGACGGGAGAGGGCGTCTGGCTTGGTGTTGCGTGATCCAGGCCGGTATGACAGAGTGAAATTAAACCTGGTGAAGAACAGGGCCCAGCGGGACTGCCTGGAGTTCAACCGTTTGGCCGTGCGGATGTACTCCAAGTTCTTATGATCGGTCCAAACGAGAAATGGAATGGTGGACCCCTCCAGCCAGTGACGCCACTCCTCCAAGGCAAGCTTCACAGCCAGCAGCTCTCGGTTCCCTATGTCGTAATTGCACTCAGAGGGGGACAACCGACGTGAGAAAAAGGCACAGGGATGGAGCTTCCTATCCTCCGCAGCCCACTGAGAAATCACAGCACCAACTCCCACATCCGAGGCGTCCACCTCCACAATGAATTGCCGGTCCACATCAGGCATCTGGAGGATGGGAGCGGAGGTGAACCTTACCTTGAGGGTACTGAAGGCCTTGTCGGCTGCTGGGGTCCAGGTGAAGGGTTGCTTGGTGCTGGTTAGAGCAGTGAGAGGGGCAGCAACGGTACTGTAGTTCCGGATAAACTTTCTATAGAAGTTAGCAAACCCCAGAAACTGTTGCAGCTTCTTTCTGTTCTCCGGAACTGGCCATGAAGTGACTGCTGATACTTTGGCAGGATCCATTTGGATACTTCCCTCTGCCACTATGTACCCCAGGAAGGCCACTGTCTTGACGTGAAACTCACATTTCTCTGCCTTGGCGTAGAGGGAATTCTCCAGAAGACGATGAAGGACTTGCTGGACATGGCGGGTGTGTTCAGACAGGTTTCTGGAGTAGATTAAGATGTCATCCAGGTAAACGAAGACAAACTTGTTTAACATGTCCCGCAGTACATCATTCACTAGAGCCTGGAACACAGCAGGAGCATTGGTGAGGCCAAAAGGCATAACCAGATACTCGTAGTGGCCTGTTGGTGTATTGAATGCGGTCTTCCATTCATCTCCCTCCCGGATCCGCACTAGGTGGTAAGCGTTTCTGAGATCCAACTTGGTAAAAACAGTGGCTCCCTGGAGCAACTCAAAAGCAGAGGTGAGCAGAGGGAGAGGGTAACGGTTTTTCACTGTGATGTCGTTGAGTCCCCTGTAGTCGATGCAGGGGCGAAGAGATCCGTCCCTCTTCCCCACAAAGAAGAAGCCAGCACCAGCCGGAGATGAAGATGAACGGATCAATCCTGTGGACAGAGAGTCATTGATGTAATCCTCCATGGACTTTCTTTCAGGAGCAGACAACGAATAAAGACGGCCCCTTGGAGGGGCTGTTCCAGGGAGGAGGTCGATGGCACAGTCGTACGGTCGGTGAGGGGGCAGAGATGTGGCTCTTGCTTTGTTAAACACTTCTCTGAGACCATGGTAGCATTCTGGGACATGGGAGAGGTCAGGAGCGGAGTTAGTAGGTACTGGCCGAGGGGGTAGTGCGGCAGCAAGCAGGCAGGTTCGGTGGCAGTCCTCTCCCCACTCCCTGATCACCCCGGTCACCCAGTCGAGCTGAGGGTTGTGCCGGCGGAGCCATGGGTAACCCAGGATGAGGGGTTGGCCTGGAGAGGGGAGCAGGTGAAACTGGATAGTTTCTTGATGGTTTCCGGACAGACCCATCAAGACCGGGGCCGTGACATGAGTGACCGATCCGAGTAAGTGTCCGTCCAGTGCCCGGGCAGGAATAGGAGGTGTCAAACGGAGGTTCTCCAGTCCCAGTTGGCGTGCCAGCTTGATGTCCATTATGTTGGCTTCGGCGCCAGAATCCACCAGAGCAGCCAGGGTGTGAGTTGAGTCAGAGAGGCGGAGGTGAACTTGCAGCAGGGGTTTGCGGTCGGAGGACTGGATGGTCATTGAGCTCAACCGGACTCCCCCTATGCCCGGTGAGCTTCGGCTTTTAAAGGGCAGGTTACCACACGATGTCCATCACCTCCACAATAGAGGCAGAGGTTTGAGGTGAAGCGGCGCTGGCGCTCTGCAGGAGTGAGAGAGGCTCGCCCAATCTCCATAGGCTCAGACTGATCAAGCTGACTTGGGTGAGTGGCAGTAGCTGACAGGAGCCCAGTCGGATCTCTCCGAATGCCGGTAGTTGGTGGACCTTGGCGCCCCCTCTCACGACGACGGGTCTGTATCCTTCTGTCGATCCGGACAGTCAGTGCGATGGCTTCATCAAGAGTGGAAGGCAGTTCATGGGAGACCAACTCGTCCTTGATATAGTCAGCCAAGCTATGGAAGAACGCGTCCACCAACGATGGTGTGTTCCAAGAACTTCGTCTTGCCAGGGTTCGGAAGTCGATGGAATGGTCTGCGACTGTACGTCTGCCTTGTCGAATACTGAACAGTTCACGAGACGCCTCTGCGGTTGGTGAATCCAGGTCAAACACCTTCAGCATCTCCTCAGCAAACAGGTCGAAGGTTGCACATGCGGGGGTTTGACGTTCGAACTCTGCTGTTCCCCAGAGTCGAGCTCGGCCCGTCAGGTGAGTGATGGCATACCCGACCTTAGCCCCCTCCGTGGCGAAGGTCCTTGGCTGCAAGGAGAACTGAAGTCGGCAGCTAGTCAGGAATGGCCGGACCTGGGTAGAATCGCCGTTGAACCGCTCGGGGTTTCCAATCTTGGGTTCCGGGGCAGCGGCTGCAATGACCGGGGCAGGTAACTCGGAGGCAGGGCTGGTGGGCAGACTGGCTGGGGTAAGGTTGGTGAGGAGTTGGATGATCATGGCGAGTTGTTGTTGCTGCTGCTGGGACTGCTGCTGGTGCTGCTGGAACTGCTGATGCTGTTGGTGGCCGACCTGAAGCAGAGAGGTGATGTCGCCGCTCATGCGGCCTAGCTCTCTCTCAGTGTGTTCCAGGCGTAGCATGGCGGTGGGTTGCTCAGGTTCTTCGGTTTCCATGTCGGGGGAGGTGTGCGCTGAGTCCATAAAGGTCAGATCGTACTGTCACGGTTCAGACAGACGACAAGAGGACCACAATTGCGTCACACCAGAAAGTTTATTAAACTTAAGGGAAAAGGGAAGTAGGGAGTGAGTGAAGGCTCCAGGGGTTATTCCGTCCAATGTGCTGGGTCTGTGCCCCCCCCCAGTGGCAGCGATGCGTCCGATGACGCCGGTGGTTGGTGGTCCAGAAGTCCTGGGGGGGAGGAAACACAGACACAACGGGGCGGATGAAACAAGGCAGAAGTACAGTTCAAGGGAAATCCAAACACGTTGTAGCAAGGCAGAAGGCTGGTCAGAGTTACCGGGGTCGAAGAGTAGTCAGGAGTCGTAATGGCAGAAAGCAGGTCTGGTTTTCCTGGGGCAGAAGAGTATCCAAGAATCAGGCAGGTCCGGGGTCACAAAACAAGGGTGAGCCAGAAGCGCGAGCAAACAGGTTCCGGGTGTGAGCTTTGCAGACGATCTGACAAAGGAGAGCTGAAAGACAGGACTTTAAATACTGGGAGAGGTTAGTGGGTAATGCAGCGCAGCTGGCAGAGTAATTAGAGCCGAACAGAGCAGGGACAGGTGGAGCTAGTTAGGCTGAGTAGAGAGAGAGTGGTGAGCAAAGTGGAAGATAGTGGAAACAAATTAAGGTGGTAACCCGGTGGAGTGAGAGGGCTCATGACAATATTACCACCAACGGCTGCAAATATTGAAGTGGCTTACCCAATAAAAATGCACTAAATCACCAATTTGGTATGTTAGGCTACACATGAAATATATTGACACAAATTACAGACAGTAGCCTACAAGTAGCAAAATATAACTACATTGATTGAACATGAAATGTATTTCAATATGACTGAAATAGACCTATAGCCTACTGTTTATATTTTAATGCAGTCATCTTGGTTTTCGTTTGAAGTATATTTTTATACGTTGCTTGTTTCTATCAATTGCAAAGACATTGGTAACTTTGTATTTGTAGTCAACTTTGTTCTGAAGTTATTGGAGGTCACAGAGAAACGGCTAAACCATGCGATTTTATGTTTAGCGGATATATATATATATATTTTTTTTCATTTAGCAGAGGGCAAAAAAGCATCTAACGACGCACTTAGCTGTTCTACGAGTGGTCTGAGGCAGGCGTTAGATTACGAGCATTTTCATGTTCAGCGTTAATAACAATGGTTTTGGGAAACAGCTCTGTAATTTAACAATGCTCCTACGAAGGCTCTAACGATGAACTTAGCCTTAAAATGCTTTTGGGAAACCGGGCCCAGTCCAAGATGTCATCCTCCCATTAGGCCTGAAAACTCATAAAGAAGGGAAAGAGAAGGGGGGTTAATGCACATTACTTGTGGTGAGGAGGGGCTGGTTTATACTGTACTGTAATGCATCTGGTTGGACAAATATGCAGGAAAGGATGTGAGAGCCATTGTTTTAACAGATTTCATTAAATAGCCTATAGCAAGGGTAGGGCCTGTGCATACCGGTAAACGTAATTGTGAGGCAGCACAGGGTCATGACGCAGACACTGTTTAGAGGTTATCTAGGGGAAGTGGAACAGGGGGAAATCTACACAGAGGAGAGTGTGTGAGAGATTAGCAAGTCTCTGAGCCACCACCGACAAATGTAGGCCTACTTCTCTAGCGCTATTTGATAACACACACCCATCACACATACAGCTTATACACACCCCCTCTCACACACAATTATGTGCTAACACACCCACAGATGCTAATACAGTCTTGAATACTGTAACGCGCACACTGACAGAAATGATCTGCCATGCTGAAAACACACTGTTGACTGTTAAGCAGTCAAGCCAGAGAAGAGAAAGGCCCCTGTGTCTTTGTCCCTACAGACCTCTGCAGTCAAAATTCCCTTGAGGAAGAGTGAATGACAGGGTATGAGTGTGTGTGAGAGAGAGAGAGAGAGAGAGAGCAAGAGAGATTCCAACAGACCGGTGCAATGTCACAGTGTGGCTCTGTCTAGGGGGACCTGACGGGAGCCTGTGGGCAGCGATGATGACGCTGCAGAAAGGGATTGTGCTGACGCATTCAGATATGGCCCAGCCCTCCTCACCGTCTACCACACAGCCAGCCATCAACATACAAGATTCATTAGCCTCTTGCTTCACCACTCAGAGATGGAGGAAAGGGAAGGCCTTCTCTGTCACAGTTACTCTTCTCCTCCCTTCCCATCTTTTCCCTCACTGTCTCTTTCAATCATCTCGTTATCGCTCTCTCTCTACCCAACTTTTTTAGAGCCTCCTGGAAAAAAGACAGTTACAAACTGACACACACTAGTAACTTCAAACTCCTCTAAAAACCTTTCGGTGTGCTTGTTAAACACTCAAGCTGGAGAGAGAGAGATTGTCTGGTCTGGTGCACTGATGGTTGAGTGACACAGGTACTGAAAGAGAACAGAGAGCAGCATCCTAGAAAACCTCCCCATCAAACAGAGAATTACTTTAGTTACTCTGCTTAGGCCTAGTCTTTTCTCTTCTGTCTTTTCTACTGAACAGTGTAAATCAGCACCGTTCCTCAACCGAAGACCATCATTTTTCTGATAAAGGATTAGTAGTTTTCCCAGAACATTTTGTGAAGCAAGTTTCCTGTTCAGATGCTACCCAGAAAATGTCATAACAGAAAACACAGTAATCTTTCCCCAACTAGAATGAATGGGTAATTATGCAGATACCTCTCATTCATGTACCACCAGCAACCTTCACATACACACACACGAGGTCTAAAAATAGAATGGTCATAATAATCCTAGCATACGCAAGCAGAGTGCCTGACGCTGTACGTACGTAGAATATGCCCATTCCCGTCTAAAAATACAGTCACTGCTACACCCTGGGTAATGACGCAATAGCAGCACACAGTGGCCCCACAGCATTAATCTGAGGGGCTGAGATTTCTCTACTCAAACTAGGCTAACTGTACCACTGTGGCTGGGCCAGTGTCATCTGAAGGGTTTCTCATTGGTTTATAAATAAAGTTATTTTAATTTAATTGAATAGTGGTGGCCAGCAGCAAGGGAGTAACATCTGCTGTAACATTTTGATTTGTGCTGGTCCCAGATCTCTATCTTTTTATAAGATGTTAGACATTGAAGAGCACAGGCTGCGTTTGCAATGAGACTGATCCAACCTCAGTGTCTGCTACTAGCCTGAGGCCCCAGGGACACAGGGAGGTCATTCAGAACACACTCCTGAGAAGGTTCTATGTTTAACTACACTTGTGCATGGGGCACTTTGTGAGAGCTTAACAGCTCTTTTAGAACTCGAAAATCTAACTTTCCATAGTTCCAGAATGGCTCAACAGAGATCCTGGGCCTAAGCCCCACATAACATGATGCTTAGCCCTACTGGAATCAGCAGGACAGCACCAGTAAACACACAAACATCTATGCATCCTGACAGACGGGTAACAGCGCGCACACACACACAATCTTACATACATGTACACGCCTACCTACACTCACATGACATTCTCCCACTAATACGGGATTGTGGCAGAGTAAAGCACAAAATCTAATGCCAGTACCATCTCAGTGCCGCATAACACAGTTCCCCTTTAACACCCTCTACTACACCCCACTAATATTTTCCAGGTAGTGCTGCTCTGTGGCTATTCCATGGTATCATCAAACAACCATCAACTCCCACAGAGGAATAGGCCTACTAGGGAAGGGCTATTCACGTAATAGCAAGACAAGCTATGATTAAAACAATCTAGATAATAATTTTTTAAAAATTCAGCATTGACCTCTCTTCACGTAATTCTTATCATAGTGAACACATAATGTACATGTAAACACATCTAACAACAGCGCAGAACAGCTGGTGCTGGCCATCGTCACGACGGCGTAAGGCGGCAAGACGGTTCCCTCATGACGCGCCAATAATAAAACCCCTTTAAATACAAGTGGAAAATGTTGTTCCCTAGTCAGCCTAAAATACCAGATATCACTTTCACAGTCGCCTTGACATTGCAGGAGCAACGTTAGCCATGACAACCACTTCAAAAACAGCTCAGTGTATAGTAAGAACCCCATGAGTGGGCTTATCTCCCAATCCTGATAAAATGGCAAAGCGCTTAGGACAATACAGTCTTGTCTGTGTGACTCGTGGTAAGAATTGGCAGTATTGCCATCTGCCTCCCATGACCATTTAAAAAATGTTTTAAATTAGCACTCTCTTATCCAGAGTGACTTACAGGAGCAATTAGGGTTAAGTGCCTTGCTCAAGGGCACATCGACAGATTTGTTTTCACCTAGTCAGCTCAGGCATTCGAACCAGCGACCTTATGGTTACTAGCCCAATGCTCTTAACCGCTAGGCTACCTGCCGCGCCCCGATCTCCTATGAACATTTAGGAGGAAAACAGACATGTGGACATACCGTGACTAGAAAGATCCAAGTAGGAAAATTACTGAATATTGTTTAACAACCATGGCAGCCCAGGGGCCGGGCTCTTGCCTTACCCACAGGGCAGCCTCCCATGGTCCAGACGGTGTACCATGGAGCAGTCAGTCATCGCCTCTCCATGCCCTCCACAAGCTGAGCAGGAGGGATTCACAGCACAACCTGCCCTGGCCTGGTCCTCTACTCATCATTCCGCTACGGGGAGAGAGATAAAAAATACTCGACACCCACGAGCATCTCTTTCATCATGTACCTCCTCCTACTCCTACCCATCAAGTCAGGCCTGCTTCTAAAAATGACTCTGGTTTACACAGAGAGAAATAAAGAAAAAGAGCTGGATATTGATACTGCTATAATTTTGTGCATGTGTTAAACTTCTGAAAGCTTCCTTGAAACGCAGCTCAAGTTGAGCAACAAGCAGGTTGTAAATTATCCACCAACCGTGATCTCTCACTGCACATCAAAACCTGTTGCTAAACCAGCACTCCAATGTACAGTTAGGGAAAAAAGTATTTGATCCCCTGCTGATTTTGTACGTTTGTCCACTGACAAAGACATGATCAGTCTATAATTTTAATGGTAGGTTTATTTGAACAGTGAGAGACAGAATAACAACAACAAAATCCAGACAAACGCATGTCAAAAATGTTATAAATTCATTTTTCAATTGGGAAATAAGTATTTGACCCCTCTGCAAAACATTACTTAGTACTTGGTGGCTAAAACCCTTGTTGGCAATCACAGAGGTCAGACGTTTCTTGTAGTTGGCCACCAGGTTTGCACACATCTCAGGAGGGATTTTGTCCCACTCCTCTTTGCAGATCTTCTCCAAGTCATTAAGGTTTCGAGCCTGACGTTTGGCAACTCGAACCTTCAGCTCCCTCCACAGATTTTCTATGGGATTAAGGTCTGGAGACTGGCTAGGCCACTCCAGGACCTTCATGTGCTTCTTCTTGAGCCACTCCTTTGTTGCCTTGGCCGTGTGTTTTGGGTCATTGTCATGCTGGAATACCCATCCACGACCCATTTTCAATGCCCTGGCTGAGGGAAGGAGGTTCTCACCCAAGATTTGACGGTACATAGCGCCGTCCATCGTCCCTTTGATACGGTGAAGTTGTCCTGTCCCCTTAGCAGAAAAACACCCCCAAAGAATAATGTTTCCACCTCCATGTTTGACGGTGGGGATGGTGTTCTTGGGGTCATAGGCAGCATTCCTCCTCCTCCAAACACGGCGAGTTGAGTTGATGCCAAAGAGCTCCATTTTGGTCTCATCTGACCACAACACTTTCACCCAGTTCTCCTCTGAATCATTCAGATGTTCATTGGCAAACTTCAGACGGGCCTGTATATGTGCTTTCTTGAGCAGGGGGACCTTGCGGGCACTGCAGGATTTCAGTCCTTCACGGCGTAGTGTGTTACCAATTGTTTTCTTGGTGACTATGGTCCTAGCTGCCTTGAGATCATTGACAAGATCCTCCCGTGTAGTTCTGGGCTGATTCCTCACCGTTCTCATGATCATTGCAACTCCACGAGGTGAGATCTTGCATGGAGCCCCAGGCCGAGGGAGATTGACAGTTATTTTGTGTTTCTTCCATTTGCGAATAATCGCACCAACTCAAATCAAATCAAATTTTATTGGCCACATGCGCCGAATACAACAGGTGCAGACATTACAGTGAAATGCTTACTTACAGCCCTTAACCAACAGTGCATTTATTTTTAATAAAAAAGTAGAATAAAACAACAAAAAAGTGTTGAGAAAAAAAGAGCAGAAGTAAAATAAAATAACAGTAGGGAGGCTATATATACAGGGGGGTACCGGTGCAGAGTCAATGTGCGGGGGCACCGGCTAGTTGAGGTAGTTGAAGTAATATGTACATGTGGGTAAAGTTAAAGTGACTATGCATAAATAATTAACAGAGTAGCAGCAGCGTAAAAAGATGGGGTGGGGGGGCAGTGCAAATAGTCCGGGTAGCCATGATTAGCTGTTCAGGAGTCTTATGGCTTGGGGGTAGAAGCTGTTGAGAAGTCTTTTGGACCTAGACTTGGCACTCCGGTACCGCTTGCCGTGCGGTAGCAGAGAGAACAGTCTATGACTAGGGTGGCTGGAGTCTTTGACAATTGAGGGCCTTCCTCTGACACCGCCTGGTATAGAGGTCCTGGATGGCAGGAAGCTTGATGTACTGGGCCGTACGCACTACCCTCTGTAGTGCCTTGCGGTCGGAGGCCAAGCAGTTGCCATACCAGTTGCCATACATCATTGCAACTCCACGAGGTGAGATCTTGCATGGAGCCCCAGGCTGAGGGATATTGACAGTTCTTTTGTGTTTCTTCCATTTGCGAATAATCGCACCAACTGTTGTCACCTTCTCACCAAGCTGCTTGGCGATGGTCTTGTAGCCCATTCCAGCCTTGTGGAGGTCTACAATCTTGTCCCTGACATCCTTGGAGAGCTCTTTGGTCTTGGCCATGGTGGAGAGTTTGGAATCTGATTGATTGATTGCTTTTGTGGACAGGTGTCTTTTATACAGGTAACAAGCTGAGATTAGGAGCACTCCCGTTAAGAGTGTGCTCCTAATCTCAGCTCGTTACCTATATAAAAGACACCTGGGAGCCAGAAATCTTTCTGATTGAGAGGGGGTCAAATACTTATTTCCCTCATTAAAATGCAAATACATTTATAACATTTTTGACATGCGTTTTTCTGGATTTTTGTTGTTGTTATTCTGTCTCTCACTGTTCAAATAAACCTACCATTAAAATTATAGACTGATCATTTCTTTGTCAGTGGGAAAACGTACAAAATCAGCAGGGGATCAAATACTTTTTTCCCTCACCGTAAAACACACCTTATTCTGTTCAATTAGATGCAGTATGGCTGTAAACATCAGGGGGTGAAGAAGTAGAGGGGTGCAAGGCAGGACTAAATTGTCTTACAATGGAGGAAGGGGATAACCTTTTATAATTAGAACTCAGTGATTAGTTATTGTGGACCGCAGCTCTCAGCATCCCGCTGCCAGGCCGCCATTGGTGCATAGTAAACAGATGTTAATTCAAGTACATGCATTGATTACGGTGAGCTCCTGCAGTCATTAACAATGTACTAGTAGCTAGTAGTATGGTTCAGGCTATGTTCGGCATTGTCCTGCCTCGTTAAGTCCAGGAACCACAGGGCCTCTTTTTATACTTGGCTGTCACTCCAATCAACACCATACCAGTGGCGGTCGGTGCCGTTTAAGATGAGGGAGGACCATTTTTTTTTTCATGAGCAAGGCCTTATTTCTATTACAGGATATTGGATGACAGTCATTCATATTCCATTCACCCAGCTCAATGTATTCAACAGAATCGGAGGAATGAATACCCCCCTGATCACACGCAAACACAGTTCACTTTCATAGCAGCCACATACAAACAGCATGATCCCTTTGATCGTTGTATAATTCCTTCTCGCATCTACGTGCTTTACTCCTCTCACCTTTTCCCTTCGCTTGTGGACTTCAGTGCACAACACATCAGCTGTCTGTGACCAGGCGAAAAAACATTTCCAATCCAAACCTTCCTATCATAACCTCTAACCGCTACACACAGCCTACATCGTTGTCACCCTATTAGCTAACGTCATAATCAACATAGCTACTAGAACTAATGCGTTAGTAAACCCGCTACAATCATGCAGTACAGTGTACAGTAGAGCAAGCAGTTTAGCAGTTACACCGGCGGGCCCGGGTGGCAATAAATTAATAAAACCAAAAGCTTACCTTGACTTGGAAGAGTTACAGTGTTGGATAGCCATAGCCAGCTAGCTAACATAGCATCCCTCTCTGTTTGAGCCGGGTGTTTAAGTAGGCTAAACTAGCTAGCTGCATCGGCTAGCTAAGTAAGTGAAAGTGAAAAAATATACCAACGAAATATAACTAGCTCTCTCTCGCATCACCTTCTTTTTGAAGAAATGAATTTGTTAAAAACTGTATAACTATTGTCTTTCTCTCTCTTTGAGTCAACTTCTCACCACATTTCATGCACTGCAGTGCTAGCTAGCTGTAGCTTATGCTTTCAGTACTAGATTCATTCTCTGACCCTTTGATTTGGTAGACAACATGTCAGTTCATGCTGTAAGAGCTCTGATAGGTTGGAGGACGTCATCCGGAAGTTGTCATAATTACTGTGTAAGTCTATGGAATGGGGTGAGAACGACAAGCCTCCTAGGTGTTGTATTGAAGTCAATGTACCCAGAGGAAGACGGAAAATAGCTGTCCTCCGGCTACACCATGGTGCTACTGTAGGGCAGGGCAATATGGACAAAATATAATATCACGGCTTTAAAACATTTTTTAGACGGTATGACAGTATTTTATGTTTTTGAATAATACATTCAAAACACAATCGCACATCTGAGCTATCTTTGTTGCAGGTGCATGTTAACCGCTGAATAAGATGCGAAAAAAGAAGAAACCCGCACACTCCTCTTGAGCTAGCTTAATAAAGAGCAGTGATACTAGCAAGAGCAGTGTGTGGGTTTCTTCTTTTTTCTCATGTTTTTGAATAATACAAGTTCTACATTTGCTTCATGAGTAGTGCATGACCCTAGGGTGGCAACACATACATTCTAAGTGATTTTAATGGGTCTTTCTCCATTCTAATTGTTTTATACTGTTCAATACAACATCAACCAAAAAATAATTTTAAGCATTTTCATCAATTTCTGCATTTCCTGCACTCATTTGAAGTCATTTCCACACTGCCACGTATTGCTGCACAATATGGGAAAACAATCTAGGCCTTATTTTTTACCAAATGTTGCAATTGCGAATTGACTTGTGATTTGAAGCAAAATACTTGGGTGAACTGTCGGAATCATGTAAATAGAATGACTATTCTAATTCTATAGTAAGAATATAATAATGGGCACTTTGAATACAGTGTTTGACATGACAACAAATGAAAATGCCAGGGTGGAGTTATTGTGATAGGGTAGGAACCAAAGTGTTGACAAGTATTTCCTAGGGGACCCTATAATCTTTGGTTACACTGAATGTTTTCGCTTAGCTACTTCATGTACAAATTCTTTCTTCGCGTATTCCTTTGATTTAGAAGATACTGTTGCACAAAAAACATGCAGATATAGGTCTACACCATCACTGGTTTTATCAGGCTGTATAGCTAGTTATGTTTGCTCTGACTCAGTACAATTATTAGCTAGCTATCGATTAGTATTAGCGGCTAACAAGATTTATGCCCAACTTACTAAGAAAATAAAAACTAGCTGTTTGCAGATGTAAGAAACACAAACGAATAGTGTAATTATAGAACGCTAGAGGATTTATATTAAGAAGCAAAGTGAAAACAGCATTGACCATGCAGACTGAACGCAAGTGTCTAGTGGTCAAGGAAGAACAACAAATGCGCTCCTTGAGTGACGGGGCGGGGCTAGGTCTGTGTGGAAAGCGGCATGGAGAGAGATAGAGCGGAGAGAGAAGACTCAAGTAGCGACGTAAACTATAAAAATGGACGTTACACACGGTGTATCACATTTAACAAACCAAACATTCAAATAGCGTTATAGAAGGTAAAGTAAAAACCCAAACCAGTCCGTGCATCAATACCGGTATATTGTAAAATACGGTATACCGCCCAGCCCTAGGCTACTGTAGACCTTGATTGCAAAACAGTGTGTTTGAATCAATTATTTGGTAACATGTAAATATATTTTTTATAGTTTTATCAAAAAAATCTATGAAATTCACAGAGGAAGATGGTCCTCCCCTTCCTGCTCTGAGAAGCCTCCATTGCACCATACCTTCACCTGAAACACTGGATTAGGTGAGGTGACCTTGTATGCAAAACAGTTAAGTGCCGTGGTAGTATGAAAACTCCCATCAGTGAAATTCTGTCCAGGTAGCTTAATCGAAGAGCTGGAATGAACTGCGTAACAGAGAACAGCCTTATGTAACTCAAAGACGGAAGGGAAAAACATCCCTGCTGCCCCCCCCATTAATCCCGCTGATGTCATCATCAGCTGATTAAAGGCAAACTCAGCATGGTTCCATTGTCATGGGGCTTATTACCGAGAATGCGCCGACCACTGACAGTGCACCTGCTTGGATGAAGTAAAAGGCAGGGAAATCACTCTGCTGATTAGAAACGGCATAGCCCAAGCCCAATCAGACCAGGTCTCGTCCTGCGGATGGTTTCCCTGTACCCATGTCAAAAACGCTTTTAAAGAGTTGTATTTTAAGCCTGTAATTTCATACCCCAGCCTCCTCCCTACTCTTCCTCGTTCCTCTCCACAGGTGAAAGTTCCAAACACATCTTCAAGGCATTTTCACTTAAAAACAGCATACCATGAATCTTGGGCAAAACAAAAACGGGAACTTGAACCGACTAAGCATGTCAGACTAATGGTGTTAGACGTGTTATGGGCTTTATAATGCAGTCAAGAGAAAACCTTCCCACAGTTCAGGTTTGGGAGTGACCATTTCCACAGAATTACAGTGCCTTTGGAAAGTATTCAAATCCCTTGACTTTTTCCACATTTTGGTAGGTTAAAGCCTTATTCTAAAATTGATTAAATCGTTTTTTCCCCCCCACATCAATCTGCACACAATACACCATAAGCAAAAAGTAGGTAAACATTTTTTGTTGCTAATTTATATATATAAAAAAACTTAAATATCACATTTACATAAGTATTCAGACCCTTTACTCAGTACTTTGTTGAACCGCCTTTGGCAGCGATTACAGCCTTGAGTCTTCTTGTGTATGACGCTACAAGCTTGGCACACCTGTATTTGGGGAGTTTCTCCCATTCTTCTCTGCAGATCCTCTTAAGCTCTGTCAGGTTGGATGGGGAGCATTGCTGCACAGCTATTTTCAGGTCTCTTCAGAGATGTTCGATCTGGTTCAAGTCTGGGCTCTGGCTGGGCCACTCAAGGACATTCAGAGACTTGTCCCGAAGCCACTCCTGCGTTGTCTTGGCTGTGTGCTTAGGGGCGTTGTCCTGTTGGAAGGTGAACCTTCACCCCAGTCTGAGGTCCTGAACGCTCTGGAGCAGGTTTTCATCAAGGATCTCTCTGTATTTTGCTCCGTTCATCTTTCCCTCGATCCTGACTTGTCTCCCAGTCCCTGCCGCTGAAAAACATCCCCACAGCATGATGCTGCCACCACCATGCTTCACTGTAGGGATGGTTCCAGGTTTCCTCCAGACGTGACGCTTGGCATTCAGGCCAAAGAGTTCAATCTTGGTTTCATCAGACCAGAGAATCTTGTTTCTCATGGTCTGAGAGTCTTTAAGTGCCTTTTAGGCAAACTCCAAGCGGGCTGTCATGTGCCTTTTACTGAGGAGTGGCTTCCGTCTGGCCACTCTACCATAAAGACCTGATTGGTGGAGTGCTGCAGAGATGGTTGTCCTTCTGGAAGGTTCTCCCATCTCCACAGAGGAACTCTAGAGCTCTGTCAGGGTGACCATCAGGTTCTTGGTCACCTCCCTGACCAAGGCCCTTCTCCCCTGACTGCTCAGTTTGGCCGGGCGGCCAGCTCTAAGAAGAGTCTTGGTGGTTCCAAACTTCTTCCATTTAAGAATGATGGAAGCCACTGTGTTCCCGGGGACCTTCAATGCTGCAGAAATGTTTTGGTAGCCTACCCCAGATCTGTGCCTCGACACAATCCTGTCTCGGAGCTCTACGGACAATTCCTTCGACCTCATGGCTTGGTTTTTGCTCTGACATGCACTGTCAACTGTGGGACCTTCTATAGACAGGTGTGTGCCTTTCCAAATAATGCCCAATCAATTGAATTTACCACAGGTGGACTCCAATCAAGTTGTAGAAACATCTCAAGGATGATCAATGGAAACAGGATGCACCTGAGCTCAATTTCGAGTCTAATAGCAAAGGGTCTGAATAAGGTATTTCAGTTTTTTTTTTTAATACATTTGGCAACATTTCTAAAAACCTGTTTTGCTTTGTCATTATGGGGTATTGTGTGTAGATTGCTGAGGATTTCTTTTGATTTAATCTATTTTATAATAAGGCTGTAATGTAACAAAATGTGGAAAAAGTGAAGGGCATTGTACATATTCGTTCATGTATGAATTCATTCAATTACCCCAGTTCTCATGTATTCATCGTTGCCTTGAGTTGAGGTCCTCTACCACCAATAGCTTAATACATCTTGTTATTGATATTGCTGCTGTGGCCTGGCAATCAACTCTAATAATATACAGACAATGTAGGAGGTGAAGAGAGACAACATTGTGAATATTCTGTTTGATTTTTGACTAATGGTTTTTGAAGGGGCGGAAAGTATTGCTCTTCTTCTTTACAATGGAGCCCCTAAACTCAGTCTCTATCCTCTACATCACTGCTTCAACAGGATATTACTATGGAGACATAGAAGGCTCTGTCATCATTGGCTGCTGGGATGCAGTCAGAGTGACGTGGAAAGTGGAGACCAGACCCTGCCAGAGCATCTCTCTCTCTTTCCTCCCCCTCTCCCCTCTTTCCCCCTCACTTGATATATCTCCCCCTTCTTCCTCATAGTTCATCAGTTCCATTTAATGTCCATGTTCTCCCTCGATTCCTTCCTCTCCCTCTTGTTTTTATGTTGTGTGACTGTATACAGTATGATTATATTATTCCTCTATGCTCTATGCCAGTGTCTTGGTCTCACAGTGTAGTCCACATACTGTATATCCACACAATGTAATTTTCCTCTGACTGTGTGTTATAACATGGGAATAACTTCACAAATAGAACCCTACGTGTAGGCCTATTTGTTGTACAACATAAAGACTACAAATATTAACCACTAGACGTCCCATGGGGACTACATAACATCTCTTTCTCTCTCTCTCATAAACACAATGCAAAACACGCTTCATTTGTAGATAGAAAGGTAAATATAACTGTCTGCACTGTGGTCGTGTCTAGTCCAAGAGGAAATCAAATGGAAGACAGGCACTGTATGAGGCACAGTATGAGTCAGACGACCATAACTACATTGGTGTACTATTGATGATCCCGAAAACGTGATTGATTTTATAGTGATTTTGTAATCTCTCGTGGGCAGACTACATAAACATAAATGGTACGTAGATCTGTCTTTACACTATGGGCACCGATAGCTGACGAGCAGCAATAGTTCCGGTGCTTTGGTTTTTCTTTACCGGTTATTTGGACAGATCACAATTTCACAGGTGTATAATAGCATCTTTAGAATTTTGGAAAGGGGAGGGGACATTCGGCACATAGACTTGCCCGTAACTTGCAAAGAGAGAGGGTGGAGCTCCTTATTCCGGTTCCTCGTTCTAGCATCTATTCATCTCTTAACACGTATGGACCCAGAACTTAATCGAGCAGCTGACCAATTACGCTAGATTTTAGTTCAGGGTTAACCGAGATTAGTGATTATGTAACTTGTTGGAAAGTCTGTCCTGTGAACTCTTTGTCTGAAAAAATAAGCTATAATTGAATGTAGGAAATTCATTCACTAATTATTTACGCTGTCTCTATATCATACCACACCTTAAATGATATATTTCAAACAAATAGATCCCATTCACTGGTACACGTAGTAAGCACATAAACCAGACAGGTTATCCTTGACCACTTCACACGTTAACAATCAGGACAAACAGAGACACAAACAGAGAGGAAAAAGCATGTGTTGGTGAAGCGGAGCGAACACTCATGTTAGTTTGGCTGTCCTCCAGCCCCACCTGGGAGAGGAAGGACAGGAGAGCAGCATTAAGGCAAACCCTGACAGTACCCACAGGCAGCCAGTCAGTACACTATGCTGTCAGGTAATGTAATGGTGCTATTACAATGTAGTTGATCATCTCAACATTTTGCATCACTGTTGCAGAATAGTGCAATATGTGCTTTTGAAAGTCCTAACTGTGAATGGAAAGCGCTGTCGCACTGGAGAAAACGTATGAAGCCCAAACTTCTTCTATTCAGTCCCTGAAAATAACATAGTCCATAGTGTCCCAAATTCTCCTGCTCTGGAACTGACAAAAACAGTTTTGAGAGAAGGAGAGTGCAATGGGGACAGAGGGAGAGAACGGGGGAGAAAAAGATACATGTGTGCAACAGAAGAAATTAAGAGTATAGAGAGAGAGAGAGAGAGAGAGAGAGAGAGCAGATAAGAGAAAGGAATGAGACAGATAAGAGAAAAGAATGAGACAGATAAGAGAAAGGAATGAGACAGATAAGAGAAAGGAATGAGACAGATAAGAGGGGTGAAAATAAGGGAGAAAAGGAGAAAGACAGGAGCACACATCAGGCCGTGACGCCAAGACCAACGTCAGAGCGAGAGAGAGAGAGAGAGGGAGGGAGGGAGGGAGGGAGGGATGGGTGAGAAGGGTGGATGCTGGTTTATTTATAGAGATGAGGGACTGCATTGCCTCTTTTACTTCTTCGTTTTTAAATTATTTGAGCTCAGAGCTCCCCACAGTGTGCCACTATTCAGGGCTATTAAAAACCGCTGCTCCTCTCACTGGGCTCCCAGGCTCTGGAGCAGCATAGATGCACCAAACACAGCAGCAGCAGCACCACAACAACCGACTGGCTGCTTATGCAATAGGCTAGCACACTCATCCATCCGCTTAAACTCAACCAAGGAACACAGAACAGAATGAGTACTTATCTCTACCTGGTTATTTAAGGTCTCTTCAGGAGACGAGCAAAGCAATTTATTGATATAGAACTCTATTTTAGGCCTAGTTAGATAAGTCTTGGCAAGTTGGCAAAGGCCTATACATGATCACAGTCTTGCTCTGAATAGAAACCATGAGTGTGGGCTATAAGACTGTTCACCTGCACAAAGATTAGGCCTACACAATCCTAACGGCATAGTTCACTCAAGTTCACTTATTATCCAGGCAGCATCATGCACATACAGATTGTACAGATTGTCTGCATAATCAAATAACATTCAGCACAGACACCCATACATAGCCCACAAGACATGCCACAACAAGTCTCTACATAGTCCCCAAGTCCAAAACGAATTCAAGTACATGCACAGTTTTATACAGTGCCATGATTGCATGGAACTCCCTGCAAACAGCAAAAGTACCTTTAAAAAACAACTAATGGAACGGTGGGGACTGTGAGGGGACACACACACACACACACACTCAAACAGACACATTATTTATTTGTTGTATTGTTTCTGGGTGATTTGTGATGTTTTATTTGTGCTTACCATGCCTGTGTTTTTGAATTTTAATGTGTGTATGTACAGTACCAGTCAAAAGTTTGGACACACCTACTCATTCCAGGGTTTTTCTTTATTTTTACTATTTTCTACATTGTATAATAATAGTAAAGACATCAAAACTATGAAATAACAAATCCTTTCGGGCTAAATTCCAGCTAACCTTGGAGAGGATGGTTAGGCCTCCTAACGACTTACAAAAAGTGTGCTTCTGATGAAGAGCTACAAAAGTAAGTAATTAGCTGTTTTAGACTAAAAGAGGTAATTTCGGTAATTTCGTCAAAATTGTGAGGCTCTCCATGCTTTTTAAAAGGTTCCCATCCTAACTGTTTTACATTCCCTGAGACCAACCATAAACTTTTCCTTGGAAAAATGTTCAGAGATTTTCATAAAACAGTCACGTGGTCTCACATTTCTGCATCAAGAGTAGGCTACGCTTCAATTGCTCGGTTGGTGCAGTGGACTGCAGGAGTGTAGTGCTGCTGGAGGACACAGAGTGCCACTTTTCACAATGGTTCTCGTTTAGTAATGTTAGATCAAATCTGAATCAATGTCTTGGAAGATCACAATGATTCATTAGTATTCTACATAAAACATCAAAATATAATATCATAACATTACTGTTACTCCAAAAACAACACCTGACTAGGCAGATATTTTTATTCATGTAGGCTACACTGTCCCTCGAATGTCCCGCAAAATAATTATGTTGTCCCGCATTTGGGTATTTTAAATGTGGTCACCCTACCTCCCATTCAGCGCGTCACTCACCACTTTACAATGTGATCTGGAGGCCGTACGCATTTTGAAAACATACTTAATTGTTTGAAACATAAACGTTTTATTTCAAAGTAGCCTATAGGCAAAATCCGACCATGGAAACGTGGAGGCAATTATTTTATAAGACTTCATAGGCGGCGCATACATTTCAAGTTTAGGGAAGCTTACAATTTATCCTACCATTTCTACCATTCTGCGTGCCAGTTATGATTTTTATATGCGCATTTTCGTGGAACAGTTTCATTTCAATAATAACATTTTATTTTCTCAAAATCATTGTCACGTAGTTAATCATAAAAATCTTAATTAAAATGATAACAATTTTAAAGTTAAAAGTAAACTAATGCGAAATCACCAGCCTCTGCCATATGGACATATTGATACACCATGATCCATTGGCGACTAAATAAATGAGCGCATGGAACTCATAGCCTATAGGCCAATGCAGCAGTAGGCCTATAACTTCCATTGCTCTTTCACACTGAGGATTGGTGATTATCGAGGTGGAGATTGTTGGAAGTACTTTTGAAATAGCTTACTGTGAGGAACTATAGTTAATATATTATCATTTGCAATGGATGTTAGAAAAACACTTTACTACATTTCTGCACACCAGGCCAGGTACACTATATATGCAAAAGTATGTGGACACAGGGCCTCCCGAGTGGCGTAGCGGTCTAAGGCACTGCATCGCAGTGCTTGAGGCATCAATACAGACCCGGGCTCGATCCCAGGCTGTGTTACAGCCGGCCGTGACCGGGAGACCCATGAGGCGGCGCACAATTGGCCCAGCATCGTCTGGGTTTGGGGAGGGTTTGGCCGGCCGGGATTTCCTTGTCTCATCGTGCTCTAGCGACTCCTTGTGGCGGGCCGGGCAACCTACAAGCTGACTTCGGTCGCCAGCTGGACTGTGTTTCCTCCGACACATTGGTGTGGCTGGCTTCCGGGTTAAGCGAGCAGTGTGTCAAGAAGCAGTGCGGCTTGGCAGGGTCGTGTTTCGGAGGACACATGGCTCTCGACATTCGCCCCTCCCGAGTCCGTAGGGAAGTTGCAGCGATGGGACAAGACTGTAACTACCAATTGGATATCACGAAATTGGGGAGAGAAAGGGGTAAAGGTATAAAACAAATTTAAAAAAGTATGTGGACACACCTTAGAATTAGTGGATACGGCTATTTCAGCCACACCTGTTGCTGACAGGTGTATAAAATCGAGCACACAGCCATGCAATCTCCATAGACAAACATTCCCAGTAGAATGGCCTTACTGAAGAGCTCAGTGTCATAGGATGCCACCTTTCCAACAAGTCAGTTCGTCAAATGTAAGTGCTGTTATTGTGAAGTGGTAGGCCACACAAGCTTACAGAACGGGACCGCCGAGTGCTGAAGCGCGTAAAAATTGTCTATCCTCGGTTGCAACATTCACTACCGAGTTCCAAACTGCCTCTGGAAGCAAAGTCAGCACAAAAACTGTTAGTCGGGAGCTTCATGAAATGGGTTTCCATGGCCAAGCAGCCGCACGAATCTTGGTTTGGCGGATGCCAGGAGAACAACACCTGCCCAAATGCATAGTGCCGACTGTAAAGTTTGGTGGAGGATAAATAATGGTCTGGGGCTGTTTTTCATGGTTCGGGCTAGGCCCCTTAGTTCCAGTGAAGGGAAATCTTAATGTTACAGCATACAATGACATTCTAGACGATTCTGTGCTTCCAACTTTGTGGCAACAGTTCGGGGAAGGCCCTTTCCAGTTTCAGCAGGACAATGCCCCCCGTGCACAAAGCGAGCTCCATACAGAAATGGTTTGTCGAGATCGGTGTGGAAGAATTTGACTGGCCTGCACAGAGCCCTGACCTCAACCCCATCGAACACCTTTGGGATAAATTGGAGCACCGACTGCGGGCCTAGTCGCCCAATATCAGTGCCCGACCTCACTAATGCTCGTGGCTGAATGGAATCAAGTCCCCGCAGCAATGTTCCAACATCTAGTAGAAAGCCTTCCCAGAAGAGTGGAGGCTGTTATAGCAGCAAAGGGGATCAACTCCACATGAATGATCATGATTTTGGAATGAGATGTTCGATGAGCAGGTGTCCACATACTTTTGGTCATGTAGTGTACTTCTGTGTGTGCTCAGGTGAGCGAGCTCCCTCAACATTATCAGACACATGCTCATTGCTCACATGGAGCACGCCAAACAAAAGACAACAAATTGACAAATCTAGTAAATTATGGTTATGAAATTAACCTAAACTTGTTTTTCACAAGTGTAGCAGGTTGTGACCTCTGCAAACAACGTTTCCACTCCGAGAATGAGAATGGCAAATGACTAATTCATCTTCACACATATTTTAGATGTTTTTCACCGACAGCCGCAACTCAATAATCAGCTAGGCCTATTGCCACGCGTGCTTCCCAAAAATAGGCATAGGCCTACGAACTTGTGATTTGTAACAATCCACAGCAATTTTTTTAAAGAAGCTAATGATCCTTGATTCTTCTGTGGCTATGTCATGCTTTCTGGTGAAGTATTTTGAATGATTTGATTTCTTTCTGTATAGACAGGAGTAATTATAGAATGTTAGCAAATGTATTTCCATTTACTTCCCTATTGGACCCACCGCTATGCCATTTCTCTCCTGTTCTATTGGTTTTCATATCAACATTATTTAATTGGCCAGAAGCCAAAGGCACAATCCTAGTCATATTAGTAACCCGTCCTCGTTGTTGCATCTTTAGATTCCCCCTCTTTCTAAGTTTCTAACAGAGATTTTCATCTCTGTCACATTTGGAACCACTATCAGGTGTGCTGTTTAGAATGGTGTTTTCCAATTATGTTTTATTGGCTGCATCATTACATGAGTTGCATGTTCTGTTAAGATGCATTACCATAATCCAAATGTGATTTCTGTCATTCTGAGCACTGTGGGTGGACGCCCTAATGGGTTATGCACCCAATGCATATGGGTCAAGTACATTTCTCAAATGGATAGTCAATTAAAATCTTCCTACTCACGTTGTCCGGTGCCACATTTTCCTAACAGAAACCATGATGGGGATCCTACTAAACAAATTAAAACAAATAGCATCCATCAGGCCAAAGAACTAAAAAGAGGGACACCTGGGACAGTGGTGTGTCTGAGTGATGTCTCATGCAGTTCTTTGTGCCAGTGTGCACTACTGATGTGGTCACAGTCTTTCCAGAAGGGTCCTACTCGGTGAACACAGAGTGCCACTCTCCTGTTGACCATAAAAATTACTTTTTCAGAGTTTCTCCCACTCCAGTGACTCGAGTTCATCTGGCCTCTGTGCTGTAGTTTGACAACCTTGTTTGTAAGCTTTTAAATGATATCAAACTCAACCATTTATCTTTTCCAGTAATGAAGACATGGATGTCACCTTTACCTCACTATCTGACCACTTCTTCCATGGGCAAATATGTATGGAAAACTTTGTTTAAATCAAAAGTGATACTGTCAAATAGTGATAGAATTCAAATGGATTTACCCTCATACAAGTTTCTCACCATACCGAGGCTTAAAAATCCAACAGTCCTGTCTGTGTCATGACACATCCCAGAGGGGCCCCGATGGTTCTGACAAGGACAACACGGCCACACTCTCTATTCTAAATTGGGAATGGAAGGATAGGGCCAGAGGAGGAGCTGCCTCGGAGTGACACGAAACCAGGTGGCAAAGGGATAATGTGGAGAGACTTCCGACAGCAGCACATATTCAGGGAAATAAAGGAGAACGAGGTGAGGAGGGAGAAGATGGAGGGGGGGGGGGGCTATTTTTAGCTACATAAAAGTCAGGCGTCTGCGGCCAGTGGAAAAGAACGAGGGGAGCAGAGTAAAGTGACAAGGAGCAGCGCTGTCGCTTTTATTTTACATGATCACTGTGAGTCAGAGCGCGCAGACAAACACACTGCACAGGGAGTGGGAGCAGGGAGAGGGAACATACAAACGCAGACACAAACTGATACACATACAGAGCCTTCAGAAGTGTTCATACTTATTCCACATTTTGTTGTGTTACAGCCTGAATTCAAAATGCATTTAAAAAAAACATCTACCCATAATGACAGTGAAATAATGTTTTTAGACATTTCTGCAAATGTATTGAAAATGAAATACAGAAAAATATAATTTACATAAGTATTCACACCCCTGAGTCAATGCATGTTAGAATCACATTTGGCAGCGATTACAGCTGTGAGTCTTTCTGGGTATGTAGTCTTGGTAAGCATCTCCAATGTATAGTTGGCCTTGTGTTTTAGGTAATTGTCCTGCTGAAAGGTACATTTGTCTCCCAGTGTCTGTTGGAAAGCAGACTGAACCATATTTTCCTCTAGGATTTTGCTTGTGCTTAGCTCTATTCTGTTTCTTTTTATCCTAAAAAAAACTCCCTAGTCCTTGCCTATGACTAGCATACCCATAACATGATGGAGCCACCTTCATGCTCGAAAATATGAAGAGTGGTACTTAGTGATGTGTTGGATTTGCCCCAAACATAACACATTGTATTCAGGACATAAAGTTCATTTCTTTGCCACATTCTTTGCAGTATTACTTTAGTGTCTTGTTGAAAACAAGATGCACGTCTTGGAATATTTTTATTCTGTACAGGATTCCTTATTTTCACTCTGTCAATTAGGTTAGTATTGTGGAGTAACAATATCCTCCGTTTTCTCCTATCACAGCCATTAAACTCTGTAACTGTTTTAAAGTCAACATTGGGTGAAATCTCTGAGCAGTTTCCTTCCTCTCCGGCAACTGAGTTAGGAAGGATGCCTGTATCTTTGTAGTGACTGGGTGTATTGATACAACATCCAAAGTGTAATTAATAACTTCACCATGCTCAAAGGGATATTCAATGTCTGCTTCTGTTATTTCTACACATCTACCAATATGTCCCCTTCTTTGTGAGGAATTGGTTGAATCTGTGTTTAAAATTCACTGCTCGACTGAGTGACCTTACAGATCATTGTATGTGTGGGGTACAAAGATGAGATAGCCATTAAAAAAATTATGTTAAACACTATTATTACACACAGTGTGAGTCCATGCAACTTATTCTGTGACTTTTTAAGCAAATTTGTACTCCTGAATTTAGGCTTGCCATAACAAAAGGGGTTGAATACTTATTGACTCAAAACATTTCAGCTTTTCATTTTAAATTCATTTGTATAAAAATAAAAAAATAAAAAAATAAAAATATATTTCTACTTTGACATTATGGGGTATTATGTGTAGGCCAGGGACACAAAATCTAAATGTAATGCATTTTAAAAATTCAGGCTGTAACACAACAAAATGTAGAAAAAGTCAAGGGGTGTGAATACTTTCTGAAAGCACTGTACACACAGTCAGGCATATACAAGGAGAGAGGGACACGTCATACATAAAAAGAACATCCAATATATAAATATTCAGCAAAGTTGAGGTTCACAGTAACTAAAAGTTTCACAAACAAACACACTCAGGTGACAGACAGGCCTAGGCAAAAGAGGACCACAAAACAGTGTGGTTAGAAGAGGGGGCAGCAACATTCATAATTCAAAGCAGAGCAGGGTAGTGAGCACGGGTCAGCTTTTTGTTCACCTGCACCCACCCATTATTGCTTACCCATCTGCAACCACCCGACTATGTGATAAAGTGAAAATCTGAGGCCAGCACCCGACTCCTACCCGCAAATACAAATGTGCTGTACAGTCAGAGATAGCTGAATGATTTTTTGATAGGCCTATGTTTCTGCTTATAATTTCCAACATTTTGGTAGGGGCTATTCAACTTGTCTATAATGAGATACATGCAGCTTCTCTTCTGTCATTATATGTTGCCCTAGAAGACTAAATAAACCCATGCTCACCAGAAGAATGTCAGAAAATCGATAGAACGAATGCTTCAATCTAGTTGACATCGGTAAAGTTTGTTTTCACTTTCATCTCTGCATCTCTCCCGCAGCAAAACCTTTTAGGGACCAGGGAGAAAATGCACCCAAAAGAAAGAAGAAAAAAAAGGAAATATTTTCCATAAAATGTCCAAATGACATCAGTTTGACTGCCTTTAAAGAAACATGTTTTTGATAAGATTTCAGTTCGGCTTGGAAGCATATGTTATGTGGTTGAAATACTATCAGCTTTTATGATGCTGATAAAGATAGCACCTTTACAGACGGTCCCTAACCGCGCATTCGTTCTCTCAAGATGCTGAAATAAATTAATCATATTTCTCCACTCCTGTTCCCAAGTCAACATGGACATTTGGTGTATCATTTTACTGCAAGAAATGCTTAATTCATCAGGAGTTAATATTATATTAGGCTATGTGAGAGGTTATAGGCCTACAGTCAGTGTCCAGATTTGAGTTAGGCTACAATTCCATTTACATTTTTTTTTACATTTTAGTCATTTAGCAGACGCTCTTATCCAGAGCGACTTACAGGAGCAATTAGGGTTAAGTGCCTTGCTTAAGGGCACATCGACAGATTTTTCACCTAGTCGGCTCGGGGATTAGAACCAGCGACCTTTCGGTTACTGGCACAACGCTCTTACCCACTAAGCTACCTGCCGCCTTTCATTTAACCCATCTGAACAGTAAAATTCCCTTGACGTGCCATTTTGAAGTCCCGTCTTGTGGTTGTCGAATTTGCATAACGCCTCACAATCATCACACATAACATAGCCACTGCTATCATCCTCTTTTACAATTCACCAAATCTTTTCCAAACATTAGACTACTGGTCTGGCCCTCCCTTTTATTTATCTTCCGCAACCATTCCGCAACTTTTCTCTTAATGAATTAAACTCTGATATTGTCCTTTTTGCCTTAGTAGATCGACGTTTGCTGCCCAAGTTCCCAAAAGCATTTGGCAGTTGGCATGTATTTTGCTCGCTACAGTTAAGCCCTGAAGTTCAGGCTACGCACTAACGCCAGATAAACAATTATGAAAGAAAAATCTAAATGTAACCTATAGATAAGATTTGCACAAGAATTATAGATTTATGGATTTTGAATGCATTGTTTTCTCTTTATTCAACCCGCCACCCACCCGCCATTCATCAACACAATATTTCATGACCCTAAACCCGCAGATATGACCACAGGGACTGCGGGTTATGAGTCAACCCGCGCATCACTAGAGCAGAGCACTTGCTGATTAGATTTGCCAATCCAGCATCTACCAGGGGATTGAGGTCTTGGCTTCGTTTGAGTAAGGCCTAATTGCATTTTTCTTCTTTGATAGCTGTGCACTTCCCTGATGAAGATGGTGGGCCCCTGAGTCCCTGGGCTCATCACCTCTCTCCCACCAGTCCTTTAGAATGGCAACACATAACACAGCTCCATTGGACAAGACACATCACTCCCACAAAGGGATTTGTCTGCAGATTTGACAAGAACCTACCCCACAAACCAAGCACAGATGCCTCTACAAGGACAGACAAGGCAAAACACACACCAATGGCTTGATACACAAAAACACTAATTTTTTTGATTTACTGCACCCCCACCTCCCAAACGCAATACCTGTCAGGGCAAAAAAACACTACAGAGAGAAATTGCAGGCTTGACATGACAGAACACGGTACATTCTAACCAGATACCTCTGCAAACTTTTTAGCTGGGACCGGGGAGAAAATAAAATAAATAAAAATAAATGTGGGTATAGAAAGTCACCACCCCCTTTAAAAAATGTTCACCTTTTGTTGCCTTACAGCCTGAAATGAAAACACATAAAATGAGTATTTTTCCGGCTTTATTTACACACAGTAACCCACAATATCCAAGTGAAAAAATATATATAATAAACTCTGAAAATGTATTACAAGTAAAACAGTATAATACCCTATTTGGATAAGTGAACAACCGTACAGTGGCTGAAGGACAAGAAGGTGAATGTCCTTGAGTGGCCTAGTCAGAGCCCCAACCTAAATCCCATCGAGAATCTGTGGAATGACTTGAAGAGCGCAGTCCATGAGCGGTCACCATGCAATTTGACTGAGCTTGAACAATTCTGCAAGGAAGAATGGCAAATATTGCACAGTCTAGGTGTGCAAGGTTAGTAGAGACGTATTCACCAAGAATACCAAGAAGGAGAGTAATGGAGTGCTGCATCAGATGACCTGGCCTCCACAATCCCCCGACCTCAACCCAATTGACCCAAAATCACATTGTAGGATTTTTAATGAATTTATTTGCAAATTATGGTGGAAAATAAGTATTTGGTCACCTACAAACAAGCAAGATTTCTGGCTCTCACAGACCTGTAACTTCTTCTTTAAGAGGCTCCTCTGTCCTCCGCTCGTTACCTTTATTAATGGCACCTGTTTGAACTTGTTATCAGTATAAAAGACACCTGTCCACAACCTCAAACAGTCACACTCCAAACTCCACTATGGCCAAGACCAAAGAGCTGTCAAAGGACACCAGAAACAAAATTGTAGACCTGCACCAGGCTGGGAAGACTGAATCTGCAATAGGTAAGCAGCTTGGTTTGAAGAAATCAACTGTGGGAGCAATTATTAGGAAATGGAAGACATACAAGACCACTGATAATCTCCCTCGATCTGGGGCTCCACGCAAGATCTCACCCCGTGGGGTCAAAATGATCACAAGAACGGTGAGCAAAAATCCCAGAACCACACGGGGGACCTAGTGAATGACCTGCAGAGAGCTGGGACCAAAGTAACAAAGCCTACCATCAGTAACACACTACGCCGCCAGGGACTCAAATCCTGCAGTGCCAGACGTGTCCCCCTGCTTAAGCCAGTACACGTCCAGGCCCGTCTGAAGTTTGCTAGAGTGCATTTGGATGATCCAGAAGAGGATTGGGAGAATGTCATATGGTCAGATGAAACCAAAATAGAACTTTTTGGTAAAAACTCAACTCGTCGTGTTTGGAGGACAAAGAATGCTGAGTTGCATCCAAAGAACACCATACCTACTGTGAAGCATGGGGGTGGAAACATCATGCTTTGGGGCTGTTTTTCTGCAAAGGGACCAGGACGACTGATCCGTGTAAAGGAAAGAATGAATGGGGCCATGTATCGTGAGATTTTGAGTGAAAACCTCCTTCCATCAGCAAGGGCATTGAAGATGAAACGTGGCTGGGTCTTTCAGCATGACAATGATCCCAAACACACCGCCCGGGCAACGAAGGAGTGGCTTCGTAAGAAGCATTTCAAGGTCCTGGAGTGGCCTAGCCAGTCTCCAGATCTCAACCCGATAGAAAATCTTTGGAGGGAGTTGAAAGTCTGTGTTGCCCAGCGACAGCCCCAAAACATCACTGCTCTAGAGGAGATATGCATGGAGGAATGGGCCAAAATACCAGCAACAGTGTGTGAAAACCTTGTGAAGACTTACAGAAAACGTTTGACCTGTGTCATTGCCAACCAAGGGTATATAACAAAGTATTGAGAAACTTTTGTTATTGACCAAATACTTATTTTCCACCATAATTTGCAAATAAATTCATTAAAAATCCTACAATGTGATTTTCTGGATTTTTTTTTCTCATTTTGTCTGTCATAGTTGAAGTGTACCTATGATAAAAATTACAGACCTCTACATGCTTTGTAAGTAGGAAAACCTGCAAAATCGGCAGTGTATCAAATATTTGTTCTCCCCACTGTATAAGGTCCCTCAGTTAAGCAGTGAATTTCAAACACAGATTCAACCACAAAGACCAAGGAGGTTTTTCAATGCCTTGCAAAGAAGGGCACCTATTGGTAGATGGGTAAAAAAAAAAAAAGCAGACCTTGAATATCCCTTTGAGCATGGTGAAGTTATTAATTACACTTTGGATGGTGTATCAATACACCATGAGGCCAATGGTGATTTTAAAACAGTTACAGAGTTTAAATGGTTGTGATAGGAGAAAACTGAGGATGAATCAACAACATTCTATTTAAAATACTAACCTAAAAGTGAAAAGAAGGAGCCCTATACAGAATATCCTGTTTGCAATAAGGGACTAAAGTTACACTGCAAAAAAATTGGCTAAGAAATGAACTTCATGTCCTGTATACAAAGCCTTATGTTTGGGGCAAATC
Organism: Coregonus lavaretus; assembly: GCF_964263955.1. NCBI lineage: Eukaryota > Metazoa > Chordata > Actinopteri > Salmoniformes > Salmonidae > Coregonus > Coregonus lavaretus. The sequence continues at coordinate 24,805,564 of NC_140004.1, read as the reverse complement.
CAGCACAGGCAAAATCCTAGAGGAAAACCTGGTTCAGTCTGCTTTCCAACAGACACTGGGAGACAAATTCACCTTTCAGCAGGACAATAACCTAAAACACAAGGCCAAATAAACACTGGAGTTGTTTACCAAGACGACATTGAATGTTCCGGAGTAGCCGAGTTACAGTTTTGACTTAAATCGGCTTGAAGATCTATGGCAAGACTTGAAAATGGCTGTCTAGCAATGATCAACAACCAGTTTGACAGAGCTTGAAGAATTATTTTAATAATAATGTGCAAATATTGTACAATCCAGGTGTGCAAAGCTCTTAGAGACTTACTCAGAAAGACTCACTGCTGTAAACGCTGCCAAAGGTGATTCTAACATATTGACTCAGGGGTATGAATACTTATGTAAATGTGGTATTTCTGTACATCATTTTCATTTTGAGGGGGGGGGTTCTAAAAACATGTTTTCACCGTCATTATGGGGTATTGTGTGTAGATGGGTGAGAGAGAAAAAGTATCTATTTAATTAATTTTGAATTCAGGCTGTAACAACAAAATGTGGAATAAGTTGAGTTGGGTACCAGTATGGGGACGGGGAGGGAGGTTGGCATGGTAACTGTTCTGAAACACAATGTTCCATTCAGGATATGGCACCTGAGTAAATGATGGAGGTTAATTTAAAATATCATCAAGACAACCACCTCAAGTACCAACCGAGGTAAAAATGTAACATTAAAACAAGCAGGCTTGCTGTAATAGACTCTGGTACTCACATAGGCACTAATACAAATGTCACATACAAACATACATATACAATATAGAAACAGCATACAGGAAGAAACATTATCTAAATATGTGGTCCATCTTCATAATCAACATGCAACTATTCATTTAACTCATCACACATTATTTTTTACCAGTTGAACAATGCACTTTTTTATTACTTCCAATGAACTGTGGTAAGAAAAGAACCATGTGCCAATGTCATCATCATCGCCTGTAGCTAATAATTTTTTACGACTAGCACCGTGCAGAATTGTTAGAGCCACTGACTTTGGTCGACAAGGCCATGGGAATGTCTGGAATGTGGACAAATCAGAGGTCACAAAAGTGAGATAGTGGTCCTTCTCAGATCAACAACAAGCTACACTAATGCATTTGTATCTCAGACACTATCAACTGCATCTTATCATCTGGCCCATAGTGATAATTCAGCCTCCAGGGGTGAGATTAGGGGAAGGGTGGGACTCAGGATGCAGGCTTTCTGAGGTTGGACTGGTCAGGCCAATACGCTGCGTCTCTCCTGCCCCTCGCACTGATCTTTTGATCCGACCGGTATCAAATAGAACATGCATGAGTGCTAGGGTGAAAATCCACATGTCAAAGCCAGAAATACACTTGATGAATCTACTGGTCTCCTATTGGCTACATAGACACAAATCAAATCAAATGTTATTTGCCACATGCGCCGAATACAACAGGTGTAGACCTTACAGTGAAATGCTTACTTACAAGCCCCTTAACCAACAATGCAGTTTTAAGAAAAATAAGTGTTAAGTAAAAAATAGATAAGTAAAAAATTAAAATTACAAATAATTAAAGAGCAGCAGTAAAATAAAATGACAGCAGGGAGGCTATATACAGGGGGTACCGGTACAGAGTCAATGTGCGGGGGCACAGGTTAGTCGAGGTAATTGAGGTAATATGTACATGTGGGTAGAGTTAAAGTGACTATGCATAGATAATAAACAGAGAGTAGCAGCAACGTAAAAGAGGGGGTGGGGTGAGGTGGGGTGGGGGGGGACAATGCAAATAGTCTGGGTAGCCATGATTAGCTGTTCAGGAGTCTTATGGCTTGAGGGTAGAAACTGTTAAGAAGCCTTTTGGACCTAGACTTGGCGCTCCGGTAGCGCTTGCCGTGCGGTAGCAGAGAGAACAGTCTATGACTAGGGTGGTTGGAGTCTTTGACAATTTTTAGGGCCTTCCTCTGACACCGCCTGGTATTGAGTTCCTGGGTGGCAGGAAGCTTGGCCCCAGTGATGTACTGGGCCGTACGCACTATCCTCTGTAGTGCCTTGCGGTCGGAGGCCGAGCAGTTGCCATACCAGGCGGTGATGCAACCTGTCAGGATGCTCTCGATGGTGTAGCTGTAAATCATTTCAGTCTCCTGAGAGGGAATAGGCTTTGTCGTGCCCTCTTCATGACTGTCTTGGTGTGTTTGGACAATGATAATTTGTTAATGGTGTGGACACCAAGGAACTTGAAGCTCTCAACCTGTTCCACTACAGCCCCGTGGATGAGAATGGGGGCGTGCTCAGTCCTCTTTTTTTTCCTGTAGTCCACAATCATCTCCTTTGTCTTGATCACGTTGAGGGAGAGGTTGTTATCCTGGCACCACAGGACCAGGTCTCTGACCTCCTCCCTATAGGCTGTCTCATCGTTGTCCACTGTTGTGTCGTCAGCAAACTTAATGATGGTGTTGGAGTCGTGCCTGGCCATGCAGTCATGGGTGAACAGGGAGTACAGGAGGGGACTGAGCACCCACCCCTGAGGGGCTCCTGTGTTGAGGATCAGCGTGGCAGATTTGTTGTTACCTACCCTTATCACCTGGGGGCGGCCCGTCAGGAAGTCCAGGATCCAGTTGCAGAGGGAGGTGTTTAGTCCCAGGGTCCTTAGCTTTGTGATGAGCTTTGAGGGCACTATGGTGTTGAACGCTGAGCTGTAGTCAAAGAATAGCATTCTCACGTAGGTGCTCCTCTTGTCCAGGTGGGAAAGGGCAGTGTGGAGTGCAATAGAGATTGCATCATCTGTGGATCTGTTGGGGCGGTATGCAAATTGGAGTGGGTCTAGGGTTTCTGGGATAATGGTGTTGATGTGAGCCATGACCAGCCTTTCAAAGCACTTCATGGCTACAGACATGAGTGCTACGGGTCGGTAGTCATTTAGGCAGGTTATCTTAGTGTTCTTGGGCACAGGGACTATGGTGGTCTGCTTGAAACATGTTGATATTACAGACTCAGTCAGGGACATGTTGAAAATGTCAATGAAGACACTTGCCAGTTCAGTTCACGTCCTGGTAATCTGTCTGGCCCTGCGGCCTTGTGAATGTTGACCTGCTTAAAAGTCTTACTCACATTGGCTACAGAGACCGTGATCACATAGTCATCCGGAACAGCTGATGCTTTCATGCATGCTTCAGTGTTGCTTGCCTCGAAGCGAGCATAGAAATGATTTAGCTCGTCTAGGAAGGCTCGTGTCACTGGGCTGCTCGTGGCTGTGCTTCCCTTTGTAGTCTGTAATAGTTTGCAAGCCTGTCGGAGCCGGTGTAGTACGATTCAATCTTAGTCCTGTATTGACTCTTTGCCTGTTTGATGGTTCGTCGGAGGGCATAGCGGGATTTCTTATAAGCGTCCGGGTTAGAGTCCCGCTCCTTTAGCTCAGTGCGGATGTTGCCTGTAATCCATGGCTTCTGGTTGGGGTATGTACGTACGGTCACTGTGGGGACGACGTCATCGATGCACTTTTTGATGAAGCCAGTGACTGATGTGGTGTACTCCTCAATTCCATCGGAAGAATCCCGGAACATATCTAGTCTGTGCTAGCAAAACAGTCCTGTAGCTTAGCATCTGCGTCATCCGATCACTTCCTTATTAACCGAGTCACTGGTGCTTCCTGCTTTAGTTTTTGCAGGAATCAGGAGGATAGAATTATGGTCAGATTTACCAAATGGAGGGCAAGGGAGAGCTTTGTACGCGTCTCTGTGTGTGGAGTAAAGGTGGTCTAGAGTTTTGTCAATGATCTCAAGGCAGCTGGGACCATAGTCACCAAGAAAACAATTGGTAACACACTACACCGTGAAGGACTGAAATCCTGCAGCGCCCGCAAGGTCCCCCTGCTCAAGAAAGCACATATACATGCCCGTCTGAAGTTTGCCAATGAACATCTGAATGATTCAGAGGAGAACTGGGTGAAAGTGTTGTGGTCAGATGAGACCAAAATGGAGCTCTTTGGCATCAACTCAACTCGCCGTGTTTGGAGGAGGAGGAATGCTGCCTATGACCCCAAGAACACCATCCCCACCGTCAAATATGGAGGTGGAAACATTATGTTTTGGGGATGTTTTTCTGCTAAGGGGACAGGACAACTTCACCGCATCAAAGGGACGATGGACGGGGCCATGTACCGTCAAATCTTGGGTGAGAACCTCCTTCCCTCAGCCAGGGCATTGAAAATGGGTCGTGGATGGGTATTCCAGCATGACAATGACCCAAAACACACGGCCAAGGCAACAAAGGAGTGGCTCAAGAAGAAGCACATTAAGGTCCTGGAGTGGCCTAGCCAGTCTCCAGACCTTAATCCCATAGAAAATCTGTGGAGGGAGCTGAAGGTTCGAAACCTTAATGACTTGGAGAAGATCTGCAAAGAGGATTGGGACAAAATCCCTCCTGAGATGTGTGCAAACCTGGTGGCCAACTACAAGAAACGTCTAACCTCTGTGATTGCCAAAAAGGGTTTTGCCACCAAGTACTAAGTCATGTTTTGCAGAGGGGTCAAATACTTATTTCCCTCCTTAAAATGCAAATCAATTTATAACATTTTTGACATGCGTTCTTCTGGATTTTTTTGTTGTTATTCTGTCTCTCACTGTTCAAATAAACCTACCATTAAAATTATAGACTGATCATTTCTTTGTCAGTGGGCAAACATACAAAATCAGCAGGGGATCAAATACTTTTTTCCCTCATTGTACAACTCATTTGGTGCGGTCTTAGTGCCAGCATCAGTTTGTGGTGGTAAATAGACAGCTACGAAAAATACCCAGCACACACACAAATCAACAAGCAAATGAGTTGAGTATAGTTATTTATGTGGACCTAGTTAGTTATTGATGTGGACCTGGTGACTGCGAAGGGGTTGTTACACAAGAATGATTCAGTTACACTGTGATAGCCTCTGACTAGCCAAGGCAGAAGAAAACATTTACAGTTAATGTTCGCTGAGTAAACACATTTTGACATTTTTTACATCAGTACAATTGGGACAAATTTATTTTTATTTATTTATTTATTTCACCTTTATTTAACCAGGTAAGCCAGTTGAGAACAAGTTCTCATTTACAACTGCGACCTGGCCAAGATAAAGCAAAGCAGTTGTGCAAATACAGAGTACATAACATGTACATAAGGTTGTTGCAACTACTAACATGAAGCATCTCTTATATACCATCTAAGGAGTTTCCCCAAGAAGGAGCATTTAGGCTGTAAGCTTGTTTGTGTTGAGTCTGTGCCCTGTAAAATCTACTGTGATCTATGCTCATCATTCTCTCTATACTCTCCATGCTCAGTGATCTCATGATATCTTGTATCCAATTATACAGTTTCAAAATGAACAAAATCATGCACCGCACGGCCACAAAAGTCTATAAAATCTCAACTGCCAGGAAGTGTGTCTCGTTTTGTTTCCTGTATGCAAATCTGATTATGCCAGTCATGTAGAAAACACGGGTGTTCTAGGCTTAGTGGGGGAGTGATATTTAATACAAGTTTGTTACAATGTAGGCCTATGTTACAGCTACAGAAGTAGCATGAATTAAGCAGAGGCCTAATTCAAACATTAGCATACCAACAATTCAGGTTGATGACTTTTCACTAGGCCATCAATTGATCATTTTATTTCAAGGTCTTCTTATCAACTGCTTATGAACATTATTTTTGTTATTTAAGCTAAATCGAATAAATACACCTACATTTCCGGTTAGCCATGATTTATTACAGGTCCTATTAACAAATTATTTTAAGTATTAGGGCTGACCCCATTTAGTCAACTGGTCGATTGTTTGGTCGATAGGCTGTTGGTCGACCAATATTTTTTTAGTCGAGCTGTGGCAAATATATGAAAAATGTTTTATGGCACACGAGACACCAGTCTGATTAACGCCTGTCTGAGTGGACTAATCCATTGCGGAGGCCGCGGGGATGGCACACCAGTATCACCAGTAGTACAAAATATGTATTCACTAACTGTAAGTCGCTCTGGATAAGAGCGTCTGCTAAATGACTAAAATGTAAATGTAAATGTGCCATTAATTACCATAATTTATAATCTACAATGTTTGTTTGGTTAAGGTCATTTCTGTTAATGCATTCAATATATTATTATTACAGTCTTACCGTTGTCATTGTAAGAGTGGACACGTTGTTTGCAGAGCGCACAACCTAGGCTACACTTGTGAGAAAAAAGTTTTGGTTTATTTCCATTTACGAGTTGTCAATTTATTCATTGTCTTTTGTTTGGAGCACTCCTGTCAATGTTGAGTAAGGACACGCACCTGATTACGCATAGAAGTAGGCCTAGGCTACCTGGCCTGCACGCAAATGTAGGCTTATAAATGTGCCCATTTGGGGATCTGATAGTATTTCTGATTGTCTTAACTTGCCATCACTGGGGAGCTTCTCAAAGTAATTTTTTCTTCGCCTCTGACAGCAAGTAAACAAAAGTCTGTTTTTACATCCATTGAGAATGACAATAGTTCCTCAACGTAGCCTATTTGAAAAATATTTCCAGCTCTCTCCCTTTCGATAACCACTCAGCATGAAAGGGGAAAAAGATGTAATGCTCTGATCCAGTGGAAACGTCATAAGAAAGGCCTACCTGATTAATTCTTATGCCTTTCGCAAATAGCATACAGCTGTGTCTGTCTGTAGCTCACTGGCGTGGGAAACTGAGGGCCCAGAATATTTTATGTAATGTTGGAAGTTTGTGACCGGTGGAATCAACTGAAGCTTGTGCTAGCAATGTTTCAAGTTCCTTGCAAACAGGCCATTCGTAGCCAATGTGATTTATAGGATATTTATTTGTATCAGGATATTTTCTACCTGCGGGCTGCAATGTTTTTATTTGTTGGCTTTATGTAGGCTATTTTTACATATTGGCAATGGCAATAGAAGTTACTTTTAGATTTGTATCATTTTCATAAGATATAATTTGATTAACCACATTACATTAATTTTGAGATATGAAGACTTTATTATAAATGAAATTAAACTGTTCCACGAAAATGTACATATGAAAATCATAACTGGCACGCAGATCAGTAGAAATGGTACGATAACTTGGCACTCCAAATGGAAAAGGTTGCCGACCGCTGGTGTAGCCTATTACCGGCAACTTCAGGAGCATAACGGCAGAATCTGTGAAGGTCAGCAGCAGCGGGAGGAGGGTCGGGTCGTGAACAGGTTTTTTTCTTCTGGTTAGGCTATATAATTCTCTGGCTCCCTCTTTAGTAATTTGTGTCTTCATTTTTAAATCACAGTGCTTAAAGCATCAGACAGGCTCAGTAGCCTATATATAGCGTAATATATATTTTTTTTAAACATAGGGTGTGTCTATATAGAAAAATACACGTTTAAACATTTCGACCAATCGAACAGACGACTCTCGGTCGTCTAAGATTTTTTGTTGTTGTCTGGGACAGCCCTATTAAGTATACATGCATTTACCATGTTGATATATGCTATGATAGGGCCCCGTGTTTTGGTTAATCATGTCACATGACCTGGATCTTAACCTTTATTGAACGTTTTTTTATTACTGTACCCTTTTCTTTTTATGTCAGATGGTCCAGCACCATCCTCATTTTTGGTCTAATTGTCATTTCTGGAAAAGGCTTACAATAAAGGTTAAAATCCAGGTCATGTGACATGATTAACCAAAACACAAGCCACTAGCCTATGATACATAATGATTTTCAAATAACTGATTTTGGTTAACAAACTATTTACTAATAGTTAACACACAGTTTAAGTAAACCTTCAAATAAAGTATTTTCAACAAGTTATTCCTGTTAATTTAAAATGACATGATTATATGTTGGCAGTGGCTGCAAGGTTGGATACCAGTAATTTTCTGCAAACATATCCCTAATTGCTGATGGCAAGTATCAACATCATCAAGTGTCATAATGAATGAATGGCTTATAATAATATAATGAATGATTAACTCATTACACACAGTAACTGCAATATGAAGTGTAAACTAATCTGGTCGATGGTGAATAAGAGCTGTACACACACACATGCTTCTGCTCTTCCTGTTTGTTGCTTCCAGAAAGGAAATTACAAAAACATGAGCACACTGTTACAGGCAGAACCAAAACAAGAAAATATAAATGTTTGATGAGCTCCTGTAAGCACGCACGCACACACACACACACAGTGTTCTACAGGAGCACCATCGAGACCATACTGTCAGGCTGCATGACAGCCTGGTACGGCAACTCCACCGCCGCTGACCGCAAGGCTCTACAGAGGGTGGTACGCTCAGCCCAACGTACCATTGGGTGCACACTGCCTGCTCTCCAGAACACCTACAACACCAGGTGTCACAGGAAGGCCAAGAAGATCATCAGGGACCTCAGCCACCCGATCCACTGCCTGTTCTCCCCACTTCCATCACTCAGATGCGGGCAGTACAGGAGCATCATGGCAAAAGCTGTCAGACTGGCCAATAGCTTCTACCCCCAGACCATCAGGCTGCTGAATAGCCACCACCAGTCAGCTACCTGCCCGCCCTTTCATTTTACCCCCTCCTATCACACTCCTTGATTACTCAGAACGTGTTCTGTGTGTGTGTGTGTGTGTGTGTGTGTGTGTGTGTGTGTGTGTGTGTGTGTGTGTGTGTGTGTGATGATGTTTAAAATCAGATGGACGAATGTCTTAGAGATAGAACTAAACATATACAGTAGGTTAATTGTACACAAGGGGTTAAATTGGAGATCCTATATAGATGTCCACTACATTATCAAAAGTATATGGACACCTGCTCGTTGAACATCTCATTCCAAAATCATGATAATTAATATGGAGTTGGTCCCTCCTTTGCTCCTATAACAGCCTCCACTCTTCTGGGAAGGCTTTCCACTAGCTGTTGGAACATTGCTGCGGGGACTTGCTTCCATTCAGCCACAAGAACATTAGTCAGGTCAGGCACTGATGTTGGGCGATTAGGCCTGGCTCGCAGTCGGCATTCCAATTCATCACAAAGGTGTTCGATGGGGTTGAGGTCAGGGCTCTGTGCAGGCCAGTCAAGTTCTTCCACACCGATCTCGACAAACCATATTGTGCATGGGGGCGTTGTCATGCAGAAACAGGAAAGGGCCTTCCCCAAACTGTTGCTACAACGTTGGAAGCACAGAATAGTCTAGAATGTCATTGTATGCTGTAGCGTAAAGACTTCCCGTCACTGGAACTAAGGGGCCTAGCCCGAACCATGAAAAAAACAGACCCAGACCATTATTCCTCCTCCACCAAACTTCACAGTTGGCACTATGCATTCGGGCAGGTAGCGTTCTCCTGGCATCCACCAAACCCAGATTCATATGTCGGACTGCCAGATGGTGAAGTGTGATTCACCACTTCAGAGAACACGTTTCCACTGCTCCAGAGTCCAGTGGCGGCGAGCTTTACACCACCCCAGCCGATGCTTGGCATTACGCATGGTGATCGTAGGCTTGTGTGCGGCTGCTCGGCCAAGGAAACCCATTTCATGAAGCTTCCGACAAACAGTTCTTGTGCGGACGTTGCTTCCAGAAGACAGACAACTTTTACGTGCTTCAGCACTTCAGCACTCGGCGGTCCCATTCTGTGACCTTGTGTGGCCTACCACTTCGCGGCTGAGCCGTTGTTGTTCCCTAGACGCTTCCACTTCACAATAACAGCACTTACAGTTGACCAAGGCAGCTCTAGCAGGGCAGACATTTGACCAACGGACTTGTTGGAAAGGTGGCATCCTATGACCGTGCCACGTTGAAAGTCACTGAGCTCTTCAGTAAGGCCATTCAACGGCCAATGTTAGACTATGGAGATTGCATGGCGGTGCGCTCGATTTTATACACCTGTCAGCAACGGGTGTGGGTGAAATAACCAAATCCACTAATTTGAAGGGGTGTCCACATACTTTTGTACACTACCAGTCAAATGTTTGGACACACCTACTCATTCAAGGGTTTTTCTTTATTTTTTAAATTTTTTACATTGTAGAATAATAGTGAATACATCAAAACTATGAAATAACACATATGGAATCATGTAGTAACCAAATAAGTGTTAAACAAATCCAAATATATTTTATAATTTGAGATTCTTCAAATAGCCACCCTTTGCCTTGATGACAGCTTTGCACACTCTTGGCATTCTCTCAACCAGCTTCACCTGGAGGCCAGGTCATTTGAGGCAGCCCTCCATCACTCTCCTTCTTAGTAAAATAGCCCTTACACAGCCTGGAGGTGTGTTGGGTCATTGTCCTGTTGAAAAACAAATGATAGTCCCGCTAAGCCCAAACCAGATGGGATGGCGTATCGCTGCAGAATGCTGTGGTAGCCATGCTGGTTAAGTGTGCCTTGAATTCTAAATAAATAACAGACAGTGTCACCAGCAAAGCACCCCCACACCATAATACCTCCTCCTCCATGCTTTACGGTGGGAACTACACATGCGGAGATAATCCGTTCACACACACTGCGTCTCACAAAGACATGGCGGTTGGAACCAAAAATCTCAAATTTGGAATCCAGACCAAAGGACACATTTCCACCGGTCTAATGTCCATTGCTCGTGTTTCTTGCCCCAAGCAGGTCTCTTCTTCTTATTGGTGTCCTTTAGTAGTGGTTTCTTTGCAGCAATTCGACCACGAAGGCCTGATTCACACAGTCCCCTCTGAACAGTTGATGTTGAGATGTGTCTGTGACTTGAACACTGTGAAGCATTTATTTGGGCTGCAATCTGAGGCCATATACCACAAACCCCCTAGGTGCCTTATTGCTATTATAAACTGGTTACCAATGTAATTAGAACAGTAAAAAGTACTTTTTTCTCATACCTGTGATATACCACGGCTTTCAGCCAATCAGCATTCAGGGCTCGAACCACCCAGTTTATAAATAGCTTTAGCGTGGACATATCACATTCTGACCTCCAATTAAATCATCATCAGAATGTACTAGAATGTTAAATATTGATTGCAGGAAACACAAAAGGTCTATCTTAACAGCAAAGTCTGGGCAACAGCAATACAACGGGGCATCAGGAGTGAAAGTAGCAGACACAGCAAAAGTAAAAACCATTTATTTAACCTACTGTGATTTTGATGAGGGCCTGAACAGAATGTGAATTTGTGATGACAGGACTTGGAAAGGTTTGAGTTTTAAAAGTTAAGACTGTCTCTGAGGGGTGTGGCTAACACTGCCTGAGGGACAAAGGATCCTAGCGCTACACATCTGTGTAGATCTACTGTGTGAGAAACAAGCTCAACAGGCTCAACAGACTTGGGCCAAACCCCAGTCTTAATGAAGGTAGGCTATGTGCAGAATGTAGTCTAGTGGGTTCCTCTACCTGGGCAAGATCCCGCTCTGGCACCTGACTTTGTCTATGTACAGCACAGCACACCAGAGCACACCAGGTTCCTGTCCTCTCCCCTGGCTGAGGATTGGCAGGCTGGAGCATAAGCCTTGTCACAGACAGAGAGAGGTGGGACAGACAGTGAGCAATCTGGTGTTCTGCCATAGCTCCATCACATAACACACTAATACCACAGCAGACACCACATGCAAGAGAGGAGGGGGTGAAGCCACTAAACCTCTGGGCAATTCCACAGAATTGCGCTGAGACTCATGTTTTTCTTTTAAAATATATGCCAAACAAAAACCATTGATTTCAAAGTTTAACAAACCATACAACTCCATGCACAAGAACTACTTTTAACAATTTACACTGAACATTTTACAAAAACATTTACTGGAAGAACTGTGCAGATGCAAAGTTTGGTAACAGAATTTCAGTCAATTCTCCCTCAGTTTTTTATGTGACCACTTTTTCCAAAAACTCTGTTAAATATCTGCTCCGAATTAAGATTCAAAGATGTCTGGAGAAGAATGGGGTGTCAGCTATGACATGACACCTTGACTTTGAAAAAATCTGTTTTGGTTATTGAACTACAGTAAGTGAAGTGGATTTACACCCAGTAACATAATTTTCTTCATGGGTCCCTGATCTGTACTACACAGAAATACATAATTATGGATATGAATGTCATTCTCTTCATGGTGATATGTATCCTAAATACAAAAGGTAGAAATATGCAATATCCTCCTTTGCATATTTGGGTAGTACTTTTCTACACACTGGCTTTCCCGAGGTGCTGAAACCCTCTATTCTCAACCACTGAGAATGGGTGCATATCCGCAGCTATAAACCAAACACTATAAAAAATATAAACATAGCCTACCTATGGCTATTGGAATTCCTTCGGCCAGGTCAGAATCAGCTGCCAAGGGCTGCTTGAATGAAGAGGGGAGATGATGTTGTGTTGTTGTTTCCATCTTGCTCCGGTATACTGGGGTGACGTCGGCGTAAATGTTTCAACATATTTGAGGTGTTGGCAGCTCGTTGAGCGGCGACATACTGTTAGCGTTTTATCCACAACTCTCCATCGCCGGTGTAGTCTACTGGGAAGCCAAAATGTTCGAAAACTGGAGATTTAAACGATGATGGAGTATCCTCCAATTCTGGTTTATCGACCCCATCACTCGCCATCGTACAGAACTAGTTCCAGGCTGCACCTCAGAAAAGGACACACCCGTCGCTATGGGCGGGCCATAGGGGGCCGGGCCCGCCCCCAAAAATGCTTGTGTCCCCCCCCCACTTGAGGGAATTTATTATTAAATATACGTACTGTAGGCTAATAATAATTGTGCCCTGCCCTCCCATGCATTTCATATGCCCCCCTTAAGACTGAGGTCTGGCGACGGGTCTGGAAAAGGACAGTTTGAAATGCGCCAATTAAGATTTGGATTTTTGATTGCAACGTGCGCATAGGCTCTAGTTGTTTTAACGGAATAGCCTGAATAGCCAGATTTACTCAAGATGCATACACCTACAACTCAGTGTAGGCATAGCCTATAGATCATAATAATAAATACACATTTATTTTGTAAATATTTTTTGTTATGTATTCATTCGGGTTCACAGTGTGGACCAAACTGAGGTCCCCGTAATGAACGGTTCGGTATGAATACGTGCACCGTTACACCCCTACAATCAAGTGAGAGTGAGGAGTTTCCCTGGGTCAGTGGGTATTAGTGGTTATCCTGACGGCTATAATAGATCTTCTTCACCTCAAGTTCTCCCCCCTTAAAGCAAAGATTCACCCATTTATGTTATATCATTTTGGGGCATCTCTGAGTGATGTTCCATCGATTCCCGGGGTCATTTCATGTTTCGATGCATATCTGAGCTCTTGCCGTTCACGCTGGGCAGAAATACAGCGGGTATGACGCAAAATACATCACATAATGCAAAACACATCATACTGGCTGTATTTCTGTATTTTGAAAGTTCTTTATCATGATTGCTGACTTGCAAAACATTGTGGGACTGTATCAACGGTGGACTAATGAAACAAATAACAAAAGATAGTTTGAGTGGAATTTTTCTTTTATTATCATCAGACACCACTCCAGGGGTTGGGGAACACACAGTCATCTCAGCCTCATGACACACGGAAACATTTGTGAGAGAGTGAGAAAATACCCAGTGACTAATTTTCCTTTTCACACTTTATGCTGTTATAAATCAATTTATCTGACGTGTGTTTTGAACAGGGAGCGCAAACATAACAATCTGCAGCGTATAATGAAGCTGACCGTGTGTCAGAAGTATCTGTACATACAGTAGTAGTCAAAAGTTTGGACACACCTACTCATTCCAGGGTTTTTCTTTATTTTTATTATTTTCTACATTGTAGAATAATAGTGAAGACATCAAAACTATGAAATAACACATATGGAACCATGTAGTAACCAAAAAAGTGTTAAACAAATCAAAACATATTTGAGATTCTTCAAAGTAGCCACCCTTTGCCTTGATGACAACTTTGCACACTCTTGGCATTCTCTCAACCAGCTTCATGATGTAGTCACCTGGAATGCATTTACATTTTTTCAGAGTAAAAATAACAGACATCTCAAAATCAACTGTTCAGAGGAGACTGCGTGAATCAGGCCTTCATGGTCAATTTGCTGCAAAGAAACCACTACTAAATGACACCAATAAGAAGAAGAGACCTGCTTGGGCCAAGAAACAAGAGCAATGGACATTAGACCAGTGGACATCTGTCCTTTGGTCTGATGAGTCCAAATTTGAGATTTTTGGTTCCAACCGCTGTGTCTTTGTGAGATGCAGAGTAGGTGAACGGATTATCTCTGCATGTGTGGTTCCCACCGTGAATCATGGAGGAGGTGTGATGGTGCTTTGCTGGTGACACCGTCAGTGATTTATTTAGAATTCAAGGCACACTTAACCAGCGTGGCTACCACAGCATTCTGCAGTGACGTAAAGTATTTAAGTAAAAATACTTTAAAGTACTACTTAAGTAGTTTTTTGTGGTATCTGTACTTTACTTTACTATTTTTGACAACTTTTACTTCACTACATTCCTAAGGAACATTATGTACGCTTTACTCCATACATTTTCCCTGACACCCAAAAGTACTCGTTACATTTTGAATGCTTAGCAGGACAGAAATTGTCAAATTCACTCACTTATCAAGAGAACACCCCTGGTCATCTCTACTGCCTCTGATTTGACGGACTCACTAAACACAAATCCTTTGTTTCTGAATGATGTCTGAGTGATGGAGTGTGCCCCTGGCTATCCGTAAATGTAAAAAATTGTACATCTGGGTGTGCACTGGGGAAATAATGGCAAAGACATGCCACTAATTCAATTCATACAGCAAAAATGTACAGAATCTTTATTTCAAGTCTCCGATTGCATTTGGCTTTGTTGTCAAGTCTCTTTAGGGATACTGAATTGTAAAAATGCTTGTAAATCAGGATACAAAACAAGATCCCACAAGCCCAGCATGGAGGATAACTGATCTGTGCAAAGATCCTGTGCACATGACGAAATACACGTCAACACCTACAGAGTCATCTCAAAATAACAACTTGCCACTTAAGAATCGAGTGCAGCCTGTCGTCCATGTTTGGAAGGCAGGAATTCCACTGTTTACTACTTCCTAAAAATAAAAAGCTGTGTCATAACAGTTTCCTCACATCCCCTCAAAGTAGCCTATGCACTTTTAATCCCTTTATCTATTTCTGGCAGTAGACGTGTAATGTTGATGTTATTGTGTGTGAGGAGGACGTCAGTTCTATCAGTGTGTTGATGGTGTGTGGCTGGAGTGATGCCATGTTGTCCTTTACACAGGCCTGGAGGGGGAGGCACCACATGTCTCCACAACCTGCTACAGTAGGGGGGGTTCAGCTACTTTGTCAACCAAATAATTAAAGGGAAACCTGCGCCTTTTGGCCCGACAATCATACATTTGCAGAAAGAATGTGCATATTTTCAGTACAGTGCCACTGGGAGAGAGGGCAACCTTGGGTAGGGTGCCGTGGTAGCGCGGCCGCCCTACAGAACAGTGGCACTGCGTCAGGGCTGCCCTTCAGTGCAGAACCACCATCTGGGCAGCAGAGGCCACAGCCCCCTGTCAGCACTGGAGAGTGAGTCACCCTGGCCTCAATTACTGTAGACTGGGGAGCGCACCTCACCATGGAAGCCCACAGAACCTAACCAAACTGACTACATTAAGAGACATGGTCAGGAATTCACATATTATGCGGCATTGATGGACAGACAGCACACTATCTCTCTTCAGTTTGACAGTCAAATCAAGTGGAACAAACGTGCAGGTTATGCTGCAGTCAGAGCTTATTAATTCCAATTATTAAAAGACTGACAAGAGACCATTACAAAACCTGGATGAAAAACACAAGATCACTCCAAGAGGCTACCATATATAACTGTTCCAATCAATATCATTATTACCCTGTTATAACAACAAGCACAGTTCAGTTACAAACCTTGTGGGAAAATACATCATGTGAAAATAGAAGATGACAAACTATGAACACAGCGACCCAGATGGGCCTCGGTGTCAGGAGATAACTGACTAATATTTACAACCTAAAATATAGAATGACAACACAAAGGGCAACCTGCTAATGCTCTCAATATTATAGAGATAAGCATGGGTTGGGCTAAGGTATGCACTTGCATGATGAATCAGTACTGAATCCGTAGCTGCAGATTCTCAAGAAAGGTACAGTGGAAAGGTACAGTATGTTGCAACATGTTACACAATCTTCAGATTTATAACAAGTGACTGGCTGAGGCAACAATGTAAAAGTTAACCAAACAGGCTCATTTTTAAATCACTCAATGGCAAAAAGTATTCCCCAATAACCAGACATAGGGAACAGTTTGAAGTGTTATAATGCATCTCTTTTCAACAGCATGCAACAAATCCAGAGATGTTGATTAGCTCTCCCGTGCATTAATTGATCTCTTCCGTGTGCTGATGAAGAGATTGTTGATGGTGGTAACAATGTAAGTCAAGGGAATCAAGCATGATGCTTCTGCATCGAATCATTCACCTACTAACGTTACTAGACAGACATCTCTGATCGTGAGCTATTGAGAGCATAGTGAACATTTCATATGCAATTGGATTTTGAATTGCTGCTGTCTGTGGAGGAAAGGATTTAAATTGTTCCGAGGTTTTCACTGTGACCCAAAGTAAACCCACCATCTTTACACAAGTCAGTTACCTAGCAACATCGCGGCATGGTAATCACAAATTGATGGCTTGCAATGCTCATCACATACTCTACATAAAAAGGATGCGCACCTGTTCGCTGAAATAGAATACTGTCTAGGACTCACCCAAAATCAAAGTTAATTGTCCGTTCCCTCTTTTGGTCACGAGCGCGTTCTGATTCCTCTGTAGGCTACTCAGCGGACATAGAAAATAAAAGGTGGCATCACATGCCAGCTTGAAATGTTACAATGTAGCCCAAAATTAATTGAGTCGGTTTCCTTTCCGTTGTCTTGAGGCCGTTTGATAGTTGAACGACTTCATGTAAAACAGGAATTAGGGACAGCCTCAGGTCATCATCTGTTTCGAGCTGCATCAGAGTCCTCACATGTCCTTGACCAAATAACTACGTTGGCCCTAAACTGTTTGGTACTACTTAAACCGATAAAAAGCAGGAGTCAAGTTATGACAACTGACGGAAAAGCCATGTAGGCTACTAAAACGTACTTGTATCCAGTAGTAATTCACACACGAGTTGCCTTCATCACTTCAGTTACCGCTCAAGCGAATGAGACGCTCTGGATTCAAACACCGGTAAAAGCAAAATCCGTATAACCTCTTGAATCAAGAGTATAGCGAAAATATGATGAAGATCCTCGCAATCCTGAGCTTCAGATAGTTGCCTCTAGTCTTGTTCGCTGCAAATGTGAACGTGAACCACAGCTATGAATTTGCTTCCCTCTCGCGCTCAGGCCAAATGGAATGCGCCCCCTGTTGGCCAATCGCTCGTGCAGATTACCCATTTCCGCAACCGGAAATAAATTACCTCTGGTTCGTGTAGCCATCCCTAGGGGAAAATTAATGGGGAAAGAATAGGGTTTTAGGATAAACGCCGAAAATAAGGTCTGAGATTAACACAGGCTTAGAAGATCCTATACATTTTGATATATGAGACAATATCAGTCAGTTAACATGACCTTTATGAATTAGGAAGCCTTTATGTTCTTTTTGATTACATAAATGCTTCAAAATTTACAAAAAGTGAAGTTAGCTGATGAAGATGATCTCATAGAAGAACATCTCCTAAGCCTGTGTTTACCACAGACCTTATTTTCGGCGTTTATCCAAAAACGCCATTAATTTCCCAATAGGCTTTGTCCAAAGAACCATGGCGGAGTTAGTGCCTACAAAAAGATGCCATTACTATTTCTCTCTATATGATGCATTCTTATGAAAAGATCAAATTATGTAAAGGAACAATTTAGGTCGTGCATATGACAGTGATATAAGGCTTAACATTACATTCAAAGACACAGTATGAGTCATAATACCCATAAAACGTAGAGGACAAATGGTTCCAAATGTTTTTCCACCATTCATTTTAGAAACACTTAAAATAAGGGCTGTGTTTTGTGTAGGCTTACTCTGGCGTGATGTTTTGATAACCGTGTAAATCTCTCTAGGACAAGGTGACTTTTATCAATATATTCACCTGTATTTATCCCCCCCCCAAAAAAAAAAATAATACAAAAAATGAAATGCTAATTAGCTGCTAATGTGGCTATCATAAAGAACTACAAATGCCATGATGATCTGGACGAGACTGCCGAATCGAGGCAAAGATAAGAATCTCTGGATTAACTATCTAATGTTAGCTAAATGTAGTAATGAATAAATAGGCTACATTTCTTTAAATGGACAATTCTGTAAACTGTCTTGTGTAAGTTTTAAATCTCAGCTAGATATGACATGCAGGAGCTTGCAGGGATTTGTAGTTTTGCATGATGTCTACTTTGATGCTAATTAGCATTTTCGAATCTGATAGTAAATAGAGCCGAATATACTGATAAAAGTCAACTTGTCCTAGAGAGATTTAAACGGTTATCAAAACATCACGCCAGAGTAAGCCTACACAAAACACAGCCCTTATTTTAAGTGTTTCTAAAATGAATGGTAAAAAAACGATTGCAACCATTTCCTTGTTTGTCCTCTAGGTTTTATGGGTATTATGACTCATACTATGGTACTCTATACCTGTCACCCTAGACCCACTTCAAATCCCTGCAAGCTCCTGCACGTCATCTCTATCTGATACCTTTGCTAACAGGTATTGTGTCAATTTAAAACTTACACAAGACAGTTCACAGAATTGTACATTTAAAGAAATGTAGCCTATTTATTCATTTTTTCTCAGAACAAGTGTCACGATCGTTTACGGACGAGAAGGACCAAGGCGCAGCGTGATATGCATTCATATTTATTAACGACAAAACAACAAACGAAACGTGAAGTCCAAGGTAGCATACAAACAACATACCTTACACGGAACAAGATCCCACAACTGACTGGTGCCAAAAGGCTGCCTAAGTATGGTCCCCAATCAGAGACAACGAGCTACAGCTGCCTCTGATTGGGAACCAAACCGGCCAACATAGATCTACACATAATAGATATTCACCATAGAAATAAACACAACACAGAAACTACACACCCTGGCTCAACATTTAAGAGTCCCCAGAGCCAGGGCGTGACAACAAGAATAGACTGACTACCTGGCGCTGTCGAAGATGGCGGCCTCGCGACTAGCTCTTAGGAAACTTTGCAGTATTTTGTTTTTTTATGTATTATTTTTTACATTATTAGCTCAGAAAGTGTTTTGTATCATTACATACAGCCGGGGAAAACTATTGGATATCAGAGCGACGGTAACTCACCAGCATTACGACCAGGGATACGACTTTCCCGAAGCAGATCCTTTGTTTGCTCTCCCCAGGGCAACTGAACTGATTCCAGCGGCTGACCCAAAACATCGCCGGCGGAGGAGAGGCACTCGGAGTGGCCTGTTGGTTCGACTTACGAGGCGCGCACACCACCCACCGCTTCCAAGTATACTACTCCCTAATGTTCAGTCTTTGGTTAACAAGATCGACGAACTCCAGGCAAGGATTTCCTTCCAGAGAGACATCAAGGCCTGTAACATACTTTGTTTCACGGAAACATGGCTCTCTTGGGATATTCTGTCGAAATCGGTCCAGCACGATGGGTTCTCAGTTCACCGCGCAGACAGGAATAAATATCTCTACGGGAAGCAGAAGGGCGGAGGTGTGTGTTTCATGATTAACGACTCATGGTGTAATTGTAGTAACATACAGGTACTCGAGTCCTTTTGTTCACCCGACCTAGAATATCTCACAATCAAATGCCAACCGTATTATCTCCCAAGATAATTTTATTTGGTTATAGTCACGGCCTTGTACATCGCCCCTCAAGCCGATACCACGACGGCCCTCAAAGAACTTCACTGGACTTTATGCAAACTGGAAACCACATATCCTGAGGCTGCATTTCAAATCAAATCAAATCAAATTGTATTTGCCACATGCGCCGAATACAACAGGTGTAGACATTATAGTGAAATGCTTACTTACAAGCCCTTAACCAACAATGCATTTTTTAAATATTGTATTTTTTAAAGTGTTGAGTAAAAAAATAAAATAATAATAATTAAAGAGCAGCAGTAAAATAAAATAACAGTAGGGAGGCTATATACAGGGGGGTACCGGTGTAGAGTCAATGTGCGGTGGCACCGGCTAGTCAAGGTAATTGAGGTAATATGTACATGTGGGTGGAGTTAAAGTGACTATGCGTAAATAATAGACAGAGTAGCAGCAGCGTAATAGTCCAGGTAGCAATGATTAGCTGTTCAGGAGTCTTATAATAATGGCTTGGGGGTAGAAGCTGTTGAGAAGCCTTTTGGACCTAGACTTGGCGCTCCGGTATCGCTTGCCGTGCGGTAGCAGAGAGAACAGTCTATGACTAGGAGGGACTTCCTCTGACACCGCCTGGTATAGAGGTCCTGGATGACAGGAAGCTTGGCCCCAGTAATGTACTGGGCCGTACGCACTACCATCTGTAGTGCCTTGCGGTCGGAGGCCGAGCAGTTGCCATACCAGGCGGTGATGATGGTGAAGCTTTTTGAGGATCTGAGGACCGATGCCAAATCTGTTCAGTCTCCTGAGGGGGAATAGGCTTTGTCGTGCCCTCTTCACGACTGTCTTGGTGTGTTTGGACCATGATAGTTCGTTGGTGATGTGGACACCAAGGAACTTGAAGCTCTCAACCTGTTCCACTACAGCCCCGTCGTTGAGAATGGGGGTGTGCTCAGTCCTCTTTTTTTCCTTGTAGTCCACAATCATCTCCTTTGTCTTGATCACGTTGAGGGAGAGGTTGTAATCCTGGCACCACACGGCCAGGTCTCGGACCTCCTCCCTGTAGGCTGTCTCAACGTTGTCGGTGATCAGGCCTACCACTGTTGTGTCGTCAGCAAACTTAATGATGGTGTTGGAGTCGTGCCTGGCCATGCAGTCATGGGTGAACAGGGAGTACAGGAGGGGACTGAGCACCCACCCCTGAGGGGCCCCTGTGTTGAGGATCAGCGTGGCAGATGTGTTGTTACCTATCCTTACCACCTGGGGGCGGCCCGTCAGGAAGTCCAGGATCCAGTTGTAGAGGGAGGTGTTTAGTCCCAGGATCCTTAGCTTAGTGATGAGCTTTGAGGGCACTATGGTGTTGAACGCTGAGCTGTAGTCAATGAACAGCATTCTCACGTAGGTGTTACTCTTGTCCAGGTGGGAAAGGGCAGTGTGGAGTGCAATAGAGATTGCATCATCTGTGGATCTGTTGGGGCGGTATGCAAATTGGAGTGGGTCTAGGGTTTCTGGGATAAAGGTGTTGATGTGAGCCATGACCAGCCTTTCAAAGCACTTCATGGCTACAGACGTGAGTGCTACGGGTCGGTAGTCATTTATCAGGTTATCTTAGTGTCCTTGGGCACAGGGACTATGGTGGTCTGCTTGAAACATGTTGGTATTACAGACTCAGTCAGGGACATGTTGAAAATGTCAGTGAAGACACTTGCCAATTGGTCAGCACATGCTCGGAGTACACGTCCTGTTAGTCCGTCTGGCCCTGCGGCCTTGTGAATGTTGACCTGCTTAAAAGTCTTACTCACATTGGCTACGGAGAGCGTGATCACATAGTCATCAGGAACAGCTGGTGCTCTCATGCATGCTTCAGTGTTGCTTGCCTCGAAGCGAGCATAGAAGTGATTTAGCTCGTCTGGTAGGCTTGTGTCACTGGGCAGCTCGCGGCTGTACTTCCTTTTGTAGTCTGTAATAGTTTTCAAGCCCTGCCACATCCGACGAGTGTCAGAGCCGGTGTAGTACGATTCAATCTTAATCCGGTATTGACTCTTTGCCTGTTTGATGGTTTGTCGGAGGGCATAGCGGGATTTCTTATAAGCGTCCGGGTTAGAGTCCCGCTCCTTGAAAGCGGCAGCTCTACCCTTTAGCTCAGTGCGGATGTTGCCTGTAATCCATAGCTTCTGGTTGGGGTATGTACGTACGGTCACTGTGGGGACGACGTCATCGATGCACTTATTGATGAAGCGGGGGATTTTAACAAAGCAAATTTGAGGACTAGGCTGCCGAAGTTCTATCAACATATCGACTGTTGTACTCACGCTGCCAAAATCATCGACCATTGCTATTCGAACTTCCAGGATGGTTATAAGGCCCTCCCCCACCCTCCTTTCGGTAAATCTGACCACAACTCAATTTTGCTCCTCCCTTCCTATGAGCAGAAACTCAAACAGGAAATACCCGTGCTAAGGACTATTCATCGCTGGTCTGACCAATCGGAATCCACACTTCAAGATTGTTTTGATGAAGCGGACTGGGATATGTTCCAGGTAGCTTCCGAAAATAATTTAGACAAATACACTGAAACGGTGACTGAGTTTATCAGGAAGTGTATAGGTGATGTTGTGCCCACTGTGACTACTAAAACCTACCCTAACCAGAAACTGTGGATAGATGGCAGCATTCGCGCCAATCTGAAAGCGCGAACCACCGCATTCAACCATGGCAAGGTGACTGGGAATATGGCAGAATACAAACAGTGTAGCTACTCACTCCGCAAGTCAATTAAACTGGCAAAACATCAGTATAGAGACAAAGTGGAGTCGCAATTCAACAGCTCAGACACGAGACGTATGTGGCAGGGTCTACAGACAATCACGGACTACAAAAGGAAAACCAGCCACGTCGCCGACACCGACGTCTCGCTTCCAGACAAGCTAAACACCTTCGCCCGCTTTGAGGATAACACAGTCCCACATGCTTCAAGATGGCCACCATTGTTCCTGTACCCAAGAAAGCAAAGGTAACTGAACTAAATGACTATCGCCCTGTAGCACTCACCTCTGTCATCATGAAGTGCTTTGAGAGACTAGTCAAGGATCATATCACATCTACCATACCAGTCACCCTAGACCCACTTCAATTTGCTTACCGCCCCAATAGATCCACAGACGACGCAATCGCCATCACACTGCACACTGCCCTATCCCATCTGGACAAGAGGAATACCTATGTCAGAATGCTGTTCATTGACTATAGCTCAGCATTCAACACCATAGTACCCTCCAAGCCAGTGGCGGCTCCTGAAAAAATTCTCAGGGGGGGCAATTTTTCTGATGATTTAGGTGACCTACACACATTTTTAAAAAGATATGTCCAGCAACAACATGAAGACAGGGGCAGCATATAAGTCAATACCAGAAGCATTTATTGACTGATCTCAAAAGTGTTGGCTTACCAGGGTTGGTGGAGCCCTCAGTTTCATCTTTGCCTCGCAAAGCTAACTCAAACACTCCGCAAAACTTCACACACTGGATTAGCCGGCTGAGGATGTGGCGGTTCTTGCTAATGTCGTAGTAAATATATTTGTTATAGTGAATATGGAATATGATATGTTGAGTAAAATGTTGTGCTAAGATCTATTTAGGTCAGGAGCTGGTTATAAGTTCTGTTCCTATCCAATAACAATGGACAAAAGGGTCCTATCTTGTCAGCCTTGTCAGTTTCAGTTCTCCAGTAAACTTGTGATTATCAACACTAACCTCATCGTTGTGGCGGCGGACAGCTAGCCTGTATCCCTCATCCAGTTGAGTGGGAATGTTCACTCTCCCCAAAGCAGACAATCTCAAACAGCTATCCATGTGGGTCTTTGACAGCTCATGTTTCTTAATCTTTCCTGAAAGATGGTGCATGTCCGTTACACACCAGTCGCTGTCCAAGCGGTGCTGTCTGCCGTGCCGCCTTCAGAGTGAAAGAGTAAGCAGGGGGTAGCAGAAGACTGCATTAGCTACATCGCAGCCTGCTAGCCAGGTTTTTCGTTCGTACCAATTTTTGGAAAATCCTCGGGTGTAGGACTTCCCCCCTTTAGTAGAAACCTGTTGAATTATTAAATTTGGTCTGGGAGGTCCTAATTGTTTCGTTGCCAATTTATCTTCATTTGTTCGCCGACAAAAAGGAACTTCTTTCAAAGACACAATCGAGTTGCACTGAAGCCTAGCCATTTTGATAGAAGTAGTGAATTGATTGACGCTGCTACCCGCTCTTTTCTTAGTTACGTTCATGGTTATATGTTACGTATGACGAAAGCGCGTAAGTGCAAGCCCTCAGAAACCCATAGAGATTGTATTGAAAGCTCTGATATTTGAAAAAAATAGATTTTACATGGGAGTCTATGACAGACTTCTGGGCGATTTTCAACCTGACTGAAATCGCCCCAAAAGGGGGGGGGGGCCATTTGAAGCACGACTTTAGCCTGATTGGACATTTAGTGGCACTGTGGCAGATCAGACGTCTAGATTACAACACTGATAACTACTGTTGCCGTGATATAATTGATTAGAAAAAAAATCCCTTCCTTTTCCCGTTTGGCAGTGCGTCGCCCATATCGCCCTATTGAACACACCGCCCCTGCTCCAAGCTCATTATCAAGCTTGAGGCCCTGGGTCTGAACCCCGCCCTGTGCAACTGGCTCCTGGACTTCCTGACGGGCCGCCCCCAGGTGGTGAAGGTAGGAAACAACATCTCCACTTCGCTGATCCTCAACACTGGGGCCCCACAAGTGTGCGTGCTCAGCCCCCTCCTGTACTCCCTGTTCACCCATGACTGCGTGGCCAAGCACGCCTCCAACTCAATCATCAAGTTTGCAGACGACACAACAGTAGTAGGCTTTATTACCAACAATGACGAGACCGCCTACAGGGAGGAGGTGAGGGCTCTGGGAGTGTGGTGCCAGGAAAATAACCTCTCACTCAACGTCAACAAAACAAAGGAGATGATCGTGGACTACAGGAAACAGCAGAGGGTGCACCCCCTATCCACATCGACGGGACCGCAGTGGAGAAGTTGGAAAGCTTCAAGTCCCTTGGCGTACACATCACCGACAAACTGAAATGGTCCACCCACGCAGACAGTGTGGTGAAGAAGGCGCAACAGAGTCTCTTCAACCTCAGGAGGCTGAAGAAATTAACTAACCTTTACAGATGCAC
The DNA here is from genome assembly GCF_964263955.1 of Coregonus lavaretus. Classification (NCBI taxonomy): domain Eukaryota; kingdom Metazoa; phylum Chordata; class Actinopteri; order Salmoniformes; family Salmonidae; genus Coregonus; species Coregonus lavaretus. The sequence continues at coordinate 24,780,516 of NC_140004.1, read as the reverse complement.
AATTAAGAGCATCCTGTCGGGCTGTATCACCACCTGGTACGGCAACTGCACCGCCCGCAACCACAGGACTCTCCAGAGGGTGGTGCGGTCTGCCGAACGCATTATCGGGGGCAAACTACCCGCCCTCCAAGACACATACAGCACCCGATGTCACAGGAAGGCCAAAAAGATAATCAAGGACATCAACCACCCGAGCCACTGCCTGTTCATCCCGCTATCATCCAGAAGGCAACGTCAGTACAGGTGCATCAAAGCTGGTACGAGAGAATGAAAAACAGCTTCTATCTCAAGGCCATCAGACTGTTAAATAGCCATCACTAGCACATTAGAGGCTGCTGCTGCCTATTGAAATCACTGGCCACTTTAAGAAATGGAACACTAGTCACTTTAATAATGTTTACAGTCACTTTAATAATGTTTACATATCTTGCACTACTCATCTCAGATGTATATACTGCATTCTATTCTATAATATTCTACTGTATCTTAGTCCATGCCGCTCTGTCATTGCTTGTCCATATATGTATATTTTCTTAAATTCCATTCCTTACTAGTTTTGTGTGTATTAGGTATATGTTGTGAAATTGTTAGATATTACTTGTTAGATATTACTGCACTGTCGGAGCTAGAAGCACAAGCATTTTGCTACAGCCGCTATAACATCTGCTAAACACGTGTATGTGACAAATAACATTTGGTTTGATTTGATTCGATTTGTCCGGGAGAGATTTACATGGTTATTATAACGTCACGCCAGGGTTAGCCTACACAAAAATCCCCTATGGGAAAAATGAATGGTGGAAAAACGATTGGAACCATTTCCTTGTTTGACCGCTAGGTTTTATGGGTATTATGACACCTCCACTGTGGGGCTCTATAGGAAGCACCATGGAAACCCAGCCTACAGCTGATGATGACCATATATCCCTGACTGCATGCAGGGTAAGGAAACAAATATGTAATTTTGGAATATGGGTGAACTATCCTTTTAAAAGCCGAAAGAAAACATAAAGTAAAGTGGAACATTTTTAAATGTGGTCTCTTTTCCTTTGTGCTTTCCTTATATCCTTAATGTTGTACGATTTCAAACAAAACGGGGCCTTGCAGCCATATGTTGCATTGTTTATAGCCAGACCTTTATATATACGGTCTATGAGCAAGACCCACAGAAACCTTCTCACTTGTGTGACATAATATGGATGCAATTTAATCAAGCTCCTCCTAAACAAAACTGAGAGTCACCTGTTCCAATCTTTTGGTGGTGTCTAAGGGAAGAGTACTCCATTATCAACCCAGAAATTTGCATTGGTCTTAAAAATGTGAAATCTCACACATAATCTCACACTGTCATCCCAGATCCCAACACTAACGGTCCAGTCACACAGACAGTGTGCTGAAAAAGGCACAACAACGCCTCTTCAACCTCAGGAAGCTGAAGAAATTCGGCTTGACGCCTAAGACCCTCACAAACTTCTACAGATGCACAATTGAGAGTATCCTGTCGGGCTGTAGCACTGCCTGGTATGGCAATTGCATCGTCCGCAACCGCAGGGCTCTCCAGAGGGTGGTGCGGTCAGCCCAACGCATCACCAGGGGCACACTGCCTGCCCTTCAGGACATCTACAGTACCCGGTGTCACAGGAAGGCCAAGAAGATCATCAAGGACCTCACACACCGAGCCACGGCCTGTTCACTCCACTACCATCTATAAGGCGGAGACAGTACAGGTGCATGAAAACTGGGACCGAAAGACTGAAAAACTGTTTCTATGTCCAGGCCACAAGACTGTTAAATAGTCACCACTAGCCGGCCTCTGCCCAGTACCTGTCCTGAACCTTAGTCAATGTTACTAGCTGGCTATCCACGGTACTCTACCCTGCACCTTAGAGACTGCTGCCCTATGGTCACTTTAATAATGTTTACATACTGTTTTACCCACGTCATATGTACTGTATATATTGTATTTTAGTCAAGGCTCATCCTATATAACTACTGCTGTACACACCTTTTCTATTCATATACTGTCCATACTGTCTATACACACCATTATATACAATATACAGTACCAGTCAAAGGTTTGGACACACCTACTCATTTCAGGGTTGTTCTTTATTTTTACTATTTTTTACATTGTAAATTAATAGTGAAGACATCAAAACTATGAAATAACACATATGGAATCATGTAGTAACCAAGGAAGTGTTAAACAAATCAAAATATATTTTATATTTGAGATTCTTCAAAGTAGCCACCCTTTGCCTTGATGACAGCTTTTTGCACTATCTCAACCAGCTTCATGAGGTAGTCACCTGGAATGCATTTCAATTAACAGGTGGGTCTTGTTAAAAGTTAATTTGTGGAATTTATTTCCTTCTTAATGTGTTTGAGCCAATCAGTTGTGTTGTGACAAGTTAGGGGGTGTATACAGAAGATAGCCCTATTTGGTAAAAGACCAAGTCCATATTATGGTAAGAACTGCTCAAATAATCAAAGAGAAACTGTTGTGGAAAATTATCAAACAAACAAAGTACTTTCAGAGTTTTTGTAGAATCAAGATAGACTTTATTACACAAGCAATAGAGCCGAGCTGGTCTGCAGAGCAACTGCCGTCCCAGACTTGGAGCTCTCTTTTTATACAGCTTCATCTTTTCATATCATATCTGAGCCATTATGGTTTCTTTGTCTAGCTTCTTTATTGTCTATCCCCATGTCTGCTTGGTCTCCTTTTCATATCATATCGGAACCCCCTCTTTATCCAAACAGCCACCCTCCCTTGACCTGGAGCCACTATGGTTTCTTCTTGTGGCTATGTGTATCGGGTCATAGAGCACAAACAAGTGATAATGTTAGTTCCGTTACTACTCATATCTCCACACAGCTGCGCCCTTGGAAGATAGTAAAAGACAGGATGAACTGAAAAACTGTGGTCACTCTGAGGCTCTTTGTCTAGGATGAACTGAAAAAACTGTGGTCATTCTGAGGCTGTTTGTCTTGACCGTGTGACCAGATTACTCAGAAGCAATGAGAAATGGAAACAATACAGGTCTATCTGTTCCTAAAGTTTATCTCCATCCCATGTCCTTGACTACATGCCAGACCAGCTGCAAGGAGCTAGGTACCGTTTGTCGTGCGGTAGCAGAGAGAACAGTCTATGACTAGGGTGGCTGGAGTCTTTGACAATTTTGAGGGCCTTCCTCTGACACCGCCTGGTATAGAGGTCCTGGATGGCAGGAAGCTTGGCACCAGTAGTTATTGTATTTGTTCAAAATGCAAAATTGGGCTTCCATCTGTTTTCCTAAACCCTCTCTGTTTCCAGACTGCTCCAAACAGGTGGCATACTCCATGTGCATATGCTGAATCAGTGTAAATATTTACTACTTTATCCCTTCCTAGGTTACATGCTGCCGTTAATGCTCTTAGCTCTACTAGTTGAGCAGAACATGGTTGGTCACAACTTTCACTCTCTATGGTGTAGAATTGGTCGTCTGGTCCTTTCCTTACTACTGCATAACCACCATAATTACCATCATAGTCTCTAAAGCAAGACCCATCTACAAACAATTCCTCTGTAGCTCCCAGGATTGGAATTGACAACAAATCAGGTCTCAATTTAGTGAACACCAAGGACTCTGCTACCCAGTCATGTGGTTCGCCTTGAGTTTCTATTGGCATCCTTGCTGCTGGGATAACTGTAGTACTGTCACGATCGTTGTAAGAGGCAGACCAAGGCGCAGCGTGATAGGCGTACATCTTTTAATGAGTACTTTACACACACCAACAACAAAACAACAAAACGATACGTGAAGTCTAAAGGTTCACCAACACAAACCTATACAGAACAAGATCCCACAATCAACTGTGCAAAACAGGCTGCCAAAGTATGGTTCCCAATCAGAGACAACGAGCTACAGCTGCCTCTGATTGGGAACCCCCCTGGCCAACATAGATCTAAACGATCTAGAATAAACACATAGAACAACTAAACATAGGAACTAACACCCTGGCTCAACATTAAAGAGTCCCCAGAGCCAGGGCGTGACAAGTACATCGTTTTATGGTTACATCTGGATAGGTCAATAGTGTCAAATGCTCCAATATTCTGGCATTGGTCAGTACAAATGTTCCTTGCTCAATCAGCTCAGTTATTTTATGATGAGTGTAGATCACCACTGGGTAACCCATTGTGATTGTGGATGCTTTGTCATATGCATACTGTATTGCTGCCCATCCCTGGTAACACGGTGGATGCCCTTGTGCTACTGAATCTAATTTAGAGCTATAGAATGCTATTGGTTGCTTTCTTCTTCCTGCACAGGTTTCTTGCATCAACACTGCTGTAGCAAATCCCTGACAGCGGTTTGCAACATACAGTAAGAAAGGTTTCATGTAGTCTGGAGTGCCTAATGCTGGGGCTGTTTGCGTATCCTGTTTTATCGTTTCAAATGCTGCTACTGCATTGCTATTCCATTTTAGCTTTGCCCTCAATTCTATTACTCCTGCACTCTTAATTATTTCTCTCAAAGGGGCTGTTTTTACTGCATACTCCTCTACCCAATCTGAACTAAATCCTGCCATTCCTAAAAACATTAGCATCTGTCCCACTGTTTGTGGCATTGGAGCCTTACTCAACCATTCCAACTGCGAGGGTGCAATTGCTTTAGTCTGCTGATGTCACGACTTCCTCCGAAGCTGCCTCCTCTCCTTGTTCGGGCAGGCTTCAGCGTTCGTCGTCACCGGTCTTCTAGCCACTGCCGCTCCTCATCTCATCATTCCATTTGTTTTGTCTTGTTTATTACACACACCTGGTTTCAATTCCCCTCATCAGTACCTGTATAAGTGTTCCCTCTGCCCCCTTGTCTTTGTGTGTGATTGTTTATTGTGAAGGTTAGTTTAGCTCGGTGGAGCTCTTGTATTTTGTATCGCTGGGATATTCTCCCATGTGCCTTGTTGTTTCCAGTGCGCTGTATATTTCTGCACTGGAGTGTTTGACACATTGCTGCTTACCGCTGTGTCAATGGAATAAACCTGTTATTCTGTGATTTACCCTCCAGTGCCTGACTCCTTCAAATCACACCACCACAGAATCACACACCCGCTATGGAGTCAGCAGAAGAAGAGTCCATGCCGGGAGTCGTGGCATGGGTCCACAAGCATTCCAGGATGCAAGCCAGCTTGGGAGAAGCAATGGATTGGGTTCTCCAGGTCGTCCAACGCCTGGAGAGGAGAGGACCCGACCCGTCGGGACCAGCTGAGTGACCGGATCCGGCCACCCACACTCCAGCACCCCGAGGGATTCATCTATCCCGACCGAGGGAGTTTAATGGGACGGCTGCCCGCTGCCAGGGATTCCTCCTGCAGCTGGACCTCTACTTTGTGAATATCAGCCCGGCTCCATCGGAGCAGGAGAAGGTGTCCGCACTCGTCTCCTGCCTCTCGGGGAAAGCCCTGGACTGGGCCAATGCGGTCTGGAAAGAAGGAGGAACTGCATTGGACAACTACGGGGAGTTCGCTCGCCTCTTCTGGGCAGTCTTCGAACACCCGCCCGAAGGATGAGAGGCGGGCGAGCGTCTGATCCAACTGAGGCAGGGGACGAGGACCGCGCAGGACTTCGCCCTGGAGTTTCGGACCTTAGCGGCTGGGTCCGGGTGGAACGAGCGGGCCCTGATCGACGGATTCCGGTGCAGCCTGCGAGAGGACGTCCAAAGGGAGCTAGCATGCCGGGAAGCCATGTTAACCTTCGACCTGCTGCAGCTAAAGGACGTCCTGGGAGTGGCCTTCCCGTTTCACACCCCCAACTCGGAGTCCGTTCCAATGGAGCTGGGTGGGACAGCGATCCGGGAGAACGGAGGAGGACAGCTTCAGTGTCACTCTTGTGGCAGAAGAGGACATTATACTGCAGGCTGTCGTCAGGGATCTTCCGGGTCTGGAGGCGGTAGGCAGGGCACTCTCACATCACCCCAGGTAGCGCAAACCCACACTCGGTCAGAGCCCTCTGCTGCACACTGCACCATACACATCACCTTCCCTGACTACCCCGTAGTTTCCCAGTGTAAGGCGCTGGTCGATTCAGGCACTGCTGGGAACTTTATGGACAGGTCGTTAGCTCTAAGTCTAGGTATTACATTGGTTCCCCTATCCACTCCACTGCCCATCAAAGCACTTGACAGTCGACCATCAAGGTCAGGGTTCGTTAGGGAAGTTACAGCACCAATCACGATGGTTACCCAAAGGACCCATAGAGAGCACGTCACATTTTTTATTATTTTGTCCCCCGATTTCCCTGTTGTATTGGGTCTTCCCTGGTTGGCACTACACAACCCCACCTTTTCATGGCCGCAGAGGGTTCTCACGGGGTGGTCGCGAGAGTGTCAGGGTAGGTGCGTAGCTGTTTCAGTTGGTACAACCACTTCCTCCACTGTGCGCATCCCCCCCGAATACCTCAATTTGGCGCACGCGTTTTCCAAAACGCAGGCGACCAAATTAACACCTCATCGGGGCAGTGGGGGGGTTTGTGAAGAAGAAAGACGGAGGTCTGTGCCCGTGCATTGTTTACCGAGCATTGAACAAGGGGACATTACGTTATAGTTATCCTCTGCCCCTCATCCCACCTGTAATCGTGTCAATGCATGGGGCGCACTTTTTCACAAAATTAGATCTCCGGAGTGGGTATAACCTGGTGCGTGTCCGAGAGGGGGGACGAATGGAAGACAGCATTCAGCACAACCACGGGGCATTACGAATACCTGGTGATACCGTACGGTTTGATGAATGCTCCATCATTTTCCAGTCCTTTGTGAACAAGGCGTTTCGGGACATGGTCGGGACATGCTTGGTCACGGTGTAGTGGTCTACATCGATGACATTATGGTGTATTCCGCTACACGCGCCGAGCATGTGTCCCTGGTTCGCAAAGTGCTGGGCCGACTTCCAGAGTTTTTGTTGAATCAAGATAGACTTTTATTACACAAAGCAACGAAAGCCGAGCTGGTGCATTGTGGGAGGACTGAGAGGGGGAGCATCGCGCCGGGGTCCAGACCGGACCGGGCGTGCAAAGGGGAGGCAGGATGGGAGAAGAGTTTAATGCCTACGTCACGTCCAAAGCCGGAGCCGGAGCCGCCACCGAGGCTAGATGCCCACCCGGACCCTCCCCTAATGAGTCAGGTTTTTGCGGCCGGAGTCCGCACCTTTGGGGGGGGGGGGGGGGGGGGGGGTACTGTCACACCCTGACATTGAGAGCTCTAGTTGAGTTGGTCAGGGGGTGAAATCTAATTTATATATTTCTATGTTGGCCGGGTGTGGTTCCCAATCAGAGGCAGTTGTCGGTCATTGTCTCTGATTGGGGATCATACTTAGGCAGCCATGTTGCCTACCTTAGTTGTGGGATCTTGTTTCTGTTTGACTTGTTTGATGTTTAGCCTCTTGAACTTCACAGTCTGTTGGATTTTGTTATTTTGTCGGTGTTTATTAAAATAAACGACTATGTACGCATACCACGCTGCACCTTGGTACGATCCTTTACACAACGAATGTGACAGAAGATCCCACCACCAACGGACCAAGCAGCGTGGCCAGGAGGAGCAGACATGCTGGACACAGGTGGGGAAAACATTCTGGACATGGGAGGAGATATTGGCCGGTAAGGGACCCTGGGCGAAGGAAGAAGCCCAGGCAGGAGAGAAAAAACAGCGACTCAAAAGGTCCCAATCACAAAGGAAGCCCGAGAGGCAGCCCCAAGAAAAAAAAATTTGGGGGCACACGGGGTGGTTAGCAGAGCAGCAGGAGGCCCTTGAAGGGCTGATTTTGGAGAGGGAGATAGCGATAGAAGAAGCCGCTATGATAGATGCCCTCCAAGACCTGCAGCTCAGTACTCTGAGAGAGGAGACCACCCTCTTACGGGAGCTGTTAGTTAAGTGGGAGCAGGAGCTCTCCCTTCAGAAGGAGGCGCTGCAGGAGGCCCACAGGGAGAAGGAGTCAGTGGATGCACGGAGAGAGGAGCTGGCCAGGTAACAGGAGGAGCTGAGAGAGGAGTTAACCCTCCAGCAGCAGAGAGCTCAGTCCTTAGAGCAGAGGCTGGCGGAGCCAGGTTTAGCAGAGCCAACTCCCTGCACTCGCTTTGAGGAGCGTGTGACCGTGCAGGCACCAGGCTATGCGCCGGCTTTACACACTGTGCCGCCAGTGCGCCTTCACAGACCGGTACGACCCGTGCCTGCTCCTCGCACCAAACCAGTGGTGCGTGTCTCCAGTCCGGTAAGGCTCGTACCTGCTCCTCACACCAAACCAGTGGTGCGTGTCTCCAGTCCGGTGCGCCCCGTACCTGCTCCTCGCACCAAACCAGTGGTGCATGTCTCCAGTCCGGTATGGCCCGTACCTGCTCCTCGCACCAAACCAGTGGTGCGTGTCTCCAGCCCGATGCGCCCCATACCTGCTCCTCGCACCAAACCAGTGGTGCATGTCTCCAGCCCTGTGCGCCCCATACCTGCTCCTCGCACCAAACCAGTGGTGCGTGTCTCCAGCCCGGTGCGCCCCATACCTGCTCCTCGCACCAAACCAGTGGTGCATGTCTCCAGTCCGGTATGGCCCGTACCTGCTCCTCGCGCCAAACCAGTGGTGCGTGTCCCCAGCTTGGTACGGCCCGTGCCTGCTCCTCGCACCAAACCAATGGTGCGTGTCCACAGCCCAGTGCATCATGTGCCAGCGCCCCGCACTTGCCGGGCTCCTGTGATGATCCATGGCCCGAAGCCTCCAGTGATGATCCATGGCACGAAGCCTCCAGTGATGATCCATGGCATGAAGCCTCCAGTGATGATCCATGGCACGAAGCCTCCTGTGATGGTCCATGGCACGAAGACTCCAGTGATGGTCCATGGCCCGGAGCCTCCTGCGACAGTCTGCAGTCCAGAGCCTCCAGCGACGGTCTGCAGTCCAGAGTCTCCAGCTCCGGTCAGCTGCTTTACTCCAGTGCAAGAGCAGTCCGCTCCACCGGTGTCTAGTCCAGCGCCGGTCAGCTGCTCCACTTCTGTGCCAGAGCAGTCCGCTCCACCGGAGCCCAGTCCAGCCCCGGTCAGCTGCTCCACTCCAGTGCCAGAGCAGTCCGCTCCACCGGTGCCTAATCCAGCTCCGGTCAGCTGCTTCACTCCAGTGCCAGAGCAGTCCGCTCCACCGGTGCCTAGTCCAGCTCCGGTCAGCTGCTTCACTCCAGTGCCAGAGCAGTCCGCTCCACCGGTGCCTAGTCCAGCTCCGGTTATCTGCTCCCTACCAGAGCCGGGGCAGTCCGCTTCACCGGTGCCCAGTCCGGGTCCGGTCCGCTGCTCTTCCCCCATGCCGGAGCCATCCGCTCCACCGGGGTTCGAGCCAGAGCCAGACGTCAACCCCTCTCCAGGGTCGGGGTCTCCCACACCAGGGTCCGGACAGGACTTGGTGCATCGCGGGAGGACTGCTGGGCCGGGACCAGACGTCAGCCCCTCTCCAGGGTGGAGGGCTCCCACACCAGGGTCCAGACAGGGCTTGGTGCATTGTGGGAGGACTGAGAGGGGGAGCATCGCGCCGGGGTCCAGACCGGACCGGGCGTGCAAAGGGGAGGCAGGATATGAGAAGAGTTTACTGCCTACGTCACGTCCGAAGCCGGAGCCGGAGCCGGAGCCGGAGCCGGAGCCGCCACCGAGGCTAGATGCCCACCCGGACCCTCCCCTAATGAGTCAGGTTTTTGCGGCCGGAGTCCGCACCTTTGGGGGGGGGGGGGGGTACTGTCACGCCCTGACATTGAGATCTCTAGTTGAGTTGGTCAGGGTGTGAAATCTAATTTACATATTTCTATGTTGGCCGGGTGTGGTTCCCAATCAGAGGCAGCTGTCGGTCATTGTCTCTGATTCGGGATCATACTTAGGCAGCCATGTTGCCTACCTTAGTTGTGGGATCTTGTTTCTGTTTGGCTTGTTTGATGTTTAGCCTCTTGAACTTCACATTCTGTTGGATTTTGTTATTTTGTCAGTGTTTATTAAAATAAACGACTACAGTGAGGGAAAAAAGTATTTGATCCCCTGCTGATTTTGTACGTTTGACAACTGACAAAGAAATTATCAGTCTATAATTTTAATGGTAGGTTTATTTGAACAGTGAGAGACAGAATAACAACAACAAAATCCAGAAAAACACATGTCAAAAATGTTATAAAATTATTTGCATTTTAATGAGGGAAATAAGTATTTGACCCCTCTGCAAAACATGACTTAGTACTTGGTGGCAAAACCCTTGTTGGCAATCACAGAGGTCAGACGTTTCTTGTAGTTGGCCACCAGGTTTGCACACACCTCAGGAGGGATTTTGTCCGACTCCTCTTTGCAGATCTTCTCCAAGTCATTAAGGTTTCAAGGCTGACGTTTGGCAACTCGAACCTTCAGCTCCCTCCACAGATTTTCTATGGGATTAAGGTCTGGAGACTGGCTAGGCCACTCCAGGACATTAATGTGCTTCTTCTTGAGCCACTCCTTTGTTGCCTTGGCCGTGTGTTTTGGGTCATTGTCATGCTGGAACACCCACAATCCATTTTCAATGCCCTGGCTGAGGGAAGGAGGTTCTCACCCAAGATTTGACGGTACATGGCCCCGTCCATCGTCCCTTTGATGCGGTGAAGTTGTCCTGTCCCCTTCGCAGAAAAACACCCCCAAAGCATAATGTTTCCACCTCCATGTTTGACGGTGGGGATGGTGTTCTTGGGGTCATAGGCAGCATTCCTCCTCCAAATACGGCGAGTTGAGTTGATGCCAAAGAGCTCGATTTTGGTCTCATCTGACTACAACACTTTCACCCAGTTCTCCTCTGAATCATTCAGATGTTCATTGGCAAACTTCAGACGGGCCTGTATATATGTTTTCTTGAGCAGGGGGACCTTGCGGGCGCTGCAGGATCTCAGTCCTTCATGGCGTAGTGTGTTACCAATTGTTTTCTTGGTGACTATGGTCCCAGCTGCCTTGAGATCATTGACAAGATCCTCCCGTGTAGTTCTGGGCTGATTCCTCACCGTTCTCATGATCATTGCAACTCCACAAGGTGATATCTTGCATGGAGCCCCAGGCCGAGGGAGATTGACGGTTCTTTTGTGTTTCTTCCATTTGCGAATAATCGCACCAACTGTTGTCACCTTCTCACCAAGCTGCTTGGCGATAGTCTTGTAGCCCATTCCAGCCTTGTGTAGGTCTACAATATTGTCTCTGACATCCTTGGAGAGCACTTTGGTCTTGGCCATGGTGGAGAGTTTGGAATCTGATTGATTGATTGCTTCTGTGGACAGGTGTCTAGTATACAGGTAACAAGCTGAGATTAGGAGCACTCCCTTTAAGAGTGTGCTCCTAATCTCAGCTCGTTACCTGTATAAAAGACAACTGGGAGCCAGAAATCTTTCTGATTGAGAGGGGGTCAAATACTTATTTCCCTCATTAAAATGTAAATCAATTTATAAAATTTTTGACATGCGTTCTTCTGGATTTTGTTGTTGTTATTCTGTCTCTCACTGTTCAGATAAACCTACCATTAAAATTATAGACTGATCATTTCTTTGTCAGTGGACAAACGTACAAAATCAGCAGGGGATCAAATACTTTTTTCCCTCACTGTATGTACGCATACCATGCTGCACCTTGGTCCGATCCTTTACACAACAAACGTGACACACACTCTGTATTGACTATATACACTATCCAGGCATGCATCTGGAGTACAAAGTATCAATCATGTTCATTCTGTTTTACCTTTATCATTTCATAACACATTATAAAACATATCAATTAATACTTAAACATGGTTTAAACATGTTGTCCGTAACCCATTCTCAACCACATACATTTAAGCCTTTACCAACAGCCATCCTCCCTGGCCACTATGGTTTTTCCTTGTGACTATGTGCATGTGACTATGTGTGTCAGGTCATAAGCACAAACAAGTGATAACACTAGTTCCATTGTTCCTCCTATCTCCACACAGCCACAACGAGAAGTTGTATCTCCATCACATGTCATTGACATACCCAGACCAGCTGCGGGGAATTAGAGGGAACCATTCTTATCAGAAGCACAGCATTTGCACTAAAGAAATGTATCTGCTCTGTTTTAACCCTTTAATTGGTTCTTAATCCATAAGCATATAAGGCATATAGGCATTTCATTCTACAACATGCATAATTTATATAGTTGGTTTTTATGTTGTCTGCCCCTAAGTGAGAGAGAGTAGTTAACCAAAAATTACCCACAAGATCACATTTCAGCCGTGCGTAATTGGCCGACTCCAACCATGGTAAAGGAGGTGCAGTGCTTTATTTGCTTTGCCAACTACTATCGGAGGTTTATCCAGGGCTTTGACAAGGTCGCAGTTCCCAACACATCTCTGTTGAAGGGTGGGCCGTCCCGGCTCCGCTGGTCTGCTGAGGCTGACAGGGGCTTCAGTAATCTGAGGGTTCTGTTCACCTCAGCCCCGGTACTAGCCCATCCCGATCCATCACTACCGTTCGTAGTGGAGGTTGATGCGTATGAGGTAGGGATAGGCGTTGTCCTGTCTCAACGCTCAGGCACGCCACCCAAGCTCCGCCCCTGTGCTTTCTTCTCCAAGAAGCTCAGCGCGGCGGAGCAGAACTACGACATTGGTGATCAGGAGCTGTTGGCTTTAGTCAGAGCCCTGACAGTGTGGAGGCACTGGCTCGAGGGGGCGAAACACCCTTTCCTCGTCTGGACGGACCACCGTAACCTGGAGTAGATCCGGGCAGCGAGGAGGCTGAACCCTCGCCAGGCCAGGTGGGCCCTATTCTTCATCCGGTTTGAGTTTACTCTGTCATACATCACGGGTACGAAGAACATGAAGGAAGACGCGCTGTCACGACTGTACAACACAGAGGAGAGGCCCATAGACAACACCCCCATACTCCCGGCCTCCTGCATTGTGGCGCCGGTAGTATGGGCGATAGACGCGGACATAGAGCGGGCGTTACGCACAAAGCCATCTCCACCTCAGTGTCCAGCTGGGTTGCAGTACGTGCCGTCTCTTGTCCGTGACCGTCTGATCTATTGGGCCCACACATCTCCCTCCTCTGGTCACCCAGGTATCGGTCGTAGAGGGCGCTGCCTGACCGGAAAGTACTGGTGGCCTACCTTGGCTAAGGACGTGAGGGTGTATGTCTCCTCCTGCTCGGTGTGCGCCCAGAGTAAGGCACCTAAGCACCTCCCAGCAGGTAAGTTACAGCCCTTACCAGTTCCACAACGGCCATTGTCCCACCTGTGTATTGACTTTCTAACTGATCTTCCCCTCTCTCAGGGTAACATCACCATCCTGGTCGTTGTGGACCGCTTTTCAAAAGCCTGCCGCCTCCTTCCTCTGCCCGGTCTCCCCACGGCCCTGCAGACGGCGGAGGCCCTGTTTTCTCACGTCTTCCGGCACTACGGGGTGCCAGAGGACATAGTGTCTGACCGGGGTACCAAGTTCACATCCAGGGTCTGAAAGACGTTCATGGAACATCTGGGGGTCTCGGTCAGCCTGACCTCTGGGTTTCACCCCGAGTCTAATGGGCAGGTGGAACGGGTGAATCAAGATGTGGGTAGGTTCCTGCGGTCCTACTGCCAGGACCGGCCGGGGGAGTGGTCTGTGTTTTTGCCATGGGACGAATAGTTTTCGCCACTCCTCCACTAACCTAACTCCCTTTCAATGTGTCTTAGGTTATCAGCCGGTTCTGGCACCGTGGCATCCAAGCCAGACCGAAGCTCCTGCGGTGGATGACTGGTTTTGGCATGTGGAGGAGACGTGGAACGCTGCTCACGTTCACCTCCAGCACGGCGTGTGTCGCCAGAAGGCCAACGCTGACCGCCACCGCAGTGAGGCCCCGGTTTTTGTACCGGGTGATCGGGTCTGGCTCTTGACCCGGAATCTGCCCCTCCGCCTGCCCTGCCAGGAGCTGAGCCTGTGGTTTGTGGGGCCGTTCAAAGTCCTGAGGAGAATCAACGAGGTTACATATAGGTTACTACTCCCTCCCGATTACCGTGTTAACTCCTCATTTCATGTGTCTCTCCTCAAGCCAGTGGTGGTTGGTCCGCTCCAGGAGTCTAAGGTGCGGGAGGTCCCTCCACCCCCTCTGGACATCGAGGGGGCCCCGGCGTACTCCGTCCGTTCCATCCTGGATTCGAGGTGTCGGGTGGGGGGCCTTCAGTACCTCGTGGAGTGGGAGGGGTACGGTCCGGAGCAGCGGTGTTGGGTCCCAGTGAGGGATATCCTCGATCCCTCCCTGTTGCGGGATTTCCACCGTCGCCATCCGGCTCACCCTGCTCCGCGTCCTCCTGGCCGTCCCTGAGGCTGGTGTCGGCGCGCTGCTGGAGCTGCGCGTCAAGGGGGGGGGGGGCTGCCTCCTCTCCTTGTTCGGGCAGGCTTCGGCGTTCGTCGTCACCAGTCTTCTAGCCACTGCCACTCCTCATCTCATCATTCCATTTGTTTTGTCTTGTTTATTACACACACCTGGTTTCAGTTCCCCTCATCAGTACCTGTATAAGTGTTCCCTCTGTCCCCTTGTCTTTGTGTGTGATTGTTTATTGTGGAGGTTAGTTTAGCTCGGTGTAACTCTTGTATTTTGTATCGCCGGGATATTCACCCGTGTGCCTTGTTGTTTCCAGTGCGCTGTATATTTCTGCACTGGAGTGTTTGACGCATTGCCGCAGTGGCGTGTTACAGTCACTGTGGATTTTAACCAGTGCTCCTGCTTCTATCAGTCCCTCTATTGTAGCTTGAATACCTGCCTCTGCTTCAGGTTTCATTGGGTATTGCTGTTTCCATGGGGGTCTTGTGTCTGCCTTTACTTTAATGCAGATTGGATTAGCTGATTTTACCAAACCCACATCTGTATCATGTTTTGCCCATAAGGGTTCTGGGATCATACTTTCCATTTGTTTCCTTATCTTTTCTTGTTTTGTTTCTTCTTCAACTACTGGCATCTGTCTTTCCTCAGTTATTTCCACTTCCTGTGGTTCCCCCATCAGCTCTGCAAAGCATATGACTTTAATGAGGTTTTTGTCAACATACTGGACAACTACAGTGGGGAAAAAAAGTATTTAGTCAGCCACCAATTGTGCAAGTTCTCCCACTTAAAAAGATGAGAGAGGCCTGTAATTTTCATCATAGGTACACGTAAACTATGACAGACAAAATGAGAAAAAAAAATCCTGCAAATCACATTGTAGGATTTTTAATGAATTTATTTGCAAATTATGGTGGAAAATAAGTATTTGGTCAATAACAAAAGTTTCTCAATACTTTGTTATATATCATTTGTTGGCAATGACACAGGTCAAACGTTTTCTGTAAGTCTTCACAAGGTTTTCACACACTGTTGCTGGTATTTTGGCCCATTCCTCCATGCAGATCTCCTCTAGAGCAGTGATGTTTTGGGGCTGTCGCTGGGCAACACGGACTTTCAACTCCCTCCAAAGATTTTCTATGGGGTTGAGATCTGGAGACTGGCTAGGCCACTCCAGGACCTTGAAATGCTTCTTACGAAGCCACTCCTTCGTTGCCCAGGCGGTGTGTTTGGGATCATTGTCATGCTGAAAGACCCAGCCACGTTTCATCTTCAATGCCCTTGCTGATGGAAGGAGGTTTTCACTCAAAATCTCACGATACATGGCCCCATTCATTCTTTCCTTTACACAGATCAGTCGTCCTGGTCCCTTTGCAGAAAAACAGCCCCAAAGCATGATGTTTCCACCCCCATGCTTCACAGTAGGTATGGTGTTCTTTGGATGCAACTCAGCATTCTTTGTCCTCCAAACACGACGAGTTGAGTTTTTACCAAAAAGTTCTATTTTGGTTTCATCTGACCATATGACATTCTCCCAATCCTCTTCTGGATCATCCAAATGCACTCTAGCAAACTTCAGACGGGCCTGGACATGTACTGGCTTAAGCAGGGGGACACGTCTGGCACTGCAGGATTTGAGTCCCTGGCGGCGTAGTGTGTTACTGATGGTAGGCTTTGTTACTTTGGTCCCAGCTCTCTGCAGGTCATTCACTAGGTCCCCCCGTGTGGTTCTGGGATTTTTGCTCACCGTTCTTGTGATCATTTTGACCCCACGGGGTGAGATCTTGCGTGGAGCCCCAGATCGAGGGAGATTATCAGTGGTCTTGTATGTCTTCCATTTCCTAATAATTGCTCCCACAGTTGATTTCTTCAAACCAAGCTGCTTACCTATTGCAGATTCAGTCTTCCCAGCCTAGTGCAGGTCTACAATTTTGTTTCTGGTGTCCTTTGACAGCTCATTGGTCTTGGCCATAGTGGAGTTTGGAGTGTGACTGTTTGAGGTTGTGGACAGGTGTCTTTTATACTGATAACAAGTTCAATCAGGTGCCATTAATACAGGTAACGAGTGGAGGACAGAGGAGCCTCTTAAAGAAGAAGTTACAGGTATGTGAGAGCCAGAAATCTTGCTTGTTTGTAGGTGACCAAATACTTATTTTCCACCATAATTTGCAAATAAATTCATTAAAAATCCTACAATGTGATTTTCTGGAGAAAAAAAATCTCAATTTGTCTGTCATAGTTGACGTGTACCTATGATTAAAATTACAGGCCTCTCTCACCTTATTAAGTGGGAGAACTTGCACAGTTGGTGGCTGACTAAATACTTTTTTTTCCCACTGTAATGGATTCTCTTTTTACCCACAGTGTATTTTTAGCCTCCTTCATCATTGGTCCTAGGTCTTTTGCCTGATATCCTTCAGCCACTAAAAGTGTTATATGAGGTTCGGTTCCTGGTATATCAAACCAGGTTTGTATGATATCAGACCCTGGAGCATCTTGTGCATCCATTGCTGCCCGTTGTTTCCCTATTATAAAATATTGCGATCTCATGGAGGCCGGTTTACCCCATGCCTTCCTCAAACATAGTTGTTCCAGCAAAAGATTCTGATATGGGTCATATTACTAAATTTACATTTTTAGTCATTTAGCAGACGCTCTTATCCAGAGCGACTTACAGTTAGTGAATACATATTTTTTTATACTGGCCCCCCGTGGGAATCGAACCCACAACCCTGGCGTTGCAAACGCCATGCTCTACCAACTGAGCTACATCCCTGCCGGCCATTCCCTCCCCTACCCTGGACGACGCTAGGCCAATTGTGCGCCGCCCATGAGTCTCCCGGTCACGGCCGGCTGCGACAGAGCCTGGATTCGAACCAGGATCTCTAGTGGCACAGTTAGCACTGCGATGCAGTGCCTTAGACCACTGCGCCACTCAGGAGAATGCATGCTCTTCAATCGAACGCTGCTTGCACCCGCCCGACTAGAATCACTACTCTCGGTGGGTCTGACTTAGAATATGTGGACAACTACAAATACCTAGGTGTCTGGTTAGACCGTAAACTCTCCTTCCAGACTCACATTAAGCATCTCCAATCCAAAGTTAAGTCTAGAATCGGCTTCCTATTTCGCAACAAAGCCTCCTTCACTCATGCTGCCAAACATGCTCTCGTAAAACTGACTATCCTACTGATCCTTGACTTCGGCGATGTCATTTACAAAATAGCTTCCAACACTCTACTCAGCAAATTGGATGTAGTCTATCACAGTGCCATCCGTTTTGTCACCAAAGCCCCATATACTACCCACCATTGTGACCTGTATGCTCTCGTTGGCTGGCCCTCACTACATATTTGTCGCCAAACCCACTGGCTCCAGGTCATCTATAAATCACTTCTAGGCAAATCCCCGCCTTATCTTAGCTCATTGGTCACCATAGCAACACCCACCAGGTATATCTCACTGGTCATCCCCAAAGCCAACACCTCCTTTGGCCGCTATTCCTTCCAGTTCTCTGCTGCAAATGACTGGAACAAACTGCAAAAATCTCTGAAGCTGGAGACACTTATCTCCCTCACTAACTTTAAGCATCAGTTGTCAGAGCAGCTTACCGATCACTGCACCTGTACACAGCCCATCTGTAATTAGCCCACCCAACTACCTCATCCCCATATTGTTATTTACATTGTTATTTATTTAGCTCATATGCACCCCAGTATCTCTATTTGCACATCATCTTCTGCACATCTATCACTCCAGTGTTAATATTAAATTGTAATTATTTTGCACTATGGCCTATTTATTGCCTTACCTCCATAACTTACTACATTTGCACACACTTTATATAGATTTTCTATTGTGTTATTGACTGTATGTTTTGTTTATTCCATATGTAACTCTGTGTTGTTGTTGTTTTTAATCGCACTGCTTTGCTTTATCTTGGCCAGGTCGCAGTTGTAAATGAGAACTTGTTCTCAACTGGCTTACCTGGTTAAATAAAGGTGGAAAAAAAATATTGCAGTGTAGCCTAATTTTGGTCATTTCATTTCTGGAACCTGTGCCCTGATACATTTTCCCCACTTCTTTAGTACCTCTTGTACTGGTGATTCTATGTTTCCTATCCAGTATACATTTGGATGCGTTTGTCCCGAAAATCCTACTGTCTTTGCATATTTGCCTGACATGGGGAGGTGAGAGGCATACTTTGGACTTACACATGAGTACGTTGCTCCAGTATCTATCATCATTGGGGTGCCTCTATTCTTCACCTGAACCTTTAGCATAGGTTCTTCATCAGCCTGCATAGTTACTGCCACTAGCTGACCCTTCCCTCTAGGATTCTCTGGGCATCCCTAGTATCCCTGATTTGGTCCTCCCCATGGGTTCACTGGGCCTTGTGGAGCCTGTGTCTGAGACTGTTGCCATGCATCTGAGCTGGTGTCATTTCTTTGCCAATTACCCTGTTGTGGTTGTTGTGTCTGTTGGTGTGTCTGCTGCTGTGGTCGGTGCCCTTGATTCCTGGGTCTGTTTCCATTCTTTTTGTTTTGCCACTGTCCAGGGGATTGTTGTGTGTACACATTCACTACTAAGGAGAATACTTTCTGAAGGCACTGTATACACGCTACACATGATTAATCTACTTTCACAGACCAACATTTGATTGTGAAAAGGTCAAGGAATTGTTGCATATGGATGGTGTTGTCTGACTCGGTTTCCCAATCAGATCCTTTTTACCATTTGATTATGCTCTAGAATACATTAATGGTAAGCTAAAGGTAAGCGTAAAAGGAAATCATGTCAGACAGCCAGGATAGCCTTCACTGAGGTGTTGGTCCTCCTTATATTTCAGTCCATGTGGTGGCGATAGTGTGCCACTGTTGGTTCATAGCCACCAATCCAGGAGGGAATAATAAGTAGACGGTGAACTTGATTGGCTGAGGCTGAAGAGGAAGTGATTTTTCACGTGTAAATACAAACGTAACAATTATCTTTTCACCTACATTTGTCCGTTACATTATTGAAACACTGTAAAGAGATATCACGTTTAGTGTAAATGCAAACTGAGCGCTGTCACGTAATTCGGGAGGGAAATGTCGTCAAGATCGTTCGTTAACCTGATCTTTCAAGTGACGGGGAGGGTAACATGGGGACCCTCAGGACGACCTCCACTTTTTACCGTGCCACCCGTTAGCTTGGCACACGTTCAGACCGCCGGTAAGAAAGATTACGTTGATCTCCCTGTCCTAAATGAAGACGAGCTGAACGAGCAGTTTGTTAGAGGGTCTGGACCTGGTGGTCAGGCGACCAACAAAACCAGCAACTGTGTGGTGCTCAGGCACATCCCAACTGGCATTGTCGTTAAGGTGACTATCTAACATATTACATTAAGACTTCATTAGTTCATGATGACCATAAGACAACCAGTATTACACATGGACAACAATAAATACATTTACTTATCGATAGGCTATCCTCCCTGAGCCATACATCCATTAGCATATGATGTATGGCGGTCTTTTAAGTGCCCCATATCTCAATCAGTTTCATGGGAATAGCCTATGCATTTCGATCTTCTTGAATTACTGTTTGTGAGTGAATTAGTACGGAAGTCCAGAGAGGACATATGAATAAAAAAAAGATTCCCTGATTATGTCGATCACAATTTATTAATCTCATGATCACGACATATTAAAAGTAGTTTTTTTCAAGATCACATGATACATTTCTCATGATCACGACATAACAAAAGTTGTTTTGTCGAGATCATGAGAAACTCTATAAATACGAGTGGACGCAATGACGTTAGATTGACAGTATGCCTTATGCGGCAAAGCCCACAGTCAATCTGCATATTTGTTTTTATTGATTGCTACACTAAGGGATGGTACATTTTATGCTAACATAAGGCGTTCATTTGTGTTTGGAGCTCATCAGTTTATAAGTTAGAATGTTAGCAAGCTAAATGTCCTTTACCTTGAGCTAAGAGCTCTTGGGGCATCTAAGCCCTTGTGGGGCATTTAAGCCCTGAACGATGACTGACAGGCAGCTCTGTCTCCCAGACTGTATGCCACCCCCAAGACCACAGACACATGCAAGTAACAACGCAGCTACAGAGCCTTCAGAAAGTATTCACACCCCTTGACTTATTCAATATTTTATTGTGTTACAGCCTGAATTTTCTCACCCATCTACACACAATACCCCATAATGAGAAAATGAAAACATGTTTTTAGAAATTGTTGCAAATGTATTGAAAATGAAATACAGAAATATCTCATTTACATAAGTATTCACACCCCTGAGTCAATACTTTGTAGAAGCACCTTTGGCAGCGATTACAGAGTATTTTTGGGTAAGTCTCTAAGAGCTTTCCGCAGCTGGATTTGCCCATTATTCTTTTCGAAATTCTTCAAGCTCTGTCAAATTGGTTGTTGATCATTGCTAAACAATCATTTTCAGGTCTTGCCATAGATTTTCAAGTAGATTTAAGTCAAAACTGTAACTCAACCACTCATGAACATTTACTGTCTTCTTGGTAAGCAACTCCAGTTTAGATTTGGCCTTTTGTTTTAGGTTATTCTCCTGCTGAAAGGTGAATTCATCTCCCAGTGTTTGGTGGAAAGCAGACTGAAGCAGGTTTACCTCTAGGATTTTGCCTGGGCTTAGTTCCATTCCGTTTCTTTTTTATCCTGAAAAACTCCCCAGTCCTTTAACGATTACAAGCATACCCATAACATGATGCAGCCACCACTATGCTTGAAAATATGGAGAGTGGTACCCAGTAATGTGTTGTATTGGATTTGCCCCACTTTGTATTCAGGCCAAAAAGTTAATTGCTTTGCCACATTCTTTGCAGTATTACTTTAGTGCCTTGTTGAAATATTTTTGTTCTGTACATGCTTCCTTCTTTTCACTCTGTCAATTAGGTTAGTATTGTGGGGTAACTACAATATTGTTGATCCATTCTCCTATCACAGCCATTAAACTCTGTAACTGTTTTAAAGTATCCAGTGGCCTCATGGTGAAATCCCAGAGCAGTTTCCTTCCTCTCCGGCAACTGAGTTAGGAAGGACACCTGTATCTTTGTAGCGACTGGTTGTATTGATACACCATCCAAAGTGTAATTAATAACTTCACCATGCTCAAAGGGATATTCAGTGTCAGCTTCTTATTTTTTATTGTTAAACCTCCCTGGTCTTTGTGGTTGAATCTGTGTTTGAAATGCACTGCTCGACTGATTGACCTTACAGATAATTGTATGTGTGGGGTAGAGAGATTAGGTAGTCATTCAAAAATCATGTTAAAAACTGTAATTGCACACAGAGTGAGTCCATGCAACGTATTATGTGACTTGTTAAGCACATTTTTACTCCTGGACTTATTTAGGCTTGCCATAACAAAGGGGTTGAATACTTATTGAATCAAGACAGTTCAGCTTTTAATTTGTTATTAATTTGTAAACATTTTGAAAAACATAATTCTACTTTGACATTATGGGGTATTGTGTGTAGGCCAGTGACAAAAAATCTCAATGTAATCAATTTCAAATTCAGGCTGTAACAACAAAATGTGGAAAAAGTCAAGGGGTGTGAATACCTTTCTGAAGGTACTGTAACTTCGCTAGTCTTTTAGCTAGCTAGCTAGATTTTTATGTACACTACCAGTCAAAAGTTTGGACACACCTACTCATTCAAGGGTTTTTCTTTAATTTTACTATTTTTTACATTGTAGAATAATAGTGAAGACATCAAAACTATGAAATAACACATATGGAATCATGTAGTAACCAAAAAGTGTTTAAGAAATCAAAATGTATTTTATATTTGAGATTCTTCAAATAGCCACCCCTTGCCTTGATGACAGCTTTGCACACTCTTGGCATTCTCTCAACCAGCTTCATGAGGTAGTCACCTGGAATGCATTTCAATTAACAGGTGTGCCTTCTTAAAACCTCTTAAGGATCTGACCCTTTTTATTCAATTTTCGCCTAAAATGACACCCACATCTAACTGCCTGTAGCTCAGGACCTGAAGCAAGGATATGCATATTCTTGATATCATTTGAAAGGAAACACTTTGAAGTTTGTGGAAATGTGAAATTAATGTAGGAGAATAACACATTAGATCTGGTTAAAGATAATACAAACAAAAAAACATGCATTTTCAAAAAACAAAAAATGTTTGCATCATTTTTTAATGCAAGAGAAAGGCCAGACAGTGATGTAGGATTATATATGTAATTTAGATGTTGTCCACCAGATGGCAGCAGTATGTGCAAAGTTTCAGACTGATCCAGTGAAGAATTACATCACTACACAATATTTTGTATTAAGTCTGCCAGGAGTTTTCCCAAATGTGCCGGATTGGTTTTCAAGTACATAACTATAGATAACATACAAAAATGCAATTTAAGTTTGCACACTGCCAGGAATGGCATAAATGATGGATCATTAGCTTCCCTACAGAAAAGACACTAACCTTCACACATCTAGATGGCCTGGCGGGGTGGGTGTGGAGTCAGAGGTCAAACTGTAGAACCCAGTTCCTACATTTTAATATAAAAATTGATTTTTCAAACAAAACTACACTACATTTTATCTCTGGGACCCTTAGGATGACAAATCAGAGCAAGATTACTGAATGTAAGTACATTATTTACCTTCAGAGGTGAATGTACCAAACCAATTAAGTGATAAGTGTTTTGTTGTTGTGCACTATCCTCAAACAATAGCATGGTATTTTTAGCTGTAATATCTACTGTAAATTGGACACTGCAGTTAGATTAACAAGAATTTAAACTTATGTCTATGTCCCGGAATGTTGGCTGTTGTTTACAACACCATTCTAGTCACATATCGCATATTGAGCAACAACCGTCCCGTATAAGGGACACCGATCCTGTAGAGGTTAAAAGTTAATTTGAGGAATTTATTTCCTTCTTAATGTGTTTGAGCCAATCAGTTGTGCTGTGACAAGGTAGGGGGGGGGGGGGGGGGGTATACAGAAGATAGCCCTATTTGGTAAAAGACCAAGTCCATATTATGAATGATCAGTTCCCGAGGGAGATTGCAGAAAGGCGCAAAGTTCTGTATCCAATCTTCAAGGAAAATAGATTAAAAGGGAAACGTGTGGCACTTGTGGTCGATAAACTATATATTGACAACCAGATGTTCAGAGACACAAAGACTACTCCATGGCTATTCAAAAAGTTGTAATAAGATATGCAAGATATTTGAATAGATATATATTTTTTAATAGTTATATATAGAGGTGACAGCATTGGAAATGCTTTTGGCGGTTAATCTGCTTCTGTTATGTGTGTGGCACTGTGTGCTGTTTTCGATGGATGGGTCCTGGCCTCTCGGGGCCCTAGGGATCCGGAGGGATGTGGGTGGGATGCCGATCACTGGGATGACGGCTCAACTTGGGATGGGGAGGGGCTTTTGCGGGGGAATTAGTGGAGAACAATTGAAGGGATACTTAGTAGCAATGCACATATCATGGTACAGCTATATGGACACTCAATCATTACGGTATTTTTTATTGGTAAATTTACAAACATATATTTACATTTACATTTTAGTCATTTAGCAGACGCTCTTATCCAGAGCGACTTACAGTTAGTGAGTGCATACATTATTTTTTTATACTGGCCCCCCGTGGGAATCAAACCCACAACCCTGGCGTTGCAAACGCCATGCTCTACCAACTGAGCTACACCCCTGCCGGCCATTCCCTCCCCTACCCTGGACGACGCTGGGCCAATTGTGCGATAAATAGACTTGAAACTTGTGTCTCATTGTGGTGTATGGTGAAAGTATAGCCAGTTATAATTGTAATGGCTTAGAAGAACAATATTTACATGGCTCAAAGAGAAGGAATATAATATCTATTGTTTACAGGAAACTCATTCAACAATTCTAGATGTTGCGTGGAAAAAGGAATGGGGGGGCGAAATATACTTCTCCCATGGGCAAAGAAACTCAAAAGGGGTGATGATATTAATTAATAGTAATTTCGATCCGAATGTGCAAATTGTCCAAATAGATACGCAAGGTACAGTGGGGGGAAAAAGTATTTAGTCAGCCACCAATTGTGCAAGTTCTCCCACTTAAAAAGATGAGAGAGGCCTGTAATTTTCATCATAGGTACACGTCAACTATGACAGACAAATTGAGAATTTTTTTTCCAGAAAATCACATTGTAGGATTTTTAATGTATTTATTTGCAGATTATGGTGGAAAATAAGTATTTGGTCACCTACAAACAAGCAAGATTTCTGGCTCTCACAGACCTGTAACTTATTCTTTAAGAGGCTCCTCTGTCCTCCACTCGTTACCTGTATTAATGGCACCTGTTTGAACTTGTTATCAGTATAAAAGACACCTGTCCACAACCTCAAACAGTCACACTCCAAACTCCACTATGGCCAAGACCAAAGAACTGTCAAAGGACACCAGAAACAAAATTGTAGACCTGCACCAGGCTGGGAAGACTGAATCTGCAATAGGTAAGCAGCTTGGTTTGAAGAAATCAACTGTGGGAGCAATTATTAGGAAATGGAAGACCTACAAGACCACTGATAATCTCCCTCGATCTGGGGCTCCACGCAAGATCTCACCCCGTGGGGTCAAAATGATCACAAGAACGGTGAGCAAAAATCCCAGAACCACACGGGGGGACCTAGTGAATGACCTGCAGAGAGCTGGGACCAAAGTAACAAAGCCTACCATCAGTAACACACTACGCCGCCAGGGACTCAAATCCTGCAGTGCCAGACGTGTCCCCCTGCTTAAGCCAGTACATGTCCAGGCCCGTCTGAAGTTTGCTAGAGTGCATTTGGATGATCCAGAAGAGGATTGGGAGAATGTCATATGGTCAGATGAAACCAAAATAGAACATTTAGGTAAAAACTCAACTCGTCGTGTTTGGAGGACAAAGGATGCTGAGTTGCATCCAAAGAACACCATACCTACTGTGAAGCATGGGGGTAGAAACCAGGATGACTGATCCGTGTAAAGGAAAGAATGAATGGGGCCATGTATTGTGAGATTTTGAGTGAAAACCTCCTTCCATCAGCAAGGGCATTGAAGATGAAACGTGGCTGGGTCTTTCAGCATGACAATGATCCCAAACACACCGCCCGGGCAACGAAGGAGTGGCTTCGTAAGAAGCATTTCAAGGTCCTGGAGTGGCCTAGCCAATCTCCAGATCTCAACCCCATAGAAAATCTTTGGAGGGAGTTGAAAGTCTGTGTTGCCCAGCGACAGCCCCAAAACATCACTGCTCTAGAGGAGATCTGCATGGAGGAATGGGCCAAAATACCAGCAACAGTGTGTGAAAACCTTGTGAAGACTTACAGAAAACGTTTGACCTGTGTCATTGCCAACAAAGGGTATATAACAAAGTATTGAGAAACTTATGTTATTGACCAAATACTTATTTTCCACCATAATTTGCAAATAAATTCATTAAAAATCCTACAATGTGATTTTCTGGAGAAAACATTTCTCATTTTGTCTGTCATAGTTGACGTGTACCTATGATGAAAATTACAGGCCTCTCTCATCTTTTTAAGTGGGAGAACTTGCACAATTGGTGGCTGACTAAATACTTTTTTTCCCCACTGTATGTCGCACATGCAGCTAACAAAAACATATGGAAATGTCTGCTCTACCCAAAATTACAACTAAATAATTGCAGCCTTACTGCAAAAATGGAAGAGGAAAGTGGAAGGAGGAGAAAGTAAGGAACTTGTCTGTCGGCCTTGCATTAAAGAACATAATTGGTTAAGGTTAAACTGATAAATAAAAAAGTATATCAGTTTCATTTAAGGACCAAAGGATTGACAGCTGTCCCATATAGATTGCAAAATAGTTGGGAAGAGATTTGACGTACCGATCCCATGGCATAGTGTTTATGAACTGATACGCAAAACGACACCGGATTCAAAACTTAGAATCTTTCAATTTAAATTATTATATAAAATGATTTCTTCCCAGCTCTTTAGATTTTGCTGCGAAGAGACAGAATCATTAGATCATTTGTTTTGGTACTGTTCATTTGTAACTTGTTTTTGGACACAGGTCCAGGAATGGCTAAAGGATTGCAATATTTACCTGGAGCTAACCCTGCAGATAGCACTACTGGGTGATCTGAAAAGTCATAGTCAATTGATCAATAACATAATACTATTAGCAAAAATGTTTATTTTCAATTCACAATCTGTAGAAACAATGAGAATAGAAAGGTTTAGAACTTTTGTAAGACATCACAGTACAGTTGAAATATATATGGCAAATAGAAATCCTATATGGATGGTGTTAAAAGATAAATGGGAGGTGTTGAATGGAATTGAAGGATGGGACTAATAACAACTAACAACAAACAATAACAAGATAACTAATAATGTAGGCACGCTGTGTCCATAATAGGTGTATGGGTTGTAGGTTGGGAGCTTTTGTGAAGGAGCACAGTTAGAAAGATATGGCATATAGAAGCAAACCGGATGGACATCATGAAAATGATCGGAGAGGTTGAGAGAAGAAGTTCAGGAGAAAGAACAAACAAAATGTAATTATTGTAAAATTGACTGTGTCCATAAAATGTAGATGGTGGGTATGGGCTGGAAGTAGAGGCCTAGGCGTTGTTGTTCACTAGTTTACTCCAAGTGGGGAAAGGGTGGCGGGGTTGGAAAGTAATAAAGGGGAATATATATATATATATATATATATATATATATATATATATATATATATATATATATATATATATATATATATATATATATATATATATATATATATATATATATATATATATATATATATATATATATATATATATATATATATATATATTTATTTTAAAGGGTATGTATGTATGTATGTGTGTGTGTGTGTATGTATGTGTGTATATATATATATATATATATATATATATATATATATATATATATATATATAACATGGGGGATTGGAAGTGATGCAGACAATTACATTGATGGAACTTACAATCTATCTGCAATATAAAAAAAAAAAGTATATATTATGGCAAGAACAGCTCAAATAAGCAAAGAGAAACAACAGTCCATCATTACTTTAAGACATGAAGGTCAGTCAATACGGAACATTTCAAGAACTTTGAATGTTTCTTCAAGTGCAGTCGCAAAAACCATCAAACGTTATGATGAAACTGGCTCGCATGAGGACCGCCACAGGAATGGAAGACCCAGATTTACCTCTGCTGCAGAGGATAAGTTCATTAGAGTTACCAGCCTCAGAAATTGCAGCCCAAATAAAAGTAACAGACACATCAACATCAACTGTTCAGAGGAGACTGTGTGAATCAGGCCTTCATGGTCAAATTGCTGCAAAGAAACCACTACTAAAGGACACCAATAAGAAGAAGAGACTTGCTTGGGCCAAGAAACACGAGCAATGGACATTAGACCGGTGGAAATATGTCCTTTGGTCTGGAGTCCAAATTGGAGATATTTGGTTCCAACCGCCGTGGCTTTGTGAGACGCGGTGTGGGTGAGCGGATGATCTCTGCATGTGTAGTTCCCACCATAAAGCATGGAGGTGTTATGGTGTGGGGGTGCTTTGCTGGTGACACGGTTTGTGATTTTATTTAGAATTCAAGGCACACTTAACCAGCATGGCTACCACAGCATTCTGCGGCGATACGCCATCCCAAACCCTTGAATGAGTAGGTGTGTCCAAACTTTTGACTGGTACTGTATGTCCTCTCTGGACTTCTGTAAATTAGAGCAGATGGTGTTAACAAACTATTAGCCTTTCTTGTATTTTGTTTCAATCAAAGCATATATCCTGCCTAGTGGCTCTGTTGAGTTTTGGTGCATGATATTTTTTTATGAACTATTCAGCTTCAGCTAACCATCCTAAAATCTCATTAGAAATGAGGTGTTGTTTTTGGTGTAACAGTAACGTTATAAGCCTACTATGCTATGCTATTATATTCTGTTCTGTTATGTATGTAAAATACTAATTTAAGAGTTGTGATCTTGCGAGACATTGATTCAGCTTTGATCTAACTTTACTAAACGAGCACCATTGTGAGAAGTGATAATCTTCTATTTGTAATAAGAATAATAAGTGATGAGTAGGACAATTAGGCGTAGGTACAGTGAGGGAAAAAAGTATTTGATCCCCTGCTGATTTTGTATGTTTGCCCACTGATAAAGAAATGATCAGTCTATAATTGTAATGGTAGGTTTATTTGAACAGTGAGAGACAGAATAACAACAAAAACATCCAGAAAAACGCATGGCAAAAATGTTATAAATTGATTTGCATTTTAATGAGGGAAATAAGTATTTGACCCCCTCTCAATCAGAAAGATTTCTGGCTCCCAGGTGTCTTTTATACAGGTAACGAGCTGAGATTAGGGGCACACTCTTAAAGGGAGTGCTCCTAATCTCAGCTTGTTACCTGTATAAAAGACACCTGTCCACAGAAGCAATCAATCAGATTCCAAACTCTCCACCATGGCCAAGACCAAAGAGCTCTCCAAGGATGTCAGGGACAAGATTGTAGACCTCCACAAGGCTGGAATGGGCTACAAGACCATCGCCAAGCAGCTTGGTGAGAAGGTGACAACAGTTGGTGCGATTATTCGCAAATGGAAGAAACACAAAAGAACTGTCAATCTCCCTCGGCCTGGGGCTCCATGCAAGATATCACCTCGTGGAGTTGCAATGATCATGAGAACGGTGAGGAATCAGCCCAGAACTACACGGGAGGATCTTGTCAATGATCTCAAGGCAGCTGGGACCATAGTCACCAAGAAAACAATTGGTAACACACTACGCCGTGAAGGACTGAAATCCTGCAGTGCCCGCAAGGTCCCCCTGCTCAAGAAAGCACATATACAGGCCCGTCTGAAGTTTGCCAATGAACATCTGAATGATTCAGAGGAGAACTGGGTGAAAGTGTTGTGGTCAGATGAGACCAAAATGGAGCTCTTTAGCATCAACTCAACTCGCCGTGTTTGGAGGAGGAGGAATGCTGCCTATGACCCCAAGAACACCATCCCCACCGTCAAACATGGAGGTGGAAACATTATGCTTTGGGGGTGTTTTTCTGCTAAGGGGACAGGACAACTTCACTGCATCAAAGGGACGATGGACGGGGCCATGTACCTTCAAATCTTGGGTGAGAACCTCCTTTCCTCAGCCAGGGCATTGAAAATGGGTCGTGGATGGGTATTCCAGCATGACAATGACCCAAAACACACGGCCAAGGCAACAAAGGAGTGGCTCAAGAATAAGCACATTAAGGTCCTGGAGTGGCCTAGCCAGTCTGCAGACCTTAATCCCATAGAAAATCTGTGGAGGGAGCTGAAGGTTCGAGTTGCCAAATGTCAGCCTCGAAACCTTAATGACTTGGAGAAGATCTGCAAAGAGGAGTGGGACAAAATCCCTCCTGAGGTGTGTGCAAACCTGGTGGCCAACTACAAGAAACGTCTGACCTCTGTGATTGCCAACAAGGGTTTTGCCACCAAGGACTAAGTCATGTTTTGCAGAGGGGTCAAATACTTATTTCCCTCATTAAAATGCAAATCAATTTAAAACATTTTTGACATGCGTTTTTCTGGATTTCTTTGTTGTTATTCTGTCTCTCACTGTTCAATTAACCTACCATTAAAATTATAGACTGATCATGTCTTTGTCAGTGGGCAAACGTACAAAATCAGCAGGGGATCAAATACTTTTTTCCCTCACTGTAACTGTTATTTTAAACAATTGGAGCACCCTTCGTGGTTCTAAAAGGTCAGCGCTAAATACATTTTGATTTGATTAGTCTAAACACTTGGTTATAATATACCCTATTACAGAATAAAATAAGAGGTGAACTATCAATTCATAGAATTTATTTGCATAGATTTAATCATCAAATCAATTGACTATGTGGTGAACATAAATCATTACTAATTTAAGGGAATTCGTTTTAAACCAGCCATAAAATCAAGCTTTTGGTGTGGTGTATTCATGCATCTCAATAAACTATAACCTAAATACATTATTACCTCCAATTTGGCCCAGATTCACAGGCCCACAGAACCAATAGTCAATATAGGCTAAATATCCCAAGCATGGCTACAGCAACTTCCAGAGGGGGTCAGGCTCTTGGGCTTTGCGGTGGCCATTCTGGTTGGGTGTCCTCGGCAGAACGGTGTCGCCGTAACCAAGTAGTCACATATCGTTCTGGGTTCCACTGCGCAAGAGAGGGTTGGTGGAGTTTTATGAACATCAAGGCAGACACAAAGTTGAATTTAGATTATTTATTTTTTATGTTCTGATTGGCCAAAGTTGTCAAGCCTCCAACGGGCCTCCGCAGTGCACACATGTAGCCTACAGTTCTTCATCATTCTCGCCACCGCCAGAGAGAAGACAGGGAAGAAACCACCATTTACCTGCCTCTAGGCTGCTATAGACTACATATTTATTTGGTATGTCATTCTATCGTTTTTCATGGAATTTTTGTGGTAATTAAATAATTTATTTAGAATTGATCAGAATACATTTTTGGTGTATTCTCTAATTGAAAAATGAGAGGCGCGGGCCTCCCGAGTGGCGCAGCGGTCTAAGGCACTGCTTCGCAGTGCTAGAGGCATCACTACAGACCCGGGTTCGATCCCGGGCTGTATCACAACCGGCCGTGATTCGGGAGTCCCATAGGGCGGCGCACAATTGGCCCAGCGTCGTCCAGGTTAGGGGAGGGTTTGGCCGGGGGAGCTTTACTTGGCTCATCACGCTCTAGGGACTCCTTGTGGCGGGCTGGGCGCCTGTAGGCTGACCTCGGTCGTCAGTTGAACGGTGTTTCCTCCAACACATTGGTGCGGCTGGCTTCCAGGTTCCGAGCCCGATGGGGAGTTGCAGCGATGAGACAAGATCGAAATTGGGGAGAAAAAGGGGGTAAAATACACAAAAAAAATTTGAGGCGCTCCCAGCACTACACACCTGTTTAGGAGGTACTGTAATCTGTACATTTTTATTGCTAACTCCTCTCTCCTAATTCAGTGCCATCAAACCAGATCTGTGGAAACAAACCGCAAAAGAGCGCGGGAGATAATGAGGGAGAAGCTTGAGGTCACCAACAAGGGAGAAGAGAGCGACATTCTGAAGAATAAGAAGGAGTCTATACAGAGGAAACAAGACAAGAGGAAAAAGGCAAACGAGAATTTGGAGAAGAAGAGACTTTTCAAAGAGGCACTGATGGCAGACTCCAAACCAGGGGATGACAGGGGATGAAAAGTATGCATGAACATAACATTTAGACTGATCAACAAATATGTCCTACCTCATTATGATCTGTATTGTAAATAAAGAGCACCTATTGAAATTAATTATATTGTTATCAATCTGTCTAAGGTACAGGAATGATGTCATAGTATTTTCTGTAATTGTAATTAAATTAAGTTTTATTACAACGGGTAATAAATACAAAGACGTAAACAATGGCTTTAATGATCTCCCGTGTGGCGCAGTGGTCTAAGGCACTGCATCGCAGTGCTAGCTGTGCCACTAGAGATCCTGGTTCGAATCCAGGCTCTGTCGTAGCCGGCCGCGACCGGGAGACCCATGGGGCGGCGCACAATTGGCCCAGGGTAGGGGAGGGAATGACCGGCAGGGATGTAGCTCAGTTGGTAGAGCATGGCGTTTGCAACGCCAGGGTTGTGGGTTCGATTCCAACGGGGGTCCAGTATGAAAAAATAATAATAAAAAATATATAATGTATGCACTCACTAACTGTAAGTCGCTCTGGATAAGAGCGTCTGCTAAATGACGTAAATGTAATGTGGTGTGTTTGGCACTATCCCTTTTGCGGTCACTCATGCTTAAATATGTTTAAAAGATACTAGCTAGTACTCATCCATTGTCAAAATGCCCTTTATACACTCTTACACTATAAAATCCATGCGAGTTTCACTAAATGATAGGGGCATTGCTACATGCAATGCATAAAAAAAAAATATACAGTGAGGGAAAAAAGTATTTGATCCCCTGCTGATTTTGTACGTTTGCCCACTGACAAAGACATGATCAGTCTATAATTGTAATGGTAGGTTTATTTTAACAGTGAGAGACATAATAACAACAAAAACATCCAGAAAAACGCATGTCAAAAATGTTATAAATTGATTTTCATTTTAATGAGGGAAATAAGTATTTGACCCCTCTGCAAAACATGACTTAGTACTTGGTGGCAAAACCCTTGTTGGCAATCACAGAGGACAGACGTTTCTTGTAGTTGGCCACCAGGTGTGCACACATCTCAGGAGGGATTTTGTCCCACTCCTCTTTGCAGATCTTCTCCAAGTCATTAAGGTTTCAAGGCTGACGTTTGGCAACTTGAACCTTCAGCTCCCTCCACAGATTATCTATGGTATTAAGGTCTGGAGACTGGCTAGGCCACTCCAGGACCTTAATGTGCTTCTTCTTGAGCCACTCCTTTGTTGCCTTGGCCGTGTGTTTTGGGTCATTGTCATGCTGGAATACCCATCCACTACCCATTTTCAATGCCCTGGCTGAGGGAAGGAGGTTCTCACCCAAGATTTGACGGTACATGGCCCCGTCCATCGTCCCTTTGATGTGGTGAAGTTGTCCTGTCCCCTTAGCAGAAAAACACCCCCAAAGCATAATGTTTCCACCTCCATGTTTGACGGTGGGGATGGTGTTCTTGGGGTCATAGGCAGCATTCCTCCTCCTCCAAACACGGCGAGTTGAGTTGATGCCAAAGAGCTCGATTTTGGTCTCATCTGACCACAACACTTTCACCCAGTTCTCCTCTGAATCATTCAGATGTTAATTGGCAAACTTCAGACGGCCCTGTATATGTGCTTTCCTTGCGGGCGCTGCAGGATTTCAGTCCTTCACGGCGTAGTGTGTTACCAATTATTTTCTTGGTGACTATGGTCCCAGCTGCCTTGAGATCATTGAAAAGATCCTCCCGTGTAGTACTGGGCTGATTCCTCACCGTTCTCATGATCATTGCAACTCCACGAGGTGAGATCTTGCATGGAGCCCCAGGCTGAGGGATATTGACAGTTATTTTGTGTTTCTTCCATTTGCGAATAATCGCACCAACTGTTGTCACCTTCTCACCAAGCTGCTTGGCGATGGTCTTGTAGCCCATTCCAGCCTTGTGTAGGTCTACAATCTTGTCCCTGACATCCTTGGAGAGCTCTTTGGTCTTGGCCATGGTGGAGAGTTTGGAATCTGATTGATTGATTGATTGATTGATTGCTTCTGTGGACAGGTGTCTTTTCTACAGGTAACAAGCTGAGATCTAAGCTGAGAAAAATGAGACCTAATCTCAGCTCGTTACCTGTATAAAAGACACCTGGGAGCCAGAAATCTTTCTGATTGAGAGGGGGTCAAATACTTATTTCCCTCATTAAAATGCAAATCAATTTATAACATTTTTGACATGCGTTTTTCTGGATTTTTGTTGTTGTTATTCTGTCTCTCACTGTTCAAATAAACCTACCATTAAAATTATAGACTGATAATTTATTTCTCAGTGGGCAAACTTACAAAATCAGCAGGGGATCAAATACTTTTTTCCCTCACTGTATATATATATATATTTTATACAAGCAATATTGAAATTAGGCATTCCCAATGGGAACACAAATAAAACCAGGAAATTCCTGTCAAGTACAGCTCATAGGTAACTTTTTTGTCGAAGCCCCATGTGCCACCTCGGTTATTTTTTTAAAAATGACGTTTTAGTCAATACTTTTATTGGACCAATAAAAACTAAGGGCTTTGTCTTTTGAGTCTTGTAGATCTTCAGTCTGGAGAGTTGATCCAATTCAATCCAATAACTTTGTTTGCACTTTGCCTGTTAGGGCCTTGCATTTCTCTCAGTTTCTGCCAGGCATTCACGTACAAGCCCCCTGGCATGAATGATACCTTCAAATGAAAAACAAAAGAAAAGGTAAAAACACACAATTAAGTTCTACAAGTACATGTAACATCAAATTATAACTTTACAGAACCCAATGGTGCATAGTAGATTTCACACGGCAAGCACTAGATTTGGAGAACCCAAGGAGGCATACAGCCCTCTCTATTGTTTTCAGTCAGACATATGGACCACTGCTGGGCCAATGTGTACTACAGTCCTGACGCTCTGTTTGAATGTTTAGAAACATTCATAATCCCTGCTTGTGATACGCTTTTGGAAGCCTTTGGAACGTTCATATCACGGAGAACTAATTTTACCAATACAAAATATATACTTGCTGTGCGCCTTTTTAACAGGTTCCCACAGAGGTATTTTGCGTTGCACATTTACCTGAACTACGGCGACAGTTCATAAGCTAATGGAAACTCGAGGGAATAAAAATAAAAACAGTCGAAGCTGTGTGTTGTGTATTGGGGTTGTGCCGCAGAGCATCATGGGAGGTGTATGTGTTGTAGACCGAGCACGTTCTAGATAAATGGTTGAACTGATTCCTGTCTCATCATTATTGAATTGTTATAAGGAGGTGGTTATGAAACCCACGAGACAACACTGTTACACCAAAAAACTGTGAATCTATGGTAAAACAGTTAACAGTAAGTGTACCTTTAACTTGCTTTATCAAATACAATTGTATTGGTCGGGTGTAGCAAAATGTTCCTAGCTCCAACAGTGCAGTAATAACTAACAATACAAAGCAATACACGCAAATCCCACAAATAAAAAGAAAGAAATATTAGAACGAGCAATGTCAGAGTCTGGAATATAAATATACACAGTGTACAAAACATTAGGAACACATTCCTAATATTGAGTTGCACCCCCTTTTGCCCTCAGAATAGCCTCAATTTGTCGGGGCATGGACTCTACAAGGTGTTGAAAGCGTTCTACAGGGATGCTGGCCCATGTTGACTCCAATGCTTCCCACAGTTGTGTTAAGTTGGCTGGATGTCCTTTGGGTGGTGGACCATTCTTGATACACACTGAGTGTGAAAAACCCAGCAGCGTTGCAGTTCTTGACACATTCAAACCGGTGCACCTGGCACCTACTACCATAACCCGTTCAAAGGCACTTCAATCTTTTGTCTTTCTCATTCATCCTCTGAATGGCACCCATACACAATCCATGTCTCAAGGCTTAAAAATCCTTATTTAACCTGTCTCCTCCCCTTCATCTACACTGATTGAAGTGGATTCAATAAGGTGACATCAAAAAGGGATCATAGCATTCACCTGGTCAGTGTATGTTTTGTACACTCAGTGTATATAAACATTATGGACAGTATATGAATAGAAAAGGTGTGTACAGCAGTAGTTATATAGAATAAGCCTTGAATAGAATACAGTATATACATATGAAGTGGGTAAAACAGTATGTAAACATTATTAAAAGTGACCAGTGTTCAATGACTATGTACATAGGGCAACAGTCTCTAGGTGCAGGGTTGAGTACTGGGTGGTAGCCGGCTAGTAACAGTGACTAAAGTTCAGGGCAGGGTACTGGGCGGAGGCCGGCTAGTGGTGACTATTTAACAGTCTGATGGCCTGGAGATAGAAGCTGTTTTTCAGTCTCTCGGTCCCAGCTTTGATGCACCTGTACTGTCTCCGCCTTCTAAATGGTAGCGGGGTGAACAGGCTGTGGCTCGGGTGGTTGAGGTCCTTAATGATCTTCTTGGCCATCCTGTGACACCGAGTGCTGTAGATGTCCTGAAGGGCAGGCAGTGTGCCTCCGGTAATGCGTTGGGCTGACCGCACCACCCTCTGGAGAGCCCTGCGGTTGCGGACAGTCCAGTTGTGTGCCAGGCCGTGATACAGGCCGACAGGATGCTCTCAATGGTGCATCTGTAGAAGTTTGTGAGGGTCTTAGGGGCCAAGCCAAATTTCTTCAGCCTCCTGAGGATGAAGAGGTGCTGTTGCGCCTTCTTCACCACACTGTCTGAGTGGATGCACCATTTCTGGTTGTCAGTGATGTGCACGCCGAGGAACTTGTTGTGTCGTTTGTAAACTTGATGATTGAGTTGGAGACGTGCGTGGCCACTCTGTCATGGGTGAACAGCGAATTTGCCTATTGTAATACTGTATTAGGTTATATTTAACACAAAATATTTCAAAAGATAGTACTAATGTCAAACTCGGATGACTGAATGAATGAAATAGAATGCTGCAGATGACTATGTACACATCTACTGTAGCCTGTGCTAGTAGCCTAATAAGGATAAAGGACATTATTACAATTACATTATTATTATCCTACACATATTGTTGTTACAGTAAAACGTTTAATATCTAAAAATATAGCCTATGCCTACTCTTACGTCAATTATTTAAACATTTAGGCTACACAATCATGATGGACTATACAATGTGATGAATGACACGCATTGAATTGCTTCGCTTGAGTCTATGTGGTGGTGACGGAATCTAGAACTGGGAAAGCAAGAGTTCTAAAATAGAAACAGAAGGTGAGAACAAATAATATTTGCAGGTAACATTTATCTTTATCAGAATATATATATATATATATATATATATATATATATATATATACACACACACACATTGACACATATGGGTTAAACGGAATGAAAACATGTTACCTACTCGCTTACTGAGATTTTTTTATTTTTATCACATCAACCCAGACAACTCATAAAATACATTCTCGGGATACCCTTAGGGTGCGTTCGTAAATTGCCTCCAGTGTGCTCTGGGTCGTTTGTAAATTTAGCGCATTATCAGAGGGTGTTTTCGTAAATTCAATCTGGAGTGCCAGAGTGCCCTCTGGGCGTTCGTAAATTCAGAGCGTTGTCAGATTGTCTGTTCTTAAATTCAGAGTGTTTAGCTCTCGGAGTGTACACTGGACGCTGTGGCCGAGGAGTAGGGTTGATCTGAGCGTTCTGACCTCACAACTGCACAAATGGTATTGTTTCAATGGGTATGCTGCATTACTTTTATCTTGAAATACAAGGTCTGTTTAATTCATGTAGGCTGTATGGGGGGTGAGATGCAATGAGGCTCAGCGAACAATGGGTGTCATAAGAGGCAAAGAACGGTCCACTTCCCGATCAATCGTTGGCGAAACAATCATGGAATCGTACTGGTAGAATTAAGTAGCCAAAGTGATACATTGTCTAGCACCCAAGCTAGCTGGTTAAAGTTGGCTAGCTTGCTAGTTACTTCCAGACACAAATGAGAGAACACCTCAATCTGATAATTTTACTCGACCTGGAAGAGCTGGTTAGGCTGTTTTCATGTTGTCTAGAGCGTCATTACATTTTTTGCCGACCTTTAAAAACAAAACAAAAACATTTACATTGTTGCCAGCAGCACAGTTAGTCACCAACGCTCTGGATAACATGAAAGCAGCCTAACCAGCTCTGCTACAAGCATTGCTACACCACCAATTACATCTGCTAAACATGTATGTGACCATTTTCCTCGACCTATATATATATATATATATATACTTTTTTTTTTTTTGCTAGGTCTAGGAAAATGGTCAGAGGTGAGGTTCTCTCATCCTGTCTAGCCAACGTTAGCTTGGGTGCTTGACTGCCGTTGTGAGTTCACAACGCTCAGAATTTATGAAAGTACAATCTTACAATGCTCTGCATTTACGAACGCCTAGAGCGCACTCTGGCACTCCAGAGTGAATTTACGAACTCACCATTAGTTGGGCTCCTAAAGTTTGTTTCGCACCACGCCAATCACATGCTACTAGAAGTAGCGTTTAACCAATCAGGGACGCAGTAACTTTTTAAACGATAGGAAGTCCCTGTCTTGTTATTCTGTGCGTGGTGGTGGCTCTTCATTTCGGCTTCTAGCGATGCGTTTGTTCGTTAACACAACATAACGAAGCACACGCGAACATTACACAACTTTTAACACGAACTTGTGCACATACATGTCTAGTTGTGGGAGAGTTGAGATGGCAAAAGGTAAGTAACGAAATTTATGGGTAGTAAAGTCGAGACAGGGCTGTTTTGAAGTAACGTTAGCTAGATGACGACGTTACTCCTTAGCAAGCTGCGTCCCTCATTTGACTATCAGCTAGCTAGTTATCATAAGCGTTGGATATACTGTGGATATGGTAGGCTATTAAGGTCCACTTAGCTAACCTCCTGACATGTTTGCTTTCAAAGGGAAGAAAAACAGACCCGAGGAAACCCGTCAGGTCAAAAAGAAGACAAAGGAAAATAAACCAGAAATGAATCGGGTAACTTATTATTAAATGTGTTGGAAATATAGCACTAATACAGGCAATTGGTTATCAATACTTTTCAGTTGTTAGCTAGCTAAATTATACAAGTGCGTGTTGCATCCATTCACTTATTTTAAAAAAACAATGTGTTGCAGGACGCAGGTAATTGTCAGCCCACTATAAAAAGTATTTGGAGTCCTGGCAAACCCAGATCTCCTCTGTGTGACTACTCAAGTTCTGTCATCCAAGAGGAAAATGTGCCTGAGAAATGTACTCAAACTGAGACATCAAAGAAAGTGAAAGGTAACCCACCATTTGTCCTCCAACCACCATCATTAATGACAATGTTAAAATCTCTTACTTGGACTTCTACCTGCTCTTTTTCGTCATCATACAATATTGGTCTGAATAAGACCTTGGCGACCCACCAGATGTTGCTATGCGATGCTTGCACTCATATGTATTTTTTACCTCTAATTTCGTTGAGTCAGGAGATCGGAGTTAAGTGACCCCCAGAATAATTTCCTGTGTGAATGGCAGTAGTGTCCACTGACCAATGTCTTATGACACCACTAATTGTTTATGTAGGCATTCATTACATTCCCCTCCTGAAGCCTTATGTTTTGCTTATACAACAAAGTCTGATGTACACTGTGCTTCTTTCCAAACTATTCTATTCAGGGAGACTGAATAAAGTGAGGACCTGCCTGGCTCTGGTACCCAGAGAGACAACTACCCTGCATGTCCAGGAGGAGGATCCAGAATCACACCCCAACCCAACTGCACCAGATGATGTCACCAAGCCCAAAACTGAGAGGGGGGCTAGTCAAAAAGTCAAAGTAAAAAAGTAAGTCATGTTGACAAACATGTCAGTAAAATATTTGTTCAAATGGAGCACAGTATTTCTTTGTCAGGCCAGCACTTCATGACCAGATCATCTGACCATTGGAATATTAGCTTGTTTCGCACTGGAATACTGTATTCTCTTTTCATCCAGAGCAGAAAGCAATGCTGCCCAAAACAGGAAGGTCACTGATTATTATCCTATTAGACGGAGTTCCAGAAAAAGCAAAGCTGAATTGAAGGTCAGTTTATAATGCCAGAGTGAATTGTGCTTGAAGATCAACCATGCCATTCAAGAACAAGTAAAAAAACATGTTCTTGCTCAGACTTTAATGTGTGGATGGTTTGGGATTTTAGCAATGAAGGCCTTTATCCCTGAACTATCCCTTTAACCCACAGTTTCCACTATCTGTGGATTGCATTGGATTATGCCAACTTCGTCATCCGGGCTAGGATGCTAATGTTTATTTACTCATTAAACACCACACTCTCTGCCAACAGAATGAAGAACACGGACACCTTGATTACCTGATAAAAAATGGAGTTGAAGAAGGACTGCAGGTTAGTTTAGAAATTAAAGTAACATTGTACTGAAATGGATCATCTTAACCTGGCATTTGATTTGACCTGTACTTGAACCCAATAGGTCAAACATATAGAGGGTAAGGGAAGAGGAGTGTTTGCCGTCAGACGTTTCAAGAAGGGGCAGTTTGTAATTGAGTATCATGGAGACTTGTTGCATCTGGCTGATGCCAAGGAGAGAGAGGCTCTGTATGCCCAAGACCCCGGGACTGGCTGCTACATGTACTATTTCCAGTATCTCAGCAAAACATACTGGTAAGGTATCTACTCAAACTTCATTTTAATGTGTATTAAGTAACTGACTTATGCATTGCCACAACTTTGATGTTGTCAGCTAGCTCATGGATGTTTTCAAACCTTTAATTTCCTCTTTACAGTGTGGATGCTACAAAAGAATCAACTCGCCTGGGAAGGCTGCTAAACCACAGTAAAAATGGCAACTGCCAGACCAAACTCCATGACATAGATGGAATACCTCATCTCATACTGGTAGCTTCCAGGGACATTGAGGCAAAGGAAGAGCTGCTTTATGACTACGGTGACCGCAGCAAGGAATCCATCTCGGCTCACCCTTGGCTCAAATACTGATGTGCTGTTTTTACACTAGCAGAGTATTCTCTCAAGGGAATTACTAGGTGCATTTGATTCAGCTTCTCTTTTTTTAACCATTCCATTGGCCCTAAGCTGCAAACTCGGGATTCCAGGTGAGACAAATGAAGTCTGTTTGGCTTTAATCTGCTTTTTCAAGCAATGTATTTGGGCAAAACTGTGGCAGTATGAACAATGGAGGACAACCTTCGAGATGACACATAGGTCAATTTGTTAAAACTGTATATCAATTTTTTGCTGGATTTGGGGGTAGTTTTTATACATATTTAGGCCTGTGCTTCCATGAAGATATTAAAAATATTTTGTAACATAAGCTATTGTTTTTATAATGCTGCTTTTTATATTAGTGATAATGTTAGGTATGGTTCTAGTTGAAGCAACAATTTTCATATGATCATCAATGCTCTTCAGGCTTCGGGGACACCAGCTTATACTTGATTTAAAATGTAGGTATTTGTTTTGCAATGGGTGAAATCCTAATGAATTTTGAACAATTTACAATGTAAGGTGCTCTGAGAGTAAATGAAATGTGTACATAGACAAATAAATCTGTTCAGAAATCTGGCTAGCATGGAAGCTCATTTTGCAATGCATAGAAAAGCTAGTTTGGCCTTTGACAATATACCAATGAATATTACCAAAGACATGTAACAGTCCAGCATCCTCCCTGTAGGTCAGTGTATTTCAAAATGTGCAACAAAGTGATTTTGTAATTCTAAACTGCTTTCTTTACAGCTGCTCTATTCTTATTTGAAAGGTTAAAATGGTCGACTTTAAAAGCCCTCGTGTGAACTAGCGTGAAATAGTTATGCTCAGTCACTCAGAGCAAAAAATTTCCTGAAAGTGCATAAAAATTTACAAGAGACAATTTTAGTAACACTTTTATATAGTCTCTTTTACCTGTGTAGTTGCAAATGTAATTGTTGTACTTTATCTAATCCACAATAAATCATTTTGGGAGGGATTCATTACCATGATCTGTGCTACTCAACCCAGCGTTTAAAGCCATAGACATTTTCAATTGAAATGACATACACCCTCTGTTACAGTTCCTTTGTTTACAAAGTTTGAGGAAACATTTAGTTGTGAGTCTCTGCCAGTGATGTATATTTACATTTACATTTTAGTCATTTAGCAGAGAGCGACTTACAGGAGCAATTAGGGTTAAGTGCCTTGCTCAAGCGCACATCAGATGTTTCACCTAGTCGGCTCGGGGATTAGAACCAGCGACCTTTCAGTTCCTGGCACAACACTCTTAACCACTAAGCTACCTGCCGCCTATATAAACCCTTGATTGCTAATGCTATGTTTTGGCCATTGAGAGGCTTTGAAGCCACCGGTCAGCCATATTGGCAGTCCTCCATAGGAATGAATGGAATTCTACAGTATTTCAATTAAAATGTTAAGTAAAAAATACATTATTTTTGTTGTAGTGGGGACAAAATACTTGAAGGACATTTTTTGTTTTAGCTCACAATTTAAAAGTATGCATTGAGGTGTCTGATAGAATAAATGTGGCAAAAACAAACCTAGACATAAATGCATTTCTATAGATTATGAGTCATAATACCCATAAAACCTAGCGGTCAAACATGGAAATGGTTCCAATTGTTTTTTCACCATTCAATCTTCTCTTAGGGGATTTTAGAAACTTAATAAGGGCTATGTGTCATGAAGGCTTACCCTGGCGTGACGTTTACATGATAACCATGTAAATCTCTCTCGGACAAGGTGACGTATAAAAATATTTGCCGGTATTTACCCCAAACAAATGAAACGCTAATTAGCTGCTAATGTGGCTATCATTAAGAACTAAAAATGCCATGATGATCTGGATGAGACTGCCGAATTGAGGCAAAGGTAAAAAATCTCCATTAACTATGTTAGCTAAATGTAGTAATGAATAAATGGGCAATTCTGTAAATGGTCTTGAGTTTAAAATGTACACTACCTGTTGGCAAAGGTGTCAGCTAGAGATGATGTACAGTATGAAAAAAATGTATGCACTCACTAAGTCGCTCTGGATAAGAGCGTCTGCTAAATGACTAAAATGTAAATGTAATGTGCAAGAGCTTGCAGGGATTTGTAGTCTTGCATGATGTCTACTTTGACGCGAATTAGCATTTGAGTCAGAGTAAATAGCGCCGAATATATTGTTAAGTCACCTTGCCCGAAACAGATTTACATGGTTATCAAAACGTCACGCCAGGGTTAGTCTACACGAAACACAGCCCTTATTTTAATTGTTTCTAAATCCCCTGTGGAAAAACGATTGGGACCATTTCCCTGTTTGACCGCTAGGTTTTATGGGTATTATGAAACCTCCACTGTGGGCAAAATATTTTTACAATTGTGCAGGAATGCCAAGATGGAGGCGTGGTGGCTTCAACACAGCACCCCCTCAGTCATCAAGTGTATATACAGTGCATTCAGAAATTATTCAGACCCCTTGACTTTTTCCACATTTTATTAGGTTACAGCCTTATTCTAAAATTTATGAAATGATTACTACCCCCCCTCAATCTACACACAATACCCCATAATGACAATACGAACAACATATTTTTAGAAATGTTTGCAAATGTATTAAAAATAAACATACTTTATTTACATAAGTATTCAGACCCTTTGGTGTGAGACTCGAAATCGAGCTCAGGTGCATCCTGTTTCCATTGATCATTTACATTTGTCATTTAGCAGACGCTCTTATCCAGAGCGACTTATATGAGCAATGAGGATTAAGTGCCTTGCTCAAGGGCACAGACACATTTTTTCACCTAGTCGGCTCGGGGATTAGAACCAGCGACCTTTCAGTTTCTGGCACAACGCTCTTACCCACTAAGCTACCTGCCGCCATCTCAATATCATCCTTGAGATGTTTCTACAAGTTGATTGGAGTCCACCTGTGGTAAATTCAATTGATTGGACATGATTTGGAAAGGCACACACCTGTCTATATAAAGGTCCCACAGTTGACAGTGCATGTCAGAGCAAAAACCAAGCCATGAGGTCGAAGGAATTGTCTGTAGAGCTCCGAGACAGGATTGTGTCGAGGCACAGACCTGGGGAAGGGTACCAAAACATTTCTGCAGCATTGAAGGTCCCCAAGAA
This sequence comes from Coregonus lavaretus, assembly GCF_964263955.1. Classification (NCBI taxonomy): domain Eukaryota; kingdom Metazoa; phylum Chordata; class Actinopteri; order Salmoniformes; family Salmonidae; genus Coregonus; species Coregonus lavaretus. The sequence goes on along the minus strand of NC_140004.1, from coordinate 24,736,857 downwards.
CACAGTGGCCTCCATCATTCTTAAATGGAAAAAATATTTAACTCTTTGGCCTGAATGCCAAGCGTCATGTCTGGAGGAAACCTGGCACCATCCTGACGGTGAAGCATGGTGGTGGCAGCATCATGCTGTGGGGATGTTTTTCAGCGGCAGGGCCTGGGAGACTAGTCCGGATTGAGGGAAAGACGAATGGAGCAATGTACAGAGGGATCATTCATGAAAACCTGCTCCAGAGCGCTCAGGACCTCAGACTGGGGTGAAGGTTCACCTTCCAACAGGGCAACGACCCTAAGCACACAGCCAAGACAACGCAGGAGTGGCTTCGGGACAAGTCTCAATGTCCTTGAGTGGCCCAGCCAGAGCCCGGACTTGAACCCGATCTAATATCTCTGGAGAGACCTGAAAATTACTGTGCAGCGACGCTCCCCATCCAACCTGACAGAGCTTGAGAGGATCTGCAGAGAAGAATGGGAGAAACTGCCCAAATACAGGTGTGCCAAGCTTGTAGCGTCATACCCAAGAAGACTCAAGGCTGTAATCGCTGCCAAACGTGCTTCAACAAAGTACTGAGTAAAGGGTCCGTATACTTGTAAATGGGTTATTTCCGTTTTTTATTTTTAATACATTTGCCCAAAATTTCTAAAAACCTGCTTTTGCTTTGTCATTATGGGATATTGGGTGTAGATTGAGGGGGGGAAAAAACAATTGAATCCATTTTAGAATAAGGCTGTAACGTAACAAAATGTGGAAAAAGTCAAGGGGTCTGAATACTTTCCAAACGCACTGTATAAATCATTGGTCTGTACCATGTTATTTGACCTAAATGTGCATAGTTATTTTCCCATAACTGTATTAATGACAACAGTTAAGACAAATCTATAAAAAGACAACGCTGAGATATCATTTAAAAAGCCAAAATTATTCCACAGTTAAAAACATTCATTCATTACCGAAAATAACTGATCTAATACAAATAATTAATAGAAAGCATGTGCATAAATGTTTTGGTTCATCGTTAATATTATTAATGCCTTAGGTCCTTGTTCTCACAGGTTGTCCTTATTTCCGTCTGAATGAAAACCTACAAAAAGAAATAAGAATTAGTTCATAATCTATTTTTAGAGTAAGCTTGCCAACACAATGTAGGTCCCTGGAAGTTACTAGTCTTAACAGAGGAGGTGAAGGAGATTGCGTGAATTTGCAGTGTCTGCTGAGGCTTGACTGAGTCACGTCAGACAGACAATAACAATACTGACAACAGCAGTGAAGCTGGCTTCGTGAAGTGGCATCAGCTCTCTCTTTCCCCCTCTTCATTCAGATTCTCCCAATCACACAGCATCAGCACAAACACAGCCAGCCAGTCACAAGCGGGTCATTACGAGGGCAGAGACAGACCGTGAGAACAAACTACACATGGTTGTCTACTGTGTGATACTATGGTTGTCTCTGAAATACTTGTTTTCAGGGTGTAAATAAACCTTTTCAAACTGCATGCTCTTCTCGCAATTCACTATGATTATGCAAAGTTAGGTGGTGAAAGAAGCTAATTGCTCACAGCTTTCTGATGGTGGTCATTCCTTCATTAGGTTCCTCTTCTTTAGTCTCATCTGTTGTGTCAGAAACGGGGTTCGAAGGGGATGGAGATACTAGGTCAACCTCTACCATTGCTTGCTCGCCCTGTGGCAGCATCCCACTGCAAGTACAACAAATCACTACATGAAATATGTGTGTGGGTTGTGGGGACTGGTCAAGTCTGGATGTGTATTCTACCTCTTGTAGAGCTGTAACTCTTCTTGTGCCACCAGTAGCTGGGCCTTGAGCTGGTTCCTCTCCTGAAGCACCTCCTTCAGCTCCTGCATTGTGAAGCGTGGTCTATTGGGATCTTTCAAGTCCACCACCAGTTTGTTTGGTCCTAGTGTTTGCTGAGAACATATTGATTAAAGGGATAAACGTATAACAAAAAAAGACTCCACAACTGTATGTTGCACAGTAGTGTATAGCGACCCAGTGAAACTCTACGGAACATCCTTGAACATACCCTGACAGACGTAGTCCAGTTAGAGAATAACCAATTTATGGAAAATGTAAAGTTATCGATTTTGACCACAGTTACAAAGTTTCCTGGTTTGAAAAGATCAAACTCACCGCTTCCTGCCCGGCAGAACTTTCTCTCACGATTCTATCCAGTTCACTCTTCAAGTTGTCTCGTTCCATTTTCAGCTCCTCCAGTGACAGGTTGTACTTATTCACTAAAGTTTCAAACATCTCCAAAACCCGGACAATTTTGAATTGCAAATCAGAGACTTCCTCACCTGTATTACTTATTTTCAGCAAATCTCTGCCAATCACGTATGAAATGTCATAAACATCTTCCACTGTCAGCTCAAATGCTTCCTTCTCGAACGCTAAAGCGGGTGAAGACTCGCTCAACTCTTCCATTGCTCGTGTTCCAAAAACGCACTGAATTCAACACGTTTTTGTTTTCTCAACCGGTGGGAACGATTTCTCAAATCGAGCGTTGTGACATTTAACATACAAGATACTTATGAACTGTAAATTTAGTTCCATGCATGCTACAGTAGCCACTTCAAATTACGGGTAGTAGCCTAACTGAATAGACCATCCTCTTTCTAAATTCTGAATGGTTGACTTGCTGTAGCCAGTGTATAAGTGACATACAAGTAAGCCAATAGCAATGTCCTGTTCCCCTCCGCTTGTAACAAGATAACACATTTTCCCTGGCGACAGGTGAGGCCATGCACATAATCCAGTAGGGCCACACTAATCAGGTGAAACAGCACGTGATGTTTCGCCGGTATTTTCAATTTTATACTTTAAAATTCGAAGTTTAATTGACATTCCATCAACCAGGGGGGCCTTGGGGATCTCAACGTTTGCAGGGGTCACTGAAAAAGCAGGGATAAAACTATCAAATTGAACAAGGCCAAAACATCTCACATTTTAATGCAAGAACTGACAGGCATTAAAACATTGTGCAATTTCATATTTTTAGGTGTCCACAATGAATATTGAGCACACATTGAAAACGGGTTGAAAACCCATATCTATAGGAAAAATGGTGTGTGTTCATATTCACATCACAAACAGTCAACAATATGTCAGCTTTATATTCAGACTAACAGACACTAGGAAACTTAAGTGCAGTATAGTCCAAAATAAATTATTTACATAAATAACATTGAAATATGACCGATACAGTTACATCACATCAAACCACGTCAAAATGCCTTCAATATATTTTGTCTACCTTGGGGCCTCCTTATCAGACTTGGTAAAAGTTTGCTTTTATTGATAAAATAAACATGTGAGCTATCTCTGAAGTTACACTAATACTTACTGCTAGTATAAAGCACCATAGGCTGCACAACCTAAAATGTATTCAAAAGGCACAGGATATCTCTGATTGCACATTACTCTTTCCAGAATCCATCTCTCCATTGTCCCCACAAGAGACAACTTTGTCCTGACAATCCCTCTTGGCATGAGGCTCTTCATGACTTTCTTCCTTCCCTCTTCTTAGGTTCATCTTACTCACTTCTGCCTGGAGGAACTGTCACTCTAGGCCTCAAAACACCAAGCTCTGCTGGAAAACTACGCCTTAAATATAAATCATCTGACTCCAAGCCTGAGCACATATTTGTGGTACTGTATTCAACCAGTGCTCCAATAATTCTCCCTCTGGCGCTCCCCTACACCCTCTGGTGGTAACTTGCTGTCCTGGGCTGTTCGCATGGCAATTGTGGGTGTACTGACCAGAAGCCCAGTCCTGTGCTGTTTTTACTTGGAGACCACCAGCATGGGATATTATACATTGAGTGTACAAAACATTAGGAACACCTTCCTAATATTGAGTTGCACCCCCTTATTGCCCTCAGAACAACCTCAATTCGTCAGGGCATGGACTACAGGGTGTCAAGCGTTCCACAGGGATGCTGGCCCATGTTGACTCCAATGCTTCCCACAGTTGTGTAAAGTTGGCTGGATGGATGTTCTTTGGTTGGTGGACCATTCTTGATACACACAGGAAACTGTTGAGTGTGGAAAAACCCAGCAGCGTTGCAGTTTTTGACACACACAAACCGATGCGCCTGGCACCTACGATCATACCCCGTTCAAAGGCACTTAAATATTTTGTTTTGCCAATTCACCCTCTGAATGGCACACATACACAATCCATGTCTCAATTGTCTCAAGGCTTAACAATCCTTCTGTAACCTGTCTCCTCATCTACACTGATTGAAGTGGATTTAACAGGTGACATCAATAAGGGATCATAGCTTTCAACTGGATTCACCTGATCAGTCTATGTCATGGAAAGAGCAGGTGTTCCTAATGTTTGGTGCACTCTGTGTAGGTCACTGGTTATGGATGCTTCAGTGCCTCCTGAGCCTGCTCTGTGTGCAAATAATCTCTCTCCCACAAATCCGGCACTTCCTCAGGTCGCCTCTTTTCTCCGGAGAAGATGCTAAACCTGGATAGGTGCAATGAGAGAAATTAAGAATTTAGGTTACACCCTGCCAAAAAAAAATACCTAGCCATGACAACACTCACTTTAATAATATTTACATTTACGTCATTTAGCAGACGCTCTTATCCAGAGCGACTTACAAATTGGTGCATTCACCTTATAGCCAGTGGGATAACCACTTTACAATATGTTTTTTTTTTCTTTAATTTTTTTCTTTCTTTCTTTCTTTGGGGTGGGGTAAGGGGGGTAGAAGGATTACTTCTATCCTATCCTATCTCATATGTATACTGCATTCTATTCTATAATATTTTACTGTGTCTTAGTCCATGCCGCTCTGTCATTGCTTGTCCATATATATGTATATTTTCTTAAATTCCATTCCTTACAAGTTTTGTGTGTATTAGGTATATGTTGTGAAATTGTTAGATATTACTGCACTGTTGGAGCTAGAAGCACAAGCATTTCGCTACACCCGCTATAACATCTGCTAAACACGTGTATGTGACAAATAACATTTGATTTGACTACTGCTAAGATCAATAGCAATACATTGGTTACACTTAAGATTATTCATGAAGTGTGAGTGATAACATTGAACAAAAGCAGAATGAGTGCTTGCATGAGGAAAAGTGCTAAACAAAAGGTTGGGGGGTGCATAAGCTTTGCCCTGTCAGTGGGTTACATAGTTAGTCACTCCACTTTATTCAACAAATTAAGAGCTGTCAACAGTGACTATCCTGCTATGAGACAATCCTAGCTCAGACAACATGCATATGTGGATTTGTGGCCTTCTACTTAGTATTTTGGCAAAAGAGGTGACCATTTTAATGATCGTGGCATCTATTATGATGAGCTGGTTCAAGATCTACACATTATCAGCCAATAAGAATACTCCCACATTCTACTCACACATCATGATCACAAGGAAGCATTGCATTTGAGATGACAGGCGGAGGAGGGGCTTTGGCACAGTGGAGGTGCTTGGCTCAAGAACAATGACATCACAAAAAGAGATAAAATAAATGTAAAAGTTCATACAAAGGACATAAGTCGTCTGATCGGCTGTAACGTTGGATCGTCTGCAATCAACCCTGCTGCTACCATCGGCATTACTGCAGTGAATATCCTGTCCAAAGAAGTACAGACAAAGAGACATAAGTGAAATGACTAGTCCGAGTTTGAAACTTCATCCCTTCGTCCTGTTATAGGTCCTTCCACAAATATAACATTCCCAAACAAGCATTGTGTAAACTAAATTGTCATTATTTTTTTTGGTGCTCACGCAAGCATATTGGTCAGTGACATACAGATATAAAGCTAGATCAAATCCCTGACTGCAAACCTGAACCACTATGACAGGAAGTATGACATTAGTTAGGTTTCCACCCAATTGGCGACAGATTTTCATGCGAATATTCTAAAATCTGCGTAAAAACAATATGCACATTTTCCCACCAGAGATGTATTTCCATCAAATTGACTTGTTGGTGATACAAGTCTGTGCATGATGACGTAGTGCACATAAAAATACCTTTTGCGTTTATTTAAAAAATTAAAGTTAAATGGGTTTCCATCGCATTTTCAACGCTGATGGTTTTCTCAAAAAAAAGAAAAGCGTTATATACACTCTAAAAATTAGGGGTTCAACAAGGGTTCTTCTAAGATCCTCGAAGAACCTTAGTGTTCTTGGCACTGAAAATGGCCCCCAAAAGGTTATTCCAAGAACCCCATAGGAGGTGGGGTTCATTGAGGAACCTCCTCAGTTGGTGAGGGTTCTTGCAGGAACCTAACTGCCCAAGTGAAACATTTGGATTTGAAAGGACAGCAGGTGCAGGCACTTAACTGAAAAATGTAAAGATCTCCTCAATTTAAGGTAATGTTTGTCCCTTGTATGATCTATATTGATATTGTTTTATGATGATACCATCTATTTGTGCAAATCTTTCTAAAACAGAAAATGGACACAATTCAATGGATATCAATCAACAAAGAGGTAAGAATATGTAGGCTAAAATAATATGTTGAAGACTAGCTGTATTGGGTGCAGATGACTGAACTGCACACTTTTGTGTCTGCAGGTATACAGACGAGGAGCCATGCAAAGGTATGTCAATTGGTATTGGTATGTTAGGCCGATCACATTTACCATCCTCCTCCCTTACCTCTTCAATGAATATCCCATAGGCCTCTACATTATGGACAAGGTATGTGTATGAAAACGATTATCAAAACAGTTTTTTTCATTTACATTTACCATAAAAACCAAGCTATGAATACTGTTGTGAGCATGGTTTGTTAATCATCTGTATAATTCCTATTTTTTGGATTCACAGACTTCACCCTCCCTACACCTCTGATGAGTATAACAGGAAACCTGTTCGATCACCATGCACTGCAAAATCATTCTCGCTATGGATACGGAGAACATCAACACATTAACATCAACACGCCAGAGGATATACCAATTGGACTTGGAGCTCTGCTGGGAGTTTACCTCATATTTTGATTTTTTAATTTTGCTTTGCCACTAAAATCATAATAAACACTAAGAACTAAAATATTGTGTTTTTGTTGTTATTGTTATGCGTATTATTATTATTATTAATAATAATAATAGGGGAGGGGTAGTTAAAAATTAATCCCAAAAGGTTCTTTGAGGATCCATTAAAGGATACTCCAGGAACCTTTTCTTTTTAGACTAGCGAGTGTACGTACTCTGGTATTGGCACGTGCGCTCTAGCCAACAGCTGGCAGATACAGTGCTGGTATACCCTACGTTATGAGATTAACATGGACAAAATAGATTATTTTTATTTGTCAAACGGCAGCCAAGCATCGATGATCATGTCACCAGAATAAGACCCTCGATATTTTTTGGAAAGGAGCATCAAACGCATCACCTTGCACTTTCACCACCCTGTGAAGTACATAACTTAATTCAATAACTCATCTATATCCTAATAAACTGCATGCTCGTAGTGGGAGGACCACACAACATGTCATTGCGTGACTCCAAGTTTACTTTGATAATTCCTATTTTTTGGATTCACAGACTTCACCCTCCCTACACCTCTGAATATGCCAAGAGTGTGCAAAGGTGTCATCAAGGCAAAGGGTGGCTATTTGAAGAATCTCAAATATAAAATATATTTTGATTTGTTTAACACTTTTTTGGTTACTACATGATTCCATATGTGTTATTTCATAGTTTTGATGTCTTCACTATTATTCTACAATGTAGAAAATAGTAAAAATAAAGAAAAACCCTTGAATGAGTAGGTGTTCTAAAACTTTTGACCGGTAGTGTATATACACTATATATACAAAAGTATGTGGACACCACTTCAAATTAGTGGATTCAGCTATTTCAGCCACACCCGTTGCTGACAGGTGTATAAAATCGAGCATACAGCCATGCAATCTCCATAGACAAACATTGGCAGTAGAATGGCCCGTACTGAAGAGCTCAGTGACCTTCAACGTGGCACCGTCATAGGTTGTCACCTTTCCAACAAGTCAGTTCGTCAAACTTCTGCCCTGCTAGAGCTGTCCCGGTCAACTGTAAGTGCTGTTATTGTGAAGTGGAAACGTCTAGGATCAACAACGGCTCAGCCATGAAGTGGTAAGCCACACAAGCTCACAGAACGGGATCGCCGAGTGCTGAAGCCCGTAGCACGTAAAAATTGTCTGTCCTCGGTTGCAACACTCACTACCGAGTTCCAAACTGCCTCTGGATGCAACGTCAGCAATATAACTGTTCGTCAGGAGCTTCATGAAATGGGTTTCCATGGCCGAGCAGCCGCACACAAGCCTAAGAACACCATGCGCAATGCCAAGCGTTGGCTAGAATAGTGTAAAGCTCAACACCATTGGACTCTGGAGCAGTGGAAACGCGTTCTCTGGAGTGATGAGTCACTCTTCACGATGCCAGGAGAACACTACCTGCCCCAATGCATAGTGCCAACTGTAAAGTTTGGTGCTTTTGGTCATGTAGTGTATATATTTTTCGTTTAATGTGTATTTTATATTGTATTATACAGGGCGCATTTGGAAAAGAGACCTAGGTCTCAATATGTTTTCCCTGTCAAAATAAAGGTTAAATAAAAATACAAAAAATTGTAAAACGGCAGTCAAGCATCAATCATCATGTCACCAGATTAAGACCCTCGATATTTACTGGAATGGAGCATCAAGATCCCCTTGCACTTTCACCACCCTGTGAAGTTCAAAATAACTTATTTCATCTGTATCCTAATAAACTGCATTGTTTCCCGAGTCGTAGTGGGAGGACCACACGCCATATCATCTCATGACTCCAAGTTTACTTTACATTTACATTTTAGTCATTTAGCAGACGCTCTTATCCAGAGCGACTTACAGTTAGTGAATACATATTTTTTTTTTTTTTTTTTTTTACTGGCCCCCCGTGGGACACGAACCCACAACCCTGGCGTTGCAAACGCCATGCTCTATCAACTGAGCTACATCCCTGCCGGCCATTCCCTCCCCTACCCTGGACGACGCTGGGCCAATTGTGCACCGCCCATGAGTCTCCCGGTCGCGGCCGGCTGCGACAGAGCCTGGATTCGAACCAGGATCTCTAGTGGCACAGTTAGCACTGCGATGCAGTGCCTTAGACCACTGCGCCACTCAGGAGTACTTTGATACGATGGTTATTATATCGATATTTACGCATAAAGGCATTTCCACCGGCATTTCTCGCATTATTAATTTTATTGACACAAAAAGATCCCACCACGTCGAACGAACAAATTATCGGTCAGCATTTATTTATTTATTACTGAAACTTCCATCACAGCTGTCGTGATGACTTTACTTGCATAAAAACTGTGGATGGAAACGTGGTTAGTGACAACCTTGTTTGAAAATGTTAGAGATTGTGGGAATGATACGCTGAGCACCTATATGTGTGTGGCCTGAGCATATACCATCAAGAGAGATAGAGTGGGGTATTATGGTGTAGGTGTAGTGGGTCTCAGTACTTACAGACGTTTGATCCCTGAGTCAGGCTGTTCAGCGGTTGCAGGCTGTGACTGAAGTGGTGGATCCAAGTTGATGCCGTAAATCTCATTCTCCAACTCCTCACTGAGGCAGGGAGAAGGGATTCATTAAAAGACTGTGGACTTAGTGAAGTCATCAAGATGGGGCTATCAAGTGTTTGTCTGTATTATGAACTAAATACAAAAAATGAAAAGGAGAAAGTGGAATACTACATCATTAGTAAATGTACACTGAACAAAAATATAAACGCGACATGTAAAGTGTTGGTCCCATGTTTCATGAGCTGAAATAAAAGATCCCAGAAATGTTCCATATGCACAATAAGCTTTTTTCTCTTACATTTTGTGCACAAATGTGTTTACATCCCGGTTAGTGAGCATGTATCCTTTACCAAGATAATCCATCCCCCTGACAGGTGTGGCATATCAAGAAGCTGCAACTTGTGCTGGGACAATAAAAGGCCACTCTAAAATGTGCAGTTTTGTCACACAACAATGCCACAGATGTCTCAAGTTGAGGGATCGTGCAATTGGCATGCTGACTGCAGGAATGTCCACCAGAGCTGTTGCCAGAGAATTTAATGTTCATTTATCTACCATAAGCCAACTCCAATGTCGTTTTAGAGAATTTGGCAGTACGTCCAACCAGCCTCACAACCGCAGATCACGTGTATGGCGTCGTGTGGGCGAGCAGTTTGCTGATGTCAAAGTTGTGAACAGAGTGCCCCATGGTGGCGGGGGGGTTATGGTATGGGCAGGCAGGCATAAACTACGGACAACGAACACAATTGCATTTTATTGATGGCAATTTCAATGTACAGAGATACCGTGACGAGATCCTGAGGCCCATTGTCGTGCCATTCATCCGCCGCCATCACCTCATGTTTCAGCATGACAATGCACGGCCCCATGTCGCAAGGATCTGTACACAATTCCTGGAAGCTGAAAATGTCCCAGTTCTTCCATGGCCTGCATAGTCACAGATGTGTCACCCGTTGAGCATGTTTGGGATGCTCTGGATCGACGTGTACGATGGCATGTTCCAGATCTGGCCAATATCCAGCATTCCACAGGCCACAATCAACAGCCTGATCAAAACTATGCGAAGGAGATGTGTCCCGCTGCATGATACTGACTGGTTTTCTGATCCACGCCCCTACTTTATTTTTTAAAGGTATCTGTGACCAACAGATTCATATCTGTATTCCCAGTCATGTGAAATCCATAGATTAGGGCCTAACGAATTTATTTCAATTGACTGATTTCCTTATATGAACCGTAACTCAGTAAAATCTTTGAAATTGTTGCATGTTGCGTTTATATTTTTGTTCAGTATCGTAATAACATAAGATGCAGTTGAAGAGACAGGGGTATTAAAAAGTGATGATAGTCCCTTGTCCCTCAACTCTAGGTGAATCTTTTTTTTTTATTCACTTCGTTTTTTCACATCATGTAACCTTTTGTAATAGATGAGCTCCTCTCGCAGCATGAACACTTGGGCTTTGAGTTCGTTCCTCTCCTGCAGGACGTCCTGTAGCTCCTCAAGGGTAAAGTGGGGCCTGTCGGACTCCTTCTGGTCCAGGGCATCAGGTTCCTCCTCATGCTCCTCGTCATACAGCCGGAGGACAGGAGGGCTCTCTGCTGACTCAAAGCACTGTGCCAGGAATTCATGGTCACCTCTGCATTCCGCCCAAAAAGAATTGTGTACGATGGAGGCTGCTGATGCTGGTACCAATGACTGGATTTGGGAAATAGCATGGTCACTTTCAGTGCTATGAAAGGCTTTGTGAGCAGTGGCAATGATACTCAATAGCTAATCTACAAGAATGACTCACCCTCCTTGGGTGGATGTAATGTTATTTTGTTCTTGTCAATAGGGAACTTAAACCCCTGTAATTTGGGTATAATCTTCTTAACTCTATAATCTTCTTAACTCTATAAGGTAAAGCGTACAGATATGTAATGGTGTCTTAAAGAGAAATGTAATGGACTTGATCAGGTAGGGGGTTGTAACTGTGGTTACCTTAGCCGACGCTGGTGTAAGCACTGTCATCACAGCCTTTGAGGGTGACGGTTCCTCCTCGGTTGACCTCTTTATGTCCAGCTCCCACTCTTGGCGCTCCTCCTTCAGCCTTGCCACCTCCTGCTGCAGGGCCCCCAGCTCCTGCTGTCGCGCCTGGGACACAGCCTCCAGCTCAGCCTTCTGCTGGATCACTGCCTTGCCCTGAGCCTCTACCACACTGATCCTGTGCCGCAGGTCCAGGTTGATCTTCATCAGACGGTGCTGCTGCAGCTGAATCTATAAGGGGAGGAAGGAGTCCATTTAATCCTACTCATTTGTCTGTAATGAACTGATGGAAACTCTGAGTGTCCAGATTGTTTGTGGAAGTTGGTGTCCTCCTCAGGCATGAGAACAACTGTGAAAGATGAGACATCTATGTGCTGGAGCATTAGGCTACAGACAGTAGGAGGCCTAGGAGCGATGTCTTATGTAGTTCAGGGAGTGTGGAATGCTACTAGATGGAAAGAGACAAGCCTCACCGCCTCCAGGTCCTCGTTCTTGAGGTTCAGCTCATGGTCCTTATCCCGGATCTCATCCCTCTGTTTGTCTACCACCTCCTTTAGCATCTTCATCAGCTGACGCTCTCTCTCTGACACACCTGTTCAAGACATACACACATACAGCCCACACAGGCATTAACACATAAACATATATCAGCACATACTGTGTTAAATAAAACTAACTGTGATAATGTAACAGGTGGAACTAATGCTGCTGAACTAATGTTGCTGAATTTAAATACTTCCGAATGTTATGTAGTTTTATTCAGAGCATTACCAAGGGACAATAATACTATATCTAAATGGCAAAGGAATTCAGTCTTAAATAGCACATACTGTACAATGCATGTAGTCAGAAGTATATCTACCAGAGAGCTTTCTCATCTCATGTCATGCATACATGAGATGTAATATGTGTCCGTATATGTTCAGTATTATAGCTGGTTGGTCATCCTGATTTGTTCGGTGTTTCTAGGTTCATGTGTGTTTTGGCCCTATGAGTAAATATAGCCATGGTGACCAATGAAAGACTCGCACATGGGCTGTATTTCTGTCTGGTTTTAAAATAGTTCCCTTTACTGCCTCCTCACCCTCTGTCTCTGATGTCAGCAAGTTAACACATGTAGTGGACACAAACACACTAAAAGATGAGATGTTGGCTTACATGCAGAACCTGACATCACACTTCTTCTAATGGAGGATCATGACTCATGGCTTCATAGACATGATATAACCCTATAATAGACCAATAAGACCTACTAACCCTCATAAAAAGGAACACTTTTGATGAGGGTTAGTAGGTTCAATCTGATCTGTCCTGGGCAATGCTTTGTTTTACGTCAAAACATACAGCGAGACAAAAAATATTAACACAAGACACAAACAGATAATGAGATGAAATGGGTCCCTGTCACACCCTGCATAACATGCCAATACCTGATATCAAACTCAAACACCCACACTAAAACATACACACGCATATTCCAGGGGCACCTGGTAGCATGTAGGTCAAATGACACTTCAACGTATAAATCAGTCCCATTTATGGTGCATCACCTGATCATGTCTTCCTACTGGATTTAGGTACAGCTGGAAATTCAGGTGTTCACTGACATGGTGATCAGAGACCCTGTGTTGCCAGCAATACAATGCTCTACTTTCTGTAGTTTATGTTCTCCATGTCACGTCTCCCCGGCGCTCTGATTCGCCAGTCTGAGCCACCGGTCTGAGCGCACCACCTCGGCAACACCGGAATGGAAACCCAACGCACCCTAATCACCTCCAGCGCACCTGCACCTCATCATCTCATCACCACTCCTATTTAGCCCTGGACTGTTCTGGATGATGTTGTGTGTGATTGTTAAGCTTCATGTCATTTACTCTATCTTGGTTATTTCTCTTGCCAATTGTTAAGTAAATCTTGACCATGTTAATTCCAGCGTCTGCGTACTGCCTCTTCGTATACTCAGCACTAGTCACAGAATCACACACCAAATGAAAATGGATGCAGCAGGAGTTTCCCAGTGCCTCGACCAGCACCAGCTTGCCCAGTTGAACGCCGCCATGCAGGAAGTGCTCCAAACTCTGCATAATCTGCCCAGAGCTTCGGTTCCACCTCAGGGAGTGGCGAGTGCCCCCAATCCACCTGTTCCCGTGGTATCACCCACTCCTGCGGGAACCCTCGCCCTACCGGAGCGCTATGACGGTAAAACTACTAAATGTAGCGGCTTCCTGCTACAGGTTTCCCTTTATCTGGCACGTCAGCCTGGGGCATATCCATCTGACCAAGCCAGGATAGTGCTGGTGATTTCACTTCTTAAAGGAAAGGCGCTGGATTGGGCCACGGTAGTCTGGGAAGGAGAGGAGGCAGTGGCGCTTCCCTACCCCACCTTCCTCGCTAGGTTCAGGGCGGTGTTTGATCATCCCACGGAGGGAAAGGGCGGGGGTGAGCGTCTCCTCCATCTACAACAGAGAGAGAGGGGCCAGCGTCCGAGTACGCTCTGAGCTTTCGCACGGTGGCAGCGTTTTCCGGCTGGAATGAGCGTGCTCTGCGCACTGCCTTCAGGAGAGGCTTATGGGAGGACATCAAGACGGAACTCGCATGTCGGGACGATGAGATGGACCTTGATACCCTCATCACCACGTCCATCCGTCTTGACGACATGTTGGGAGAGAGACGGCATTCCCAACACCTCCCGGAGCCTCGACGCTCACCCCCTCTGAGCTATGGAAGCCGCCCTGCTTCTGAGTCCTCACCCATGGAGGTGGGCAGCACCCCCTACACAACCACGGACCACAGATCTCCTGGCGGCTCCCTATCTAGGCGGTAAGACTCCCGTCGCCTCTCCGTGAGTGTTACGTCAGCTCCTATCACAAAACCATTGTTTTTAGTTCTCATAACGGTGACTGGTTATTCCTTCTCTTCCATTTCTACCGCAATGATCAGCGGGGAACATTATAGATAGGGAGCTGGTCTCTGAATGGGGGTTGCCCACCGTTCCACTGCCATCTCCGCTACACGTCACCTCACTGGACAATAAACCCCTTGGATCAGGCACCATTACACACGTCACTCTCCCCATCACCATCACCATTCCCACACTACCGGAGCACCACGAGGAGCTGTCATTCCACATCGTCACGTTACCCCTTCACCGGATTGTCTTGGGATTGCCCTGGCTCAGAGTACACAACCCCACCATCAATTGGAGCACCAAGAGGATCACAGCCTGGTCCCCCTCATGCCGGAAGACCTGCCTGCCGGTGGTTTGTTGTTCCACGTCAGTGGAGAGTCCGGAGTCCGCCCTCCAGCCCAACATTCCACGTGAGTATGCAGATCTCTCCGATGTCTTCTCTTCAGTAAAGGCTACGTGTCTCCCTCCTCACAGGCCCTGGGACTGCACCATTGACCTGCTGGAGGGACAACACCCCCCGAAGAGTCGCATTTACCCCCTTTCCATGGCGGAGACTGAGGCCATGGAGAAGTAGAGTGGGGGAAAAAAGTATTTAGTCAGCCACCAATTATGCAAGTTCTCCCACTTAAAAAGACGAGAGAGGCATGTAATTTTCATCATAGGTACACGTCAACTATGACAGACAAATTGAGAATTGTTTTCTCCAGAAAATCACATTGTAGGATTTTTTATGAATTTATTTGCAAGTTATGGTGGAAAATAAGTATTTGGTCACTTACAAACAAGCAAGATTTCTGGCTCTCACAGACCTGTAACTTCTTCTTTAAGAGGCTCCTTTGTCCTCCACTCGTTACCTGTATTAATGGCACCCGTTTGAACTTGTTATCAGTATAAAAGACACCTGTCTACACACTCCAAACTCCACTATGGCCAAGACCAAAGAGCTGTCAAAGGACACCAGAAACAAAATTGTAGACCTGCACCAGGCTGGGAAGACTGAATCTGCAATAGGTAAGCAGCTTGGTTTGAAGAAATCAACTGTGGGAGCATTTATTAGGAAATGGAAGACATACAAGACCACTGATAATCTCCCTCGATCTGGGGCTCCACGCAAGATCTCACCCCGTGGGGTCAAAATGATCACAAGAACGGTGAGCAAAATTCCCAGAACCACACGGGGGGACCTAGTGAATGACCTGCAGAGAGCTGGGACCAAAGTAACAAAGCCTACCATCAGTAACACACTACGCCGGTACTAAGCCAGTACATGTCCAGGCCCGTCTGAAGTGCATTTGGATGATCCAGAAGAGGATTGGGAGAATGTCATATGGTCAGATGAAACCAAAATATAACTTTTTGGTAAAAACTCAACTCGTCGTGTTTGGAGGACAAAGAATGCTGAGTTGCATCCAAAGAACACCATACCTACTGTGAAGCATGGGGGTGGAAACATCATGCTTTGGGGCTGTTTTTCTGCAAAGGGACCAGGACGACTGATCTGTGTAAAGGAAAGAATGAATGGGGCCATGTATCGTGATATTTTGAGTGAAAACCTCCTTCCATCAGCGAGGGCATTGAAGATGAAACGTGGCTGGGTCTTTCAGCATGACAATGATCCCAAACACACCGCCCGGGCAACTAAGGAGTGGCTTCGTAAGAAGCATTTCAAGGTCCTGGAGTGGCCTAGCCAGTCTCCAGATCTCAACCCCATAGAAAATCTTTGGAGGGAGTTGAAAGTCTGTGTTGCCCAGCGACAGCCCCAAAACATCACTGCTCTAGAGGAGATCTGCATGGAGGAATGGGCCAAAATACTAGCAACAGTGTGTGAAAACCTTGTGAAGACTTACAGAAAACGTTTGACCTGTGTCATTGCCAACAAAGGGTATATAACAAAGTATTGAGAAACTTTTGTTATTGACCAAATACTTATTTTCCACCATAATTTGCAAATAAATTCATAAAAAATCCTACAATGTGATTTTCTGGATTTTATTTTCTCACTTTGTCTGTCATAGTTGACGTGTACCTATGATGAAAATTACAGGCCTCTCTCATCTTTTTAAGTGGGTGAACTTGCACAATTGGTGGCTGACTAAATACTTTTTTTCCCCACTGTATGTGGCGGAGACCCTGAAATAGGGATTCATCAGACGCTCTACCTCTCCTGCCTCCGCCAGCTTCTTCTTCGTGGCCAAAAAAGACGGAGGACTGAGACCATGCATTGACTACAGGGGGCTGAACGCAGTCACCACCAAGTACCAGTACCCCCTCCCTCTGGTTCCGTCGGCCATCGAGCAGCTACGAGGGGCCTGGTACTTTACCAAGTTGGACCTAAGGATTGCCTACAACCTGATCCGATTCCGGGAAGGAGACGAGTGGAAGACGCCATTCAGCACTACATCAGGCCACTATGAATACTGCGTCATGCCCTACGGCCTCGCCAACGCACCTTCTGTGTTCCAGTCCTTCGTCAATGACGTGTTCCGGGACATGCTGATTGACAGGTGGTGGTGTACATTGACGATATCCTGATCTACTCGGCTAGGTTCGAAGAGCACATCAAGGACGTCCGAGCTGTCCTACTCCGCCTCCGGGAACACAGCCTGTTGGTGAAGGGGGAGAAATGCTAATTGCACCAACAGGCCATCTCCTTCCTGGGATACCGGATCAGTCCTCAGGGGGTGTTCATGGATAGAGTGAAGAAGGACGCCGTCAGGTCATGGCCATTTCCCACCACCATCAAGGGCCTACAGAGCTTCCTGGGCTTCGCTCATTTCTACCGGCGTTTCATCAGGTCCTTCAGCTCCATTGCCGCCCCGCTCACCTCTCTCCTTAAGGGTGGGCCTCAGAAGTTGGCCTGGAACCCTGAGGCTGACGCTGCCTTCAAGAGGCTGAAGGAGAGGTTCACCACAGTGCCCATCCTAAATCACCCAGATCCATCTCGTCCTTTCATCCTGGAGGTGGACGCATCGGAGGAGGGCGTGGGTGCGGTCCTCTCCCAGCGGCACGGTAAGCCAGAGAAAATGTATCCCTGTGCCTTTTTCTCTAAAAAGCTTACCCCCGCAGAGAGGAACTATGGAGTTGGGGACAGGGAGCTGTTGGTGGTGGTCCTCGCTCTGGAGGAATGGAGACACTGGCTGGAGGGTGCAGTCCATCCATTCCGGATTCTTACTGACCACTGGAATTTGGAGCACATACGGGCAGCAAAACCGATGAACTCTCGTCAACCCAGGTGGGCCCAATTTCTCACTCGCTTCCAATTCATTCTGTCCTACCGCCCAGGATCCCAGAATGTGAAGGCCGACGCACTCTCCAGGATGCACCATACCGGAGAAAGGAAGGATCTGGGGGGTCCTATCCTGCCCTCGTCTCTCATCGTTGCTCCTGTCGTTTGGGATGTGGACGAAGACATCCGCCTTGTGGCTCAGGAGGACCCAGCGCCTGCCAACGCCCCTCCGGGGCGCGTGTATGTACCCACCAGTGTCCGTGACCGCCTGCTGATCTGGACACACACCACCCTTACGGCAGGGCACTCTGGTATTACGCACACCCTGCATTCTCTAGCCCAAAAATACTGGTGGCCCACCTTGGCTTCTGATGTCTCCCGCTACGTCAACTCCTTTTCCGTGTGTGCCCAAACGAAGAGACCTCGGAACGCCCCGGCAGGCAAACTAGTTCCTCTCCCAGTGCCTCAGCGACCTTGGTCACACCTGTCCATAGATTTTGTCACCGACCTTCCACGTTCTGACGGCTTCACCACAGTCATGGTGGTCGTAGATCGGTTCTCCAAATCATTCCGTTTTTTGCCACTAACTGGTCTTCCTTCTGCTCTCCAGGTCGCTGAGGTCCTGTTCCAACAGATCTTCCGTCATTATGGACTTCCGGAGGACATCGTCTCGGATCGTGGCCCCCAATTAACCTCCCGAGTGTGGAAGGCTTTCCTGGAGAAGATCGGGGCCACGGCCAGCCTCACTTCCGGGTATAGGCCTCAGTCGAATGGGTAGGTGGAGCACATGAACCAGGAGCTGGGGAGGTTTCTTCGTTGCCACTGTCAGGACCGGCAGGGTGAGTGGGCGAGGTTTCTTCCCTGGGCAGAATATGCCCAGAACTCCCTCATTCACTCCTCCACGGGGCTCACTCCCTTCCAGTGCGTCCTGGGGTACCAGCCGGCCCTGGCCCCTTGGACACCCAGCCAGACCGATGCGCCCGCTGTCGACGAGTGGTTCCAAAGGGCCGGACAGGTCTGGGACGCCGCCCACGTCCATCTCCAGAGGGCCATTCGTCGGCAGAAGGACCAAGCCGACCGCCACTGCAGTGAGGCCCCTGTATTCCAGCCTGTGGATCGTGTCTGGCTGTCCACAAAAAACCTCCCTCTCCGCCTGCCCTGCAAGAAACTGTGCCCCCGGTTTGTAGGGCCGTTTAAGGTCCTCCGGCGGATAAATGAGGCATCATACCGGCTGCTCCTTCCCCCTCACTACCGTTTCTCACCCACTTTTCATGTGTCTCTCCTCAGGCCGGTGGTTCCTGGTCCTCTGGCGGATGCCGTCCCCCGGGATACACCTCCTCCGCCCCTGGACATTGATGGGAGTCCGGCGTATGCAGTGAGGGACTTGCTGGACGGCTCCATTACCTGGTGGACTGGGAGGGGTATGGTCCTGAGAGGAGCTGGGTTCCGGCTGGGGTCGTCCTCCTGGCCGGCGATGTCCAGTGGCTGGAGCCGCGCGTCTGGGGGGGGGGGGGGGGTCGGTACATCCAAACATCACACCTGCGGGACAGGTACAGGATGGCAACAACAACTGCCCGAGTTACACCAGGAACGCACAATCCCTCCATCAGTGCTCAGACTGTCCGCAATAGGCTGAGAGAGGCTGGACTGAGGGCTTGTAGGCCTGTTGTAAGGCAGGTCCTCACCAGACATCACCGGCAACAACGTCGCCTATGGACACAAACCCACCGTCGCTGGACCAGACAGGACTGGCAAAAAGTGCTATTCACTGATGTGTCGCGGTTTTGTCTCACCAGGGGTGATGGTCAGATTTGCGTTTATCGTCGAAGGAATGAGTTGCACCGAGGCCTGTACTCTGGAGCGGGATTGATTTGGAGGTGGAGGGTCCGTCATGGTCTGGGGCGGTGTGTCACAGCATCATCGGACTGAGCTTGTTGTCATTGCAGGCAATCTCAACGCTGTGCGTTACAGGGAAGACATCCTCCTCCCTCATGTGGTACCCTTCCTGCAGGCTCATCCTGACATGACCCTCCAGCCTGACAATGCCACCAGCCATACTGCTCGTTCTGTGCGTGATTTCCTGCAAGACAGGAATGTCAGTGTTCTGCCATGGCCAGCGAAGAGTCCGGATCTCAATCCCATTGAGCACATCTGGGACCTGTTGGATCGGAGGGTGAGGGCTAGGGCCATTCCCCCCAGAACTGTCTGGGAACTTGCAGGTGCCTTGGTGGAAGAGTGGGGTAATATCTCACAGGAAGAACTGTCAAATCTGGTGCAGTCCATGAGGAGGAGATGCACTGCAGTACTTAATGCAGCTGTTACCTTTGATTTTGACCCCCCCCCCCCTTTGTTCAGGGACACATTATTCCATTTCTGTTAGTCACATGTCTGTGGAACTTGTTCAGTTTATGTCTCAGTTGTTGAATCTTGTTATGTTCATACAAATATTTACACATGTTAAGTTTGCTGAAAATAAACACAGTTGACAGTGAAAGGACATTTCTTTTTTTGCTGAGTTTATGTATCCACACATATATATACATATAAGTACACACTGTATAAATCTATTACTTTTCCGTATGGGTTTGCGAAAATGTGTGCCGGCTATTTGAGACTTTGCATTTCATTTAAGTTTAATGGTAATTTAAATGGAACTTATGTGTAACAGACGTCATGCTGCTTGCTTGGCGATTAGGCTGCTTCCTCCTGATTTGGCTCACACAAGGCTCTAAGCCAGGACCTCTGCCTTGCTAGAACACGTGACCGCCCTCCTTGACAACGTACCAACTGACTGAGCTATAAAAAAGTATCCAATTGGATAGCTCCATTGGCGACATTTCAAGCTAGCTGTGGAGTGAGCTTAAGGTACGTTCTTAAAGGAATACTTTGGGATTTTGACAATGAGGCCCTTTATCTACTTGTGGATTCCATTTTTATGTCTCTCCGTGCAGTTTGAAGGAATTTGCTAACTAGCGCTAGCGCAATTGCTAACTAGTGTTAGCGCAATGACTGGAATTCTTCATTGGCTCAAGAAACTACCTCTAATTTCCTTCATACTGGACAGAGACACAAAAATGGTATCCAATAATTAATCTGACTCTGGGGAAGTAGGTAAAGGGCCTCATTGCCAAAATCCCAGAGTATCCCTTTAACTGTTACATATGCATGTTATGCATGTAGGCCTGTGTTATAACTTGTGCTGTTTTTGACAAGGTGCTAACTCAGACTGGTCTCATTGACTAGACGTAACATAGTAAATGTAAATCCAGGACACTCAAACTAGTATGATATGTTATGTTGCTATGGTTACATAAGATAGAAGGTAACTTAAGGTAAAAACCAAAGGTTGCGTGTTCGATTCCATCACGGACAACTTTAGCATTCTAGCTAATTAGCAACTTTGCAACTATTTACTACTTTTGAGCTACTCTGCAACTACTTAACATGTTAGCTAACCCTTCCCCTAACCCTAACCCTAACCTTAACCATTTTAGCTAACCCTTCCGCTAACCCTAACCTTAACCCTTTAGCCTAACTCCTAAGCTTAACCCCTAACCCCTAGCCTAGCTAAAGTTAGCCACCCCAAGCTAACGTTAGCCACAACAAATTGGAATTCGTAACATATCATACGTTTTTCAAATTCGTAACATATTGTACGTGTCTCAAATTCGTAACATATTGTAGGAATTGCAATTCGTAACATATTGTACAAATTGCAATTCGTAACATATAATACCAATTGTAAGTTGTAACATATCAAATGAAATGGATGATCGACAAATTAATACATACCATTAGAAACGTGACATTTCATACTAAATGAAAATGTATGCACTCACTAACTGTAAGTCGCTCTGGATAAGAGTGTCTGCTAAATGACTAAAATGTAAATGTAAATGGAGTCTCGGATTTACTTAAAGAATAATATGAAATGCTCTGAGACCACGTTGCAGCTAAATGCCATACTGACTCTGTGCTGCACATACCCTCCTGTCTCTGCAGCTCCTCAGTCACAGGTGAGTCTTTTAGGGCCAGGCTCTTCAGAATGCTCTTATTCTCCACCTGCAGTTGTGTGATCTGAGACAGCAGGTCTTGGGCCTCCCCTCTCCACACATCCTCCACCAGCTCCAACTCCTGGGGAAAGCATCAACCGCACCCACACATACACACACAGGTGTAGCATCTTTAACTTTTTCATTCTGCATAATTGCACATAAAACACAAAGGTGTCATTGATTAAAGGTAAAAAGACTGGTTGACAAAGATGGTGGATAAATGAAGATGTCTTACTCAAGCCGTTTACCATTTAAAAAATTGTTACAGTTCTGGTCTACTTAAGGGGTGGCTCTCCTATAGACGCCAATGCGATAGCAGCTGGGTCTGGTCTACTTGTAAATAAACCCGCAAAAATTAGCCAGAGAGTTGTCCTCTTCTGTCTCTGCTGGAGCGACACACTTATATCACAGAGTTTCTGTTTTGATGGGACAGGAAGTGTAGTTTCATGAAACACTGGCACAAACTCATCAGCCAATCAAATGCATGGGAATAGAAGGGAGGGCGTAGTGATTGAAAGGTAAATAATCCAATCAAAGTGAAGTGAGGGCGTGACGGTTGAAAATGACAAATCAAATGAACGCGATTTGAAAACTCTGCCATACCACTTCCCTTTAAAAGGCACAACAATTAATTTGTGTGTGTTTTCTATTGGCGGTCCTAAAACAAATATATTATTTTAGCTAACAATGAACAACTCCCAGAATTTCTATTTGTAGCACCAAGCCATGGAGATCATTACGGATCACGTTTATAACGGTACTCTGAGTCTGCAATACTCTACAACCAACGGCCACAACCTTCCTAGCTAGATAACAAACGTTGTAGCTAACATGATCATGTTACATGGATTCTAGTTGTAGGAGTAAGAAATTGAACGTTGCTGTTTTGACTAAAACAAGCTAATGTTAGCTGGCAAGCAAAGTTAGCTAGCTAACGTTATCTAGCTACCTACCAAAGCACATTGGCTAATGTTAGCTACCCAACGTTAGCTGGAAGAACGGCTAGCTTGGTAGCTAGCTATTCTTACATGCCTAGTAAAATACAGAAAAAGAGAGAAGCGGCTATTGAATTCTTTTTTTTTTTTCATTGATCCAATTAGTTCGTGGGACCACCAGGAGCCTCTTCGTGCAAGTAAACGATGCATCACCAAACGAGAGCATGGATTTCCAACAACTCATGGGCAGGCTGAATCAGATGCCGGACTACAACACGGTGGCTGATATGAACGAAAGGCTGATGACACAAGTAGCTCAACAATTCCAACAGCAGCAGCTACAACAGAGTACTTCTCCAGCGCCTGCACTGGAACGAGCGTTCGTCGAGCAAGATGGAATAAGCTATCCATAAGTTGTATGGAAGTTATCTTAACATTCTCAAATATTTTACATGAAATAGAGGTGAGAATATCATGCATCAACTTAATTTGATGTTTTTTCTTTGTCGTGTCTCAGGAAGTCTGCACAATGCCTGTGTACTGGGTCTGCTGGTCAGTCAGCTGAGATTAAGGTGCACAGATGGAGAGTGGAGCATGGCAGATTTTGAAGGCGAGTAGTCTCATAAAGACATGGACTGACTGTATAATTCTACATCTTACAATTTTCTCAAGGATTTTGATGCATATAACCATTGCTAATACACCACACTAACTCCTCAGATGCAGCTGCAAGTTGAGACTGGTTCCACAGCTTTTAGTGAGTGCTTCTTTAGCTTTTTTTGTTGTTGAGATTCCAGGGTTCAAGACTGTTTGTTTATTGGGCAGAATAACTTATTGTCTCCTGTAATTTCACAGGCTCTGGCCAGTCGGTCAAAATAACTCTCTGCTGAAGAGAAGCAGCGATTTGCAGGGGCAACTGAAGAAATGATGTCTGATGTGGAGACAGACCCAGATTTTTTATAACTTCCCCACCATGGCACTCCCCTGAGTTTGAGGACCTGATTGTATCAGCAGACTGGAGAAGGACCAAGCGTGCTTATTGGGAGAAAAGGCTCCGTCAGAATGAAAACCGGAGCAACCGTCCACGTCCACTGCAGCCCTACCCAAAACATCTGATTGTACAATAGACCACAATCACCTGCAAAGTTCCACGGTGTCAACATCACTAAGGAATTAACATGGTCCACACACCCACACAGTTGTGAAGAGGACACGACAGCACCTCTTCCCCCTCAGGAGGCTGAAAAGATTTGGCATGGGCCCTCAGATCCTCAGTTCTACAGCTGCACCATTGAGAGCATCTTGACAGGCTGCATCACCACTTTGTTCGGCAACTGCAGAGCACCCGACCGCAAGGCACTACAGTGGGTGGTTAGTACGGCCCAGTACATCACTGGGGCCGCACTCCCTGCCATCCAGGACCCCTATACCAGGCGGTGTCAGAGGAAGACCCAAAACAAATTCTGACTCCAGCCACCCAAGCCATAGACTGTTCTCTCTACTACTGCACACAAAGTGGTACCAGTGCACCAAGTCTGGAACCAACAGGACCCTGAACAGCTTCTAGCCCCAAGCCTTAAGACTACTAAACAAGACTGCTAAATAGCTAATCAAATGGCTACCCGGACTACCTGCATTGACCCTTTTTTGCACTAACTCTCTTGTTCTGACGCCATGCACAAACACTGGACTCTACCCACACTCACACATACTTACAGACACCCCAACACACAACACGCACACACATGCATACTGACGCCACTCAACCACACACGCTTTCAGTTACCACATATGCTACTGTTAATCAAACCTGTTGCCTAGTCACTTTACCCCTACTACATGTACATACTAGCTACCTCAATTACCTCGTACCCCTGCACATCGATTTGGTACTGGTACTCCCTATATATATATAGCCCATGTTATTTTTACTCGTTATTGTTATTCATTATCACTGTGTATTTATTCATTGTGTCACTATTTCAACAACAAAAATTATCCTGAACTCCGCATTTTTGGTAAAGGACCAGTAAGTAAGCATTTAACTGTTAGTCTACACCTGTCGTTTACGACTTTTCACGAACTCTTCACACCTGCTTCTCAAACGTTTTTGCACAGACTCCCACTCACTCACCCACCGTTACATATACACACAGAACATTACCCCCTTCTTTTTACTTCCCTTTATATAGTTTTTGGTGATAAATGTCTTTGTGTATTTTTATTTATAAATATGTATTGCACTGTTAGTGCTTGCAATGTATTAGGTTTTTACATGACTTATTTTTGGGCAGTGGGTTATATATATATATATATGTATGTTTTTACTAATGTCTTATGTTGTAAACTTTATGTATGGAGCCTGACGAGTGGGAGAGCTGTAAAAATGGTGAGGTGCGAGTGTCAGGTTAATTTAATGGCAGGATCTCTAGTCTCCACCGAGTGTTGTTAACAACCTATGGTTCCCCTTATCCAACTGTGGTCCTCTGTAGCTCAGCTGGTAGAGCACGGCGCTTGTAACGCCAAGGTAGCGGGTTCGATCCCCGGGACCACCCATACACAAAAATGTATGCACGCACGACTGTAAGTCGCTTTGGATAAAAGCGTCTGCTAAATGGCATATTATTATTATATTATTATATTAACTGTCGGGTGGAGAAACAAGCTTTTGAGTGTTCAGAGATAAAACACCTACATTCTTCCGACTGGCATGTAAATGGCTAGTCTTCAGAGTTGTAAGGATAATTAAGAGTCTGAAACCAAGGTATTTGGTGCACTGTGGATCCAGCATGTGTACGACATTACTTACGAAACTATTGTCAACATGCTCTTGTGCAATGTGACACCACGTGTCATAGAGCAGAGGAATGTCATGAAAAGCCAATACATGGAGTAGCAGGCTACTCTTCGTGTTGCACACGTCAGCTGAATCTTTCGTAAACACACCTTTTGATGTATCTTCTCTTTCTCCAATCTGTCATTCCGTTCCATTCGCAACCTGTCCAGCTCGCGCCGTAGCTCCTCTATCTCTGGGTTGATACTGTTTCGGGTGACCAGCACCTCCAGAACTTCCAGAACCCGGACCACTTTGGGCATCAGCCGCAGTAAAACTTCGCATCCAAACTGATCGATAATGCGTTCAAACTCCTGGCCCACAACCGCGGCAATGTCATAGACGTCCATAACGGTCAACTCCGTCGCGTTTTTGTCCAGGGGTATTCCGAAGTCTTCCATGGCTGTTTCTCCCCTCCCCGAAATCAACAAGGACAGTTATCTGACAGTTATTATTCTGTAACGTTTGTAGTACAATCTAGGCCTACTTCTTATTGCTATTCTTTCCTATAGCCTACTGCTAAAACCCCTAAACATTTTACTATTATAATGTAGGCCTATTTCTAAAATAATTATCAACTTCCAGATTCCCCAGACAGTGCAATCCAATACCTATCACGAGGTATGAACTGTGTCCGTGTAGCCTACTGCGCATGTCAAGGTATTCTTGGTTCTGCTGCTGAAGTGTACTTGTGACTGGCACTTTCAGGTCATCAAGTTTGGCTTCTTTCTATCCTCTATGAATTAATCATTCTTGCCCAATGTTAACATGAACGTGAATGTAGACTGAACAAAAATATAAACGCAACATGCAACAATTTCTAAGATTTTACAGAGTTACAGTTCATATAAGGAAATCAGTCAATTGAAATAAATGCATTAGGCCCTCATCTATGACTGGGAATACAGATATGCATATGTTGGTCACAGATACCTTTAAAAAAAAAAGTAGGGCATGGATCAGAAAACCAGTCAGTATCTGGTGTAACCACCTTTTGCCTCATGCAGTAAGACACATCTCCTTTGCATAGAGTTGATCAGGCTGTTGATTGTGGCCTGTGGAATGTTGTCCCACTCCTGTTCAATGGCTGTGCGAAGTTGCTGGATATTGGCGGGAACTGGAACAAGCTGTAGTACACGTCGATCCAGAGCAACCCAAACATGCTCAATGGGTGACATGTATGGTGAGTATGCAGGCCATGGAAGAACTGAGACATTTTCAGCTTCCAGGAATTGTGTACAGATCCTTGCGACATGGGGCAGTGTATTATCATGCTGAAACATGAAGGTGTGGCGGTGGATGAATGGCACAACAATGGGCCTCAGGATCTCGTCACGGTATCTCTGTGCATTCAAATTGCCTTCGGTAAAAATGCAACTGTGTTCGTTGTCCATAGATTATGCCTGCCCATACCATAACCCCACCACTACCATGGGGCACTCGGTTCACAACGTTGACATCAGCAAACTGCTCGGCCATACAACGCCATACACGCTGTCTTCCATCTGCCCGGTACAGATGAAACTGGGATTTATCCGTGAAGAGCACACTTCTCCAGCGTGCCAGTGCCCATCGAAGGTGAGCATTTGCCCACTGAAGCCGGTTACGACGCCGAACTGCAGTCAGGTCAAGACCCTGGTGAGGACGACAAGCACGCAGATGAGCTTCCCTGAGACGGTTTCTGACCGTTTGTGCCGAAATTCTTTGAATTGCAAACCCAGTTTCATCAAATGTCCGGGTGGCTGGTCTCAGACAATCCCGCAGTTGAAGAAGCTGGATGTGGAGGTCCTGGGCTGGCGTGTCTACAAATTTGTGCATACAATGAGATAAATAAGCTTTTTGTGCATATGGAACATTTCGGGGATCTTTTATTTCAGCTAATGAAACATGGGACCAACACTTTAAATGTTGCATTTATATTTTGTTTCTTCTGTTTACCATTTTCAAACATCCTCGGAGGATGTGTCAGTTTGTTAGGCTATATAATGCCCCTCTATGTTGGGCAATTTGCCCTCATTTATGCCTCGTCCCAGTAAACTATTCCTGGGTCAATAATAGCAATAGCCAAATATTTACAGTTAACAAAACTGACGTTTTAAAAACCTGCTGACACAACTACCGTTTTACCGTCCAAAATACAGAGGAACAAACAGATATGTCCATAAACATTTATTGCTCATTTGACGTACACTTATTACATGGAGGAACCACAGTAATCTTTACTAAAATATATTAATAGATTTGAATGTATAAACATGTTTAATACAGGTGAAAGAACATAAAAGTAATCATTAAGAAAAGCTCCCAGAAGCAAAAGAGATCCACATACTGTACAGCCCCCTTGTGCTGTCACATACACACATTAGATCCCCGTCCATTTTTAGCTTTGGAAAGTAGCCTTCCTCTTTAAAAATTCAAGGTGATCATTATTTGTCAAGCACATACAGTTGAAGTCAGAAGTTTACGTACACCTTAGCCAAATACATTTAAACTCAGTTTTTCACAATTCCTGACATTTAATCCTAGTAAAAATTCCCTGTCTTAGGTCAGTTAGGATCACCACTTTATTTTAAGAAAGTTAAATGTCAGAATAATAGTAGAGAATGATTTAGTTCAGATTTTATTTATTTCATCACATTCCCAGTGGGTCAGAAGTTTACATACACTCAATTTGTATTTGGTAGCATTGCCTTTAAATTGTTTAACTTGGGTCAAACGTTTCAGGTAGCCTTCCACAAGCTTCCCACAATAAGTTGGGTGAATTTTGGCCCATTCCTCCTGACAGAGCTGGTGTAACCGAGTCAGGTTTGTAGGCCTCCTTGCTCGCACACGCTTTTTCAGTTCTGCCCACAAATGTCCTATAGGATTGAGGTCAGGGCTTTGTGATGGCCACTCCAATACCTTGACTTTGTTGTCCTTAAGCCATTTTGCCACAACTTTGGAAGTATGCTTGGGGTCATTGTCCATTTGGAAGACCCATTTGCGACCAAGCTTTAACTTCCTGACTGATGTCTTGAGATGTTGCTTCAATATAGCCACATAATTGTCTTTCCTCATGATGCCATCTATTTTGTGAAGTGCACCAGTCCCTCCTGCAGCAAAGCACCCCCACAGCATGATGTGCTTCACGGTTGGGATGGTGTTCTTCGGCTTGCAAGCATTCCCCTTTTTCCTCCAAACATAACGATGGTCATTATGGCCCAACAGTTCTATTTTTGTTTCATCAGACCAGAGGACATTTCTCCAAAAAGTGCGATCTTTGTCCCCATGTGCAGTTGCAAACCGTAGTCTGGCTTTTTTATGGCAGTTTTGGAGCAGTGGCTTCTTCCTTGCTGAGCGGCCTTTCAGGTTATGTCGATATAGGACTAGTTTTACTGTGGATATAGATACTTTTGTACCCGTTTCCTCCAGCATCTTCACAAGGTCCTTTGCTGTTGTTCTGGGATTGATTTGCACTTTTCGCACTAAAGTACATTCATCTCTAGGAGACAGAACGCGTCTCCTTCCTGAGCGGTATGATGGCTAAGTGGTACCATGGTGTTTATACTTGCGTACTATTGTTTGTACAGATGAACGTGGTACCTTCAGGTGTTTGGAAATTGCTCCCAAGGATGAACCAGATTGTGGAGGTCTACAATTTTTCTCTGAGGTCTTGGCTGATTTCTTTTGATTTTCCCATGATGTCAAGCAAAGAGGCACTGAGTTTGAAGGTAGGCCTTGAAATACATCAACAGGTACACCTAAAGCCATGACATCATTTTCTGGAATTTTCCAAGCTGTTTAAAAGGCACAGTCAACTTAGTTGAATTGTGATACAGTGAATTATAAGTGAAATAATCTGTCTGTAAACAATTGTTGGAAAAATTACTTGTGTCATGCACAAAGTAGATGTCCTAACCGACTTGCCAAAACTATAGTTTGTTAACAAGAAATTTGTGGAGTGGTTGAAAAACGAGTTTGAATGACTCCAACCTAAGTGTATGTAAACTTCAGACTTCAACTGTAGATTCCATTTGTATACCAACATCTTCACCAACGACCTTTGAATGCATAGCCAGTTTTATATACCCATTGTGAGAGACATTCAGTGGCTAGGGGGCACCTAGAAGAGATACAAAGATTAATTTGTGATGTGCAGATTGCTAATCCCTATTGAGTGAATTTCCTATTGTATATAAAAATGCATAATTATACTTCCATGTGTATAGCTAAACTAGTACATGCTTTAATGATGGGAGCTGTTCCTGGACCAGGTGTTAATTGGTCAAATCTAGAATCAAGCGAGGTAACCTAAACAGGGTTGGGTGATCTTTCTCTGAACATTCTCACCCCCTGGTCTTACTGATGATCATGTGGTGATATGGAAATAGTTCCACAGTCCCACTTAGAAATAGGTCAAGTTATAGGAGTAATGACAACCTGGAACTAATACAGAGACATCGAACAGGGACTTAATGTTTGGAAATGTGTGCTTTTCCGCATGATCTGTGTGCCAATGTCTCCTTCCTTTCCACCAACCAACATAGAAAATTACAACATGAGGCTGTCCCAGATATGGCCTAGTTCAATATGTTGTGATCCTGTCCATACTAATAAAATGATGTTCACATAGTTTCTTTTTAATAAACAGTAGGCTATAAGTAAAAAGTTCAGACACAAAATGGCATTGTTGCAATAAAAAAAGATTTGCATGATTTCCTCAAATAATTTTCCCTTTCTGTTTTTGATACCATTATGTCCACGAAAACATAGAATACCACCTTGGTGGCACATGATGTTTGATCTATAAAAGGATAGAGTGTGTCTCTTTCAGAGGCAGAAAGCACTGAGGGATAAAATCAGGCTGAAGAAGAGGAGCACAAGTTCCAGTTTGGCAAAAGAAAATAAAGAGGGACAGAGGTAAGGTTGGGGTTGGGAAAGAGGATCGTCTGGTAAGGTTGGGGTTGGGAAAGAGGATCGTCTGGTAAGGTTGGGGTTGGGAAAGAGGATCGTCTGGTAAGGTTGGGGTTGGGAAAGAGGATCGTCTGGTAAGGTTGGGGTTGGGAAAGAGGATCGTCTGGTAAGGTTGGGGTTGGGAAAGAGGATCGTCTGGTAAGGTTGGGGTTGGGAAAGAGGATCGTCTGGTAAGGTTGGGGTTGGGAAAGAGGATCGTCTGGTAAGGTTGGGGTTGGGAAAGAGGATCGTCTGGTAAGGTTGGGGTTGGGAAAGAGGATCGTCTGGTGGAGGCAGCTCAAAAGGACCCTGTGTTCACTTCATACGATGACTGTTCGTCTCAGATCAACCGGACTATCCAGCATGGAGATGTCCTTCTCTAGCCTGCATCAGTCTATCTGAACTGCAATGATAAGAAAGACAATACACATATTTGAAACAGCATAAGAGTATTTGGTGAAGCATAAGAGTTAACTGAGCTTTTTTCAAATGTGTCATTATGTGGCAGTTTCTTTGGTACTACCCTAAACATGAACGCAAATCCAGCCATTTTGGCCCTTACCATATTTTTAGGCGGTAAATTGGGTTTCTGAGCCAAGGCAGGTTTCCTCATGATGCTAGGCTTGGAGGGTTTGGGTGAGGAGGGCTCAGAGGCAGATGAGGGGGCCAGGCCGTTGCCCTCTGAGAGGTCTGCTGCTGGAACACCTGCTATATCATAGTGCTTCTTCCTGAGCTCTCCCAGACGGAGACGCTCATTACCCAGCTGATTCTCCAGCTCCAACACCTTCACCTGAGACACACATACAGTAGAGAAAGGTTACTTTCACACAGAACAAACACATGCATGCAGACAGGCTAAAAAAAGACACACAGGCCTGGTGACTCACCTGCGACTCCATTTCCTCCATTTTTAACTTGATGAGGGACATTCCAGAGAAGTCCATGGTATCTGCAGAAGAAAGAGAAACACATCAAACACAGACATATGACTCATAAGGCCTGAGGGGATTCACATCTTCTGTTTGTGAAGACACACACAACCCCAACCACACTAACCCTTGTCCTCCAGGTGCTCCTGGCCTGTCTTGGTGGAGGCCACCACGTTGGCTGCCATCTCGTTCACACGGCGAGAAGCCTGCTGGAGAGCTGTCAGTTTCGTACTGTTGCGGTCTGCCTTTACCTAAACACAGAAGGGGAGAGGAAGAATGAAGAAAACAGTGATAGGGACACAATTTGAATATAAACAGAGATTGGCAAGGGGAAAGGGAGCACTGAGAGGTCAAACGCTTGTGTGAGTGTTTCTCACCTTGGAGGAA
Organism: Coregonus lavaretus; assembly: GCF_964263955.1. Classification (NCBI taxonomy): domain Eukaryota; kingdom Metazoa; phylum Chordata; class Actinopteri; order Salmoniformes; family Salmonidae; genus Coregonus; species Coregonus lavaretus. Next base: position 24,705,077 of record NC_140004.1, on the reverse strand, counting down.
GCGACCAGCTGTGCTGTACTAGCAGCGATCTCATGTGAGCAGACGATGAGCTCCTCATATTTGCCAGTGTGCAGCACCACCTTATCAGCGGACTCACTGTGGGACAGACCAGACAAACACCACACCATCATCCCATCCTATAACATGAGGCATCTGTGTGTCACAAACACACACACTAATAACCACACTCAGATAAGTTGAGACAACCCCCTATAATGCTCTTACACCATCTGTGTGGCTCCCCATCCCACAGCTTTGGAGGCAGAGATGAGTCCCTCAGTCCAACGGGAGTTCCTGGCGTAGAATTCCTTAATAGTGGCTGCACCCTAGAGAGAGAAGATAAAGTCCAGCAGTGGTCAGGACATTCCTCTTTCAAATAAAATTGTATTTGTCACATGGTGGAATACAACAGGTAAAAATACTTACAAACCCTTAACCAACAATGCAGTTTTATGAAAAATAAGTGTTAAGAAGATATTGACTAAATAAACAAAAAAATAACGAGGCTATATACAGGGGGTACAGGTTAGTCAAGGTAATATATACAGTACCAGTCAAATGTTTGGACACACTTAGTCATTCAAGGGGTTCTTTATTTTTACTATTTTCTACATTGTAGAATAATAGTGAAGACATCAAAACTATGAAATCATGTAGTTACCAAAAAAGTGTTAAACAAATCAAAATATATGTTATATTTGAGATTATTCAAAGTAGCCACCCTTTGCCTTGACAGCTTTGCACACTCTTGGCATTCTCTCAACCAGCTTCATGAGGTAGTCAACTGGAATGCATTTCAATTAACAGGTGTGCCTTGTTAAAAGTTAAAGAAGGAAAGAAATTCCACAAATTATGTGTTTGAGCCAATCAGTTGTGTTGTGACAAGGTAGGGTTGGTATACAAAATATAGCCCTATTTGGTAAAAGACCAAGTCCATATTATGGCAAGAACTGCTCAAATAAGCAAAAAGAAACGACAGTCCATCATTACTTTAAGACATGAAGGTCAGTCAATACGGAAAATGTCAAGAACTTTTAAAATTTCTTCAAGTGCAGTTGCAAAAACCATCAAGTGCTATGATGAAACTGGCTCTCATGAGGACCGCCAAAGGAAAGGAAGACCCAGAGTTACCTCTGCTGCAGAGGGTAAGTTCATTAGAGTTACCAGCCTCAGAAATCGGCAATTAACTGCACCTTAGATTGCAGCCCAAATAATGCTTCACAGAGTTCAAGTAACAGACACATCTCAACATCTACTGTTCAGAGGAGACTGTGTGAATCAGGCATTCATGGTCGAATTGCTGCAAAGAAACCACTACTAAAGGACACCAATAATAAGAAGAGACTTGCTTGGGCAAAGAAACACGAGCAATGGACATTAGACCAGTGGAAATCTGTCCTTAGGTCTGGAGGAGTCCAAATTGGAGATTTTTGATTCCAACCGCCGAGTCTTTGTGAGACGCAGAGTAGGTGAATGGATGATCTCTGCATGTGTGGTTCCCACCGTGAAGCATGGAGGAGGTGTGATGGTGCTTTGCTGCTGACACTGTCAGTGATTTATTTTGAATTCAAGGCACACTTAACCAGCATGGCTACCACAGTATTCTGCAGCGATACGCCATCCCATCCGGTTTGCGCTTAGTGGAACTATCATTTGTTTTTCAACAGGACAATGACCCAAAACACATACCTCCAGTCTGCGCAAGGGCTATTTGACCAAGAAGGAGAGTGATGGAGTGCTGCATCAGATGACCTGGCCTCCACAATCACCCGACCTCAACCCAATTGAGATGGTTTGATATGAGTTGGACCGCAGAGTGAAGGAAAAGCAGCCAACAAGTGCTCAGCATATGTGGGAACTCCTTCAAGACTGTTGGAAAAGCATTCCAGGTGACTACCTCATGAAGCTGGTTGAGCGAATGCCAAGAGCGTGCAAAGCTGTCATCAAGGCAAAGGGTGGCTACTTTGAAGAACCTAAAATATATTTTGATTTGTTTAACACTTTTTTGGTTACTACATGACTCCATATGTGTTATTTCATAGTTTTGATGTCTTCACTATTATTCTACAATGTAGAAAATAGTAAAAATAAAGAAAAACCCTTGAATGAGTAGGTGTCCAAACTTTTGACTGGCACTGTACATCTAGACAGAGTAAAGTGACTATGCATAGATAATAAACAGCGAGTAGCAGCAGCGTAAAAAAAGGGGGGTTCAATGCAAATAGTCCGGGTAGCCATTTGATTAACTGTTCAGCAGACTTATGGCTTGGAGGTAGAAGCTGTTAAGGAGCCTTTTGGACCTAGACTTGGCGCTCCGGTACCGCTTGCCGTGCAGTAGCAGAGAGAACAGTCTATGAATAGGGTGGCTGGAGTCTTTGACAATTTTTAGGGCCTTCCTCTGACACCGCTTGGTATAGAGGTCCTGGATGACAGGAAGCTTGGCCCCAGTGATGTACTGGGCCGTACGCACTACCCTCTGTAGCGCATTGCGGTCGGATGCCGAGCAGTTGCCATACCAGGCGGTGATGCAACCAGTCAGGATGCTCTTGATGGTGCAGCTGGAGAACTTTGAGGATCTGAGGACCCATGCCAAATCTTTTCAGTCTCCTGAGGGGGAATAGGCGTTGCCGTGCCCTCTTCATGATTGTCTTGGTGTGTTTGGACCATGATATAGTTTGTTGGTGATGTGGACACCAAGGAACTTGAAGCTCTCGACCTGCTTCACTACAGCCCTGTCAACGTGAATGGGGGCATGCTCTGCCCTCCTTTTCCTGTAGTCCACGATCATATCCTTTGTCTTGATCAAGTTGAGGGAGAGGTTGTTGTCCTGGCACCACACTGCCAGGTCTCTGACCTCCTCCCTATAGGCTGTCTCATCGTTGTCGGTGATCAGGCCTACCACCGCTTTTCGTCGGCAAACTAATGATAGGATGGATTTACAAAGTTTTCAACATTAAATTCTAAATGTCATGACTCACCCTCCCTCCCTCAACAATCTCCTTCTGTAAGTCGGTTGATGTCAGGACCAGTAGGTGGATGGCCTGAAGGACAGAGTGTGATAGAGGAAAGGAGGGTATAGGAGGGAACGCAGCATTATTAGGATTTTGATCAGACGTTTCGAGTAAGTCAATCAAAACAAGTCGAAAGGCAGCCATCTTACCTTCATCAGGTCTGTGCAGCTGTAGAGGATTCTATGAAACAAGGAGTAATATCATGGTGAGTTAAAGGGGAAAAATGCATAAACAAGTATTTCAACTAAAATACAGAGCGTAAGTCAAACATACTACTGACCTTTCATTGACCTCAAGTTTGACACCAGAGGTGTCCTTTCGTGCCTGATTCATCATTTCCTTTAGATACAGAAAGACAGCAATTGAAAAATGTGGATAAAACCTGGGTACGAATAAAGATTTATTGTGTAGATAGTGTGTGATATATCTAGTGTTGAGCTCGATATGTTATTCCCCTCTACAGTGGGATGTTCTACATGGTTGTGATCCTCACATCGATTCTGCGCACTGCCTCCTCAATGGCTGCTGATGTGGCTGCCATCTCCTTGTCCACCAGATCTCCCAGCTCATCCTGTCGCACATCCATGCCTTTAGGTCGCAGCTCCTAAGCATTGGAAGAGGAGATGAGATTAAGAAGAAATAGTAAAAGAACAGGGGGAGAAATTGAGAAGTCTGCTCAGTAGCCCGTTACCTCCCCCAGCCTCAGGATCTTTTGGACCACAATGCGAATGGAGGCCGGATCTGCCCTCTGGAGAGAGGCCTTGGACTTGAGATCCTTCAGGAACTGCAGACTTTGAGTGGCACAGCCCCTGCAATTCTCCGTCAGACCTGCAGGGTGCCAAAGTACAAGCTACACACTGACACTGTAATCACATACCAAATGGATTCAATATCATATTTCAGTAAAATTCCAATAAGATACAACAAGATATCTGTTTCAAACAGGAATCCATTCTATTTAAGGAGAATGTCCTTACGGTCGGCGTGGTCAGTGGGAGCCATGTGTGCTGTGGCACTGCCGTTGATGATGGTGTCAGCAGCCAGGTGGGAGAACTGGGTCAGAGCCCTCAGCAGCCCACCAGCATCTGGTAAACAGAGGAAAGGATGCATCACTGCCAGTAACACAGCCCAGCTGTCACCAACAAGCACTCATGACCACTATCACTGTGGTTGCTTAAAGACTACTAACTATATGAAAAACACTGAGCACCAAGTTATGAGCAACTCACCTCTCATGTTCGTCCGGTAGTCTGAGTGACCCTTTGTCACTTTGTCAATGGAGCCCAAAGTGGCCTCTGCCCGACTGACCAGGTAATCTGTGGTGGTGGAGAGACAAAGAAAAAAAGTTTGAAAAGCATTATTTTTATAGATATATACACATGCATCGATGAGTCATCTCTCACTTTATATTCTAAGTGACAACACCATCTCTCTGTGTCTATTCACTCATTTTAACCTGGGGAGCTGGTGCAGCGGATGTGCAGGGGGTCGTCCAGCTTGGCCACAGCATCCTGGATGATGCTCTCAGCCTCAGAGACTGTTCCCTGCAGCAGGGAGAACTGCTCATCCAGCAGCTTCTGCTGCAACTGCTCCTCACGGCTAGACTACACAGATGCAACGAGACACAGTCAGACATACGGTCAGAGGGAAAAATAGACAGGCACAGACATAGATGGTTTTCTTATATTGTACACAGACATACTAATGGTTCTTATATTGTGCACAGACATACTAATGGTTCTTATATTGTGCACAGATAGCCGAATAGTTCATTGATTAAAGAAAATCTGTCACTTTGCAATGCACAGTCTGAGTAATAGGGGATTTGACCAAGCAGTATAGCTTTTACTAGTCTATTTTCTCTTTTGCAATCAGCAAATGACATAGACAAGACAAAGCAGCTGACTGAACTCTGCTCTGTGCGGTGCTGTCCTGACTGACCTTCTCCTGCAGCCTGCCCTGCAGTTCTCCCAGCTCCCTGGTGCTCCTCTCTCTCTCCTGCTGCAGGGACGACTGCTGCAGCTGTGCAGCATGGCGCAGGGACGACAGCGCTGCCTCCTTCTCACTCACAGAGTGCATCAGACGCTCCTTCTCCGCCTGCAGCGCAGACATGGATCTGGTCAGCTGCTCCCCCACCTGAGAGAGAGGGAGGAGGGAGAGGGGGAGCGGGGAGAGAAGAGACAGGAAGAGAGGGAGAAGGCATAATTATGGTACATTAACTTTTGTGAGACATCCATATGTTCACATTCACACACAGTGCAGGTTCCTTCCCAACCAATTTGCAAGTCTGGAAAGTGGGGCGATTTCTTTGCATCGAGTTTTGCATGAGGGTGAATCAGATGAGTCACCTGTGTCATTACATTGGCGAGCGAACCCACATTACTCAGTATTTACTGCATCATCACCACACACACCTTCTCGTTGCTCTGCAGAGTGCCTTTGACACGTTCCACTTCTGCCTTCTTCTCCTCAAACTCCCTTTTAAGCTTCTCCATCTCAAACTTCTGCTCCTCAAGCTGCAATGAGAAAAAAAGACAATAACATTCAGTCATTTTGACAAATGGTTAATACAGTACTGAAATATAACATTAACGGTACTGGATCACTATTGCCAATACTCAATAACAGTAACCTTCATGTCAGCGTCCTGTTTGATGCGATCCACCTCAAAAGCCAGCTGCTGCTTGGTCCTCTCCACCTCCTCCTGGGTCTGCTGGGTGGCCGACAGCATCTTCACTGTGTCTGCACTCTGCCAGCACAATGTCACATATACTTTGTTAAACATTCTCTTCACACTATACAAAAAAATTATTATCAGATGAGTCAGTCTATATGAGCATACATGCAGAGACCCAATCAACCAAACACATGGAGAAAACCACAGAATGAAAACAGGTGTGTGAGGTTCTTCATAAGTCTGTACCTTCCTGAGCAATTCCGCATGGCTGGACACTAGCTCAGTGTGCTTCTCCTTCAGCTTGTTATAGCGCTGCTCTGTGGCCTGGGCTCTCGCTGGGTCAGAGACAAGAGGGAGACGTTAGTGTGTGTGTTCAATACAATGTGACTGAACGTGTATGCCAGACTTAGTGAGTGGCTTCTCTTACTCTCGGCCTCTCCGAAGGTGGCCTGCACGCTCTCGTGCTCAGCGTTGCGGCGGCGCGTGGCCTCCAGCTCCATGCGCAGCTGCTCGTTCTCCACAAGGGCACGCTGTTTCTGCACCCGCTGCTCCTCCAGCTCCGCCTCCAGACTGTTGATCTGGGACTTGAGCTGGGTGATGTAGCGCTGGGCCTGCAGGAGGGGGGAGGAGGTAGGTAGTCAGTCAGTCACCATAGTAAACCTCCCCTGGGTAGATTATCACTACCACCACAGGACACCATGACATGGCACTAGTGGATGAGGGCCTCAGACAGGGGAAACAAAAGTGGTGAGTGGTACAAATTATGTTTACAAAATGTATATGTTGGGTTAGGATGGCTTGATTCAATATCACAGGCGTAAACTTAAACTTTTAGCATCAGTTAAGAAACAGGCCACATTAGGAGCCAGCCATTTGCAGAAACTGGGGTCAACAGTACATTTCACACTGTGTCCCAGACACACCTTCTTGTCTTCTCTGACCACAGACAGACGTCATTTCCCATTCTGAGACTAGCTGCCACATTCCACATGTCACGATTAATCTTTGCATCCACCCAACACATTACCTAAATTCCTCCCCCCTTTACACATCAACAATGTCCACCACTGTCAAAACTTAGTTATCAGTGTTTTCCCTAAGTACATGGAGTAGCCAGCCAAATAGAAAAAGTAGCCAGCAAGGAGTCCCCGGGCTTTTCATAATTTATCTGCAGATAATCGCCAAAAACTCTACCAGTATGCAAATTAGGGAGATTGACTTTATTCAGTCAGTTCGACACCTTTTATAAACTAAACACTTGCTGTTTGGTCGTCAATCAATGCACAGTCAATAGCCTATGCGCCATGACTTCGTGGCTGGGTACAGAAAACACACAAAATAAAATAAATAAATGAACAATAATTAGGCTAAGTGGATTTCGACTCATTGTTCGACACCCCCTTTTTTCCTCCAAACATAACGATGGTCATTATGGCCAAACAGTTCTATTTTTGTTTAATCAGACCAGAGGACATTTCTCCAAAAAGTACAATCTTTGTCCCCATGTGCAGTTGCAAACCATAGTCTGGCTTTTTTAAGGCGGTTTTGGAGTAGTAGCTTCTTCCTTGCTGAGCGGCCTTTCAGGTTATGTCGATATAGGACTCGTTTTACTGTGGATATAGATACTTTTGTACATGTTTCCTCCAGCATCTTCACAAGGTCCTTTGCTGTTGTTCTGGGATTGATTTGCACATTTCGCACCAAAGTACGTTAATCTCTAGGAGACAGAACGCATCTCCTTCCTGAGCGGTATGACGGCTGCGTGGTCCCATGGTGTTTATACTTGCGTACTATTGTTTGTACAGATGAACGTGGTACCTTCAGGCGTTTGGAAATTGCTCCCAAGGATGAACCAGACTCGTGGAGGTCTACAGTTTGTTTTCTGAGGTCTTGGCTGATTTCTTTCGATTTTCCCATGATGTCAAGCAAAGAGGCACTGAGTTTGAAGGTAGGCCTTGAAATACATCCACAGGTACACCTCCAATTGACTCAAATGATGTCAATTAGCCTAATAGAAGCTTCTAAAGCCATGACATCATTTTCTGGAATTTTCCAAGCTGTTTAAAGGCACAGTCAACTTACTGTGTGTAAACTTCTGACCCACATGAATTGTGATACAGGGAATTATAAGTGAAATAATCTGTCTGTAAACAATTGTTGGAAAAATTACTTGTGTCATGCGCAAAGTAGATGTCCTAACCGACTTGCCAAAACTATAGTTTGCTAACAAGAAATTTGTGGAGTGGTTGAAAAATGAGTTTTAATGACTCCAACCTAAGTGTATGTAAACTTCCGACTTCAACTGTAGGTACTGGAAGGCGTGACAGACAGCAGACTGTCAAACCAGCAGTGTTTCCTGGTCATTACTCGCTTTGTGACTGACAGGTGCCTGTCCTATCCATAGATCGCTAGAAGATGTATAGCGTTCATTTTAGCGGGAGAGGGCTCAACAGACTTTTCTGACTAACGAATAGAAACTTTTAAATGAAAAGTAGCAGTTATTTTTTGAAGTGGGAAAAGTAGCCTGGTATTTAGTCGACAGCCAGCGCTTAGGGAAAACACTATACATTGTTAACATGCATAATTAACCCTTAAATAGTATTATTAGAGGTACAAGTCATTTATTATTAGCTAGTTATGACAAGCATATCATCAATAACTTGTGTACGACAACAACTGTAAAATCTGTTTAAAGGAGTTAAAACTTATGTCTACTTACCTCTCCTTTGACCCTTTCCAGATCTGCCCTCAATAGCTCGAAGTCCCGCTTGAGGTTCTCAATCTGGATATCCCTGTGGACCAGAAGACATACAGCCACTAACCTTTAAGATACATACACACTGGCACACTACTAACTCAATTCACAAGAAAATACCCAGACATATGTCAGTTAAAAAACATCACCAGTTTACATATCCTTCCGTTTCAAACACACCAATGCTGAAAGACCAATGACTAACCTGTCATCAAAACCACCATTGGCAGGTCCGAAGGTTTGATCAAATATGTCGAACTGCTAAAGGAAGTCAGAAGACGCATTAATGCTTATACAATCTACAGCCAAAATTAGTGCTACCTTTTTTTTTTAGAAGACATACACATCCAATGGGCCATAGCTGTGCCCTCAGAGGTCATGACCCTGTGCCCTATAAATCGTACCTGTGGCACCGTCATGCTGGGCATGGTGACGTCACTGACATTGATCAGCGGCTCAGGGTCGTCATCGTCATCATCCACCTGCTCGGGCTCATCCTCGTCTGGGATGACCACCACCGGCCTCGCATGCTTGGCCAGGGAAGCCGCATGCAGGAAGTTAGGAGGGGACTGGGGATGAACAAAACACACACAAATAAATAAGACAGGACTATAAACACAGATGGATCCACTAGGAAGTGTGATAGAGTCCCAATACAGTATCTTTCCCCTATGCTCTTACTTCTGGCAGCTTGGGGATCTGGATGAGTCTCTTGAAGTACATCATGTCTCTGGCTTTGTTGAAGAAGGTCTTGAGGCTGTAAGGCAAACATTTCAACTACTGATCCGAATGATGCCACTAATCTACAACAAGAACATAACATTTCCTAAACTGTGTTGTTTCATATATTGCATCCCTAGTATAGAGGGGGATGTGTATAGGACAGAATGCAATAGAACAAAGTTTAACTTACTTACCTAGAAAATGCAGCTAGATAGTTTAGCCTACTCAAACAGAGGGGTGCTATGTTAGCTAGCTGGCTATGACTATCCAACTCAACACTGTAACTCTTCCAAGTCAAGGTAAGCTTTTGGTTGTACTAATTTATTGCCACCGGGGCCCGCCGGTGTTAGTGCTAAACTGCTTACTGACTGTACACTAACATTACTGCATGATTGTAGCGGGTTTACTAACGCATTGGTTCTATTAGCTATGTTGACTATGACGTTAGCTAATATGGTGACAACGATGTAGGCTGTGTAGTGGTTATGATATGGTCTGGCATGGAACGTTTTTCGCCTGGTCACATACAGCCTATGTGTTGTGCATTGAAGTCCACAAGCGAAGGAAAACGGTGAGAGGAGGAGAGCGCATAGATGCAAGATAGAATACAACATGGCTGCTATGAAAGTTAACTGAGTTTACGTGTGATCAGGGGTGTATTCATTCCGCCGGTTCTGTTGAAAAACATTTCTTAAACGGAAGCAAACGGAACAGAGATAAACATACCTGAATTTGTCCAGTAGAAACTCTCGTTTGCAACTGTTGGACTAATGATTACACCCTAGATCAGATAGACGCAGGCAACTGTCTGTCAACTCAAATTTCTCTGGACGTGTGAACCTACGTTGTAAACCTTTTTTCATAGACTAGGTTATAGCAACCTCATGATGGGTATAGGGAGTATCATGTAGTAGCCTTAACCTATCGCTGTTACATTGAACTGGGTGAATGGAATATGAATGACAGAAATCCAATATGCTGTAATAGAAATAAGGCCATGCTCATGAAAAAAAAGAATCGTCCTCCTCATCTTAAACAGCACCGACCGCCACTGATGCCAAGGTATCCACTAACACATCAAGCTCCCTCTCTGCTATCTTTCTGGGCTGATCGTTGTGCAGGTCGGTAATATTATCACATCACCTGGTACACTACCTGAACTGCTCAGATTCAACCCCTTCTCACTTTCACAGAATTGTGTCTGACCGTGACGACATGATGATGACACATTACAATGGGTGGAAGCTGGGTGGTAGGGACGAGAATATTTGCAGTGGCTCAGGGTAACAGGCCAGGGAGAGGGAGGATTGTGCTGCATACTGAGGCTCCCTTCCTCCCTCGCTTTCCTACCGTCCTCATTTACTAGCAGCCCGAGCTCCTGGGTGACTTACCTGTGGAACTGGTCATGGAAACGATCACGGTGTCCTTGCAGGGTGTCTGCTGGGAGACCTGAAATCCAGGACATGCAATAGACAAAGTCACAAAAAATACTTTGAAACAAGTTCATTCTAATCAAGTCAGCAAAGCATAGTTTAGAGCAAGTAGTAATACGGAACTACTATTAAGTATACTTTGCATAATATCACAATAATCATACGGATTTGTGATCTCCAGTTATTTTCCTCTTATTGATGTTACAGTACATGTTGAAACATATGTCACGCAGATGAGATTAAGATGCCAACGTACATGCGTGCAGCTTGAAGAGCAGCTTGACGGTGAAGTGGTAGAGGTGACTGCAGTCCTGAATGACCTGGATGAGGGGGGACAGTCGACACTGGCCTGACGTCAGCGTAGAGATGGCAATGGACGTGTTGAGCTGCCGGATCACTGCAGATCACAGAACACACGCCAAAGTATAACACATAACAAACAAACATAATACCACAATAAACAAACACGACCTCAAATGGGCAGGATTTGGTATCGCTGGCTTGCTTGGGTGAAACACCTTTCACTGTCACTAGTTCAGAAATACAGCACTTGGACAATGGCTCACACATTCATGAATCGCCCGTGGAAAACAGTTATCAGCAGATCTAGCACTAGGGTGGGTAGATGTGTGAAAGCACAAGGCGGTTAGGAGCTCCCATGTTCCCTGAGTACAAGATGCCCAGTTAGTCACGGAGGCAGGCAGGGTTGTTTACAGTTGTAGGGTTTGTTTATAGTTGCTCAGGATGACAGGCTGTGACAACATCCTGCAGGGCAGGGAGGTGCATGATGCAATTACAGCCAATCAGAAGAAACACGATTAATGTCCTCTAATTGCAAACATTTATAACCTATTTATAGGGTTTTGGTGAAATGACATGAGGGCCCTAATCATACTAAACAAACCAAAGTGGTTTAGAAATGGGTTTAAATGGGTTTCCCTTAACTTTTGGGGAGATTAAGTCACTCCCTCAACAGCAGAAGTCTATTTAACTGGCCACTATCCTGTCCCTATTCCATTTCAGGCACACAAACAGTTGATGGAACCAGACCACATCCCTGTACCTCAGGTTACCCATCCTTTGAGAGGTGTAGGTAGGTAGGGGAGAAGCGGAGGATTCTCACCTGTCTCGGCTAGCCTCAGCTCTGTATCCAGGTAATCAAACACTTCCACAGTGAGCTGGAACCTGCAGGAGTGAAGTCGATACACCCCTTAGTAACACAAGGCTAATGGCTTCCTTAAGAAAAGAGCAGCAGGTTGTCTCCTTAGTCCCCACAGTTCTCCATCTCTACTAAAATGGCAAGAAAATTGTATGATGGCTTCCTTTGAATCAGAGAGCATGTTATGTTTATATTTTATATAAATAATTGACTTCACTTGAGCTATGCCAATTAAAATGTATACGCATGTGTTTGATGTTCCTGTATGATATTCGGATAACTCCTTAACAGGAGAGGGAGTGCACAGTCAGAGTGCCAGGGATGTGTGGAGACTGGAGAGGAGAAGAGAACACACTCACACATTATTGATGTCTGTTCCTGCAACGCGCTCCAGAACCTCATCTGTTACCTCTAGGTTGGCTCGGATTTCAGAATGCTGCACAGAAGATGAAAGGATTGCAAAAATGATCCAACAATTCTTGTACACAATTTTTCAAGGATGGTACCACATTAGAAATATCTAATGATCTCATATGTAATCACTTCAAATGGCATACATTGTTTAATTAGGTGGCATTTTGTGAAAGCACTTGTGGCAATGCATACAGTGGAAAGATTAGCCAATGTCTCATGGTAAAACATTCAGTCCCCCCAACACTGTAGAGCAGGGGTGTCAAACTCATTTTGGCAGTGGGCCGTATTCGGTCTTCCACGAGGTCCGAAGGGCCGCACTTAAAATGTATTATATTTCCTCGCTGTCAAAATGTGCAGAAAACACTACTCTATCCATCGCTTTTGGAATTATCGATGCTCCCTGACTGTCTAGCTTTCATTTCGATTACTTTTAGCAAGTTGGACAGAGTGAAGAGACTATAAAGGTCTATTATCATTTCTACACCGTTTTGATTTGGTTTTAGTAATTTCAATGTGAATTGAGATTGTTGTTTCCCGGAATGTATATTTATTTATTTTTATATGCAAACCACCCGGGGGCTGGATTGAATGGGCTCGGATCCAGCCCGCGAGCCTAGTGTTTGACACGTGCTATAGAGCAGGGGTATTCAACTCTTACTCTACAAGGTCCGGAGCCTGCTGGTTTTCTGTTCTACCTGATAATTAATTGCACCAACCTGGTGTCCCAGTTCTAAATCAGTCCCTGATTAGAGGGAACAATAAAAAAAAACTGTGGAACTGGCTTTGAGGTCCAGAGTTGAGTTTGAGGGCTATAGAGAGTGCTCTTACCTTCATGTGGAACTCCATCTTTGTGCAGAGGAGCTTAGCATACAGAGCCACCAGCTGGCCATATCTGTCATGAAGGTTGCCCTGGAAACAAGAGGAGTGAGCAACAAGCATTAAGCTTTGCTTTATTTGAACACAGCAATATTTTTTTAAATCTCATCTCCCATTCTAGCCTTTCCTCTCTAATCTGCAGCAGACAGATTAACTCTGGCTGCACAGGAAGCACAATTACTGTATGATGGGGAAGATGACGTTTGAAAAGAGGATTTCAAAACTTCTCCTGCATTTTTGCCTAAACTAAATAAAAAAAGCAAAGGATATTTCCTCATTTCAAGTCATCTGACATTCAATTTCTTCACCCAACATGTCTTCAACCTATTCAAGCATGCCCAACAAAAACACAGCACAATCTCCAGACTCACCCATAGTTGCCCCGTCTCAACTATGTTACTGTGATGTCTCATGCAGTCCTGAAGGCTCTGGAGGGCAAAAAGGGGATAGATAATGTCAATTCAATAATAGTACTGAAACAGTTACTCAATAATGTTAAATTATAACATTTCACCATTAAGCTAATTCAACTGGACTGATTACGGCCAGAGGTCCGCATAAAAAACTGCACGCTTGGGCCTCCCGAATGGCGTAGCGGTCTAAGGCACCGCATCGCAGTGCTAGAGGCGTTACTACAGACCCGGGTTTATTCCCGGGTTGTGCCACAACCGGCCGTGACCGGGAGTCCCATAGGACACCGCACAATTGGCCCAGCGTGCAGGTTAGGGGAGGGTTTGGCCGGTGGGGCTCATCGCGCTCTAGCGACTCCTTGTGTCGGGCCGGGTGCCTGCAGGCTGACCCCGGTCGCCAGTTGAACAGTGTTTTCTCCGACACATTGGTGTAAGCTTCCGGGTAAGCTGGCGGGTGTTAAGGAGCGCGGTTAGGCGGGTCATGTATCGGAGGACGCATGACTCCACCTTCGCCTCTCCCGAGCCCGTTGGGGAGTTGCAGAGATGAGACAAGATCAAAGAAATTTGGGAGAAAAAGGGGGTAAAATACAAAACAAACTAATAAAAACAATTGCATGATTAATACACCATCTGTGTGAGTTTACGAGCTCTGCTCAAAGCAATATTGCATGTTTTTTTTTATATACTATAGGCTTCCAATTAGGCAATATTTTCATCTAAGGCCTGTCTCAAATTTTCCACCTTAAACCTTCGTTTTGTCTCTCTCCATTTTTCTTTAGTATGTATTTGATAATGTAAAAAATATATATATATAAAACAGAATGGCAGTGGTAGTAGAGTGTAAAGAGCGGAGAGCAGGTCTTACGTTATGGTGGCCGTCCCGCAGGACTTTGTGCACCACGTGACAGAACTTCCAGCTGAGGATGGAGTTGCTGGACAAGGGGAGGCCCAAGGCGTAGGACCAGAAGGTAAAGGCTCCCTTCTCCCTGTGGGTCCCCAGAATGATCCCTGTATCGGCTGTCAAGGAAGAGCCAAGAAGCAAAATACAAAGCCAAAATAATACCTTTCGCCTTCCCTCACATATTCTTTCATTTTCTCTCGCTCATGTGCAATGATAAAATCACAGTATTTCAAATCTAAGGAGAATAAAATATGCATTGTTGCCATCGATACCTTCAAAAGTAAAATATACTAGGTGGCTGTATAGCCTACATGATGGCAAATGTCAACTCTAAAAAGCAATTACCTTCTACAGTACATTAATTCAACAACTAGTGGTTCAAAACAGCCCAGTTGGTTATCAGGCGTACAAAGTTTAGAGCAAATAATAGCAAAAGGTTTGCTGTTTCCAGCTCGGGGTTATATTGAAGGATACTGCGTGCATGTTTCTCCTTCACAGGCGCCTCATTGGAGTTTATGGCTTTACTGATGCTGCTGAGCTGGAGGAGAGTAGAGAGAGCACAGGTTGAGGTCATACGTCACTATGGCTACTGAACTGCCAGTCAACAGTGACATAAAACAAAAACACATTTTAATGGGAGATAGATTCAACGAGTACAAGACCATCCAACATGTGACATTTGGAATGAATAAAAGAGCACAATTTCTATGAACAAAATCAAATGTCAAAACAAGACACACTTGAATAATGAACTACCACCTTATACAAATAAAAGCTATACTGGTCATATGACAGGACTACATTACTGATCATCCCTTTACTTGGATTTATTTTAGGGCCACACCACAATCCCAATCTCTATGTCCCATGTTTGTGTACAGTACACTCATGTCCAGTATAGTCAGATGACCCAGGAGAGAGGGAGTGAGTGATCGGTTGTGTTCACTAGACATGTGATCAGCAAGTCTCCACAAACCCATACTATCAGGTGGAGTGGTAGCAGTTGACATGGCAACCCTTGTTTCAACAGCACAGAGGGAGAGGGAGGGAGTAGTCTTTTAAAAACATAACAAAGGCTACTGATAAGCCATAGTGTGTGTTGAAATACAAGGCCAGAGAGGAGCTGTACTGGAGATGCGGAGAATACAGCAGATTGCATTGTGACAGTGGAATCAGAAAAAGTATTGTGTATGTTTACATGCAGAGGCTCGTGTAATAAGGGTTCAATAACTCCTCTGTTTTTCCTTCATTAGGCTACCGTGAGTAATGTGGACTGAACAAGCCACTAGGCTTCTGTTCCAATTACTTGGGTGTGTCCATTTTATTTGTTTTGTAAATACGACACATGCTTACAGCATTCCAAACATAATAATAATAAATAATATGCCATTTAGCAGACGCTTTTATCCAAAGCGACTTACAGTCATGCGTGCATACATTTTTAACATAATTGCCGGATCCCTGCATTAGAGGGATTACAACACGTGTCAAAATGAGCATTCCTAACAGTTAAAACCTACATGCTCCCAAAATACTACATGCATCAGGGTGTCCTCTCTGCATGTTATGCTGTCGATAATGACAATTGAGGAAAGCGACATAATGTCACCAGCAACAGGGAACACAGTGCCACCGTCCTGGCAACTAAGCCAACAGGTAGAACAAGTCCATGTGAATGGAGGGAGGAAGGGAGAGAAGCAGATAGTCAGAGCTAGGTCTCAACACTTTCCTCAACGCGTTTGTGTTTGTATCGGTTTGTGTACAGTACATGGGCTTGGCCCCGTCACTGATAAAGGCATAGTTAGTAACGCTAGAGGATAAGGGAACGCTCTGAATCCAAAACATGACAAGCATATTGTGACCTCTGATACAATTGCCGGTGTGTTTTTAGCCAGTCTTGTTATAGTAACCCTCAGTCTAACTTGTCCTTACATGAGATCTGCATTGCATCTTCCCAACAGTTCTGAACAGTGAGAAAACAAGCTATATTTTGACTGACCCATATAGACTCACTGAAGACTAGCGCTACCAATTGTAATTAATAAATGAGGGAAATATGGGTAAAATCACATTTCTCTAGCCAACTAGTTCAGATAATCCTGTCACATTTCTCCAGACTCGACTCAAGGGAGAATAGGAGCAAGCGCACCAAACAATGGTCTACCATAGCATTCCTCACAACACAATAACATGGAAGCATTGGCCAATAGGTCCTCATTCTGAGATCACCACCCACTCTCCCTGTGACCCAGGATTGGCAGACACATACTATATGCGTAGACATTTACATTACATTTACATTTACGTCATTTAGCAGACGCTCTTATCCAGAGCGACTTACAAATAGGTGCATTCACCTTATAGCCAGTGGGATAACCACTTTACAATGTTTTTTTTTTTTTTTTTTTTTGACCACAGCAGGTGAAAAGGACAAGATGATGATTGAGGAAGTGAAAAGCTCCATTTCAGTTCAATTAATTACATAACTGACTAATCCAACTTGCAGTAACTTGCATGAGCTGTTATGGTTAATTTATACAGATTCTCTGGTACTATCCCAACCTCTCTCTCGCCCCACTTCCCCCTCAATAACCCAACACCCCCACAGAAAAGAGACAATGGTATGCTACACTGAGCAGGGGCAAATGTACGTCTGTATAAACACACACACACTGTTTTTATCGCACTGCTTTGCTTTATCTTGGCCAGGTCGCAGTTGTAAATGAGAACTTGTTCTCAACTGCCTTACCTGGTTAAATACAGGTGAAATAAAAATAAAATAAATAAACACACACATTCTGCCCCACTGACAGTCAGTCACTCAATCGCAAAATAATCCCACAAACACAGGCTCATACAGACCAACACACATTTTTCCTTCACCCTCTGGCTGTATATACACAGTCATATAAATTAACTCACTCTGGCATTTACATGACATTTCTTCCTAGAATGCACACATACAGCTTATCGTACACACAGGAAGGGAGGAATACAATCCTCACATTTATCAGATATCTGAGGCAGGCCGGCAAAATTTGCCAGCAATCCTGCAAATGCATAAAGACTTCATTTAGTTAGTGAAACTCTGGAGCCACCACAACCCGCCAACCTCCCCCTCTACCAAAACACGTACAGTCACTAAACAAAGCACAGAGGGGCTACTGTGCGCTTAAGGCGACCACTCAGAGTGAGGGGAGAGAGAAAAAGAGAGGGGTGTCCTGGTTAATGAAGACCCCTTCTTGTGAGGTTAGTGCTAGCCACCTTGGCTTAGGGGGCCAGAGCAAGTGGTGGGTTAGAGTAGGGATGGGCAAGGTTATTTGAATATCCGAACGGACGTTAGTATTCGATTACTTGGGAGTATACTTTTCTTTGAAGAAAATATGCCTTTTTTTAAAGCTTTGTCTGAAATGAAATAAAATGATCTGTGACATTGCTACATAGCCTACAAGGAATGACCTTTACATTCAACATTTTTATAAAACAGTTATTTTACATTTACATCATTTAGCAGACGCTCTTATCCAGAGCAACTTACAAATTAGTGCATTCAACTTACGATAGCCAGTGGGACAACTACTTTTTTATTGGGGGTGGGGGAAGGAGGATTACTTTATACTATTCCAGGTATTCCTTAATGAGGTAGGGTTTCAAGTGTCTCCGGAAGGTGGTCAGTGTTGAGTTTTTATGAGTGCGCCCCATAAAAAATATGCACCGGTAGCCTACACACATTTCACACGCGTCGCTTGTTGTTATTGTCGTCAATCAAAGTGGTGCTACAGTCAGAGGTTGAATGTGTAGCAAGTGAAGTGCAGTGGTGGAAAAAGTACCCAACTGTCACTTGAGTAAAAGTAAAGATACCTTAATAGAAAATGACTCAAGTAAAAGTGAATTTCACCCAGTAAAATACTACTTGAGTAAAAGTCTAAAAGTATTTGGTTTGGAATATACTTAAGTAACAAAAGTAAATGTAATTCCTAAAATATACTTAAGTATCAAAAGTAAAAGTATAACTAAAAAAGTATGAAAATGTAGGCACTCACTAACTGTAAGTCACTCTGGATAAGAGCGTCTGCTAAAAATGACAAAAAAATAAAAATCATTTCACATTCCTTATATTAAGCAAACCAGATGGCACAATTCTTGTTTTTTATATTTACAAATAGCCAGGGCACACTCCAACACTCAGACATAATTTACAAACGAAACATTTGTGTTTAGTGAGTCCGCCAGATCAGAGGCAGTAGAGATGTTCTCTTGATAAGTGTGTGAGAATTGGACAATATTCCTGTCCTGCTAAGCATTCGAAATGTAAGTACTTTTGGGTGTCAGAGAAAATGTATGGAGTAAAACGTACATTATTTTCTTTAGGAATGTAGTGGAGTAAAAGTAAAAAAGTTGTCAAAAATATAAATAGTAAAGTAAAGTCCAGATACCCCAAAAAACTACTTAAGTAAGTATGAAAAATGTATGCACTCACTAACTGTAAGTCACTCTGGAAAAGAGCGTCTGCTAAAATGACTAAAATGTAAATAGTACTTTAAAGTATTTTTAAATAAGTACTTTACACCACTGGTGAAGTGGGAGATTTCTAATCAATGCCAAATGGAATTAAAATGACGGAATTGGCTAAATGAGAAGGAGTAGGCTACAATGATCAACCAAGTAAGTTGTTTCATATGAATGGAGTTGTTTTAGACATTGGATGGGGAAGCGCTGCAAAATAGCCTCAATTAGCCTTTATACTTTAGCTAGCTAGCTTCTTTACAATTATTTGATGCAGTCAAGACAGGCACTACCAGATGGTATGATAGCTAACCTATGGCAGCAACAAGTTTGTCTAACTAGAGCGAGTCGGTTTGCCTACTTTCTCTCTCCCTCCATGCCACATATAGACTGTCACATCGCCCCCTGCTCCTCTCGCCCCTCCCCCATCCTCCTGTTGAAACAAGCAGAGCGCATCACGCGAGGAAGTCTCAACTGAAGTTAAAAAATATATATTTAATTCATTTAAAACATGTATTTCGACTATCCGAAACAATAGCATGATATAATTTGAATACTGAAATAATTTCAAATGCCCATCCCTAGGTTGGAGGGGTGCTTGACAATGAGGGGTTTGTGGGAGGAGGAAGGCCTGTCAGCTGGGGTAGAAGATTGGGTTGGATGGGGGCCACATTCTGGCACACAGCGCCTGGCACAGAGGCCTCAACAGATGGCATGGCTGCAGGGAGGCTCCATAATACATTCAAACTAACTGTCACTCAGAGAAGAGAGAGAGCACGAGACAGGGGAGGGAGAGAAGTAGAAGGGGACAGAGAGAGCATGAGTGTGAGTGAAAAAGAAAGGGAGTGTGAGGGAGAAAGGAAGCAAGAGGGAAGGGGGATCATTGTTACACTAACCTGATTAGAGACTGCATACAGTGCATAGTCCAGTGAAATGTGAGCAATGCAATTTACAGAACTGCTTGAAGTCTAGAATTGAAGGTTGGCAATGTCACAAACCAACAAAAGACCTATCCTGTCTCCCACTGGCAGACTCCCTCAAATTTACTCACTCATTCATACAAAGAAACAAACACCATTAAACAGTGGTGTAAAGTACTTAAAGGAAAATTCCATCCCAAAACTATCTTTTGGTATTTGTTTCATTAGTCAATTTTTTTATTTTACCTTTATTTAACTTGGCATGTCAGTTAAGAACAAATTCTTATTTACAATGACGGCCTACACCAGCCAAACCCGGACGACGCTGGGCCAATTGTGCGCCGCCCTATTGGACTCCCAATCACGGCCGGTTGTGATACAGCCTGGAATCGAACCAGGGGGTCTGTAGTGACGCCTCAAGCACTGAGATGCAGTGCCTTAGACCACTGCGCCACTCGGGAGCATTGTTGACATAGTCCCAAAATGTTTTCCTTGTCAGCAATCAAGTTTTCAAGATATGTAACTTTCAAAATACAAAAATTGTGCCGTCTGGTTTGCTTAATATAAGGAATGTGAAATTAATTATACTTTTACTTTTGATACTTAAGTATATATTAGCAATTACATTTACTTTCAATACTTAAGTACATTTAATAACAAATACTTTTAGACTTTTGCTCAAGTAGTATTTTACTGGGTGACTTTCACTTGAGTCATTTTCTATAAAAAGGTATCTTAACTTTTACTCAAGTATGACAATTGGGTACTTTTTCCACCACTGCCATTAAAACTTTCAACAGCAATGCCATAAGAAGGTCAGGAAGGTGTACATACATCTGGTTGACCACAGGAGAAGCTGGTCTTAACTGTGATCTAAGTGGGCCAGACAGACAGTCTGACACCATTTAGCTGTTCGACAGATACAACATTGCACCTGGACCCAAAACATAAGTCTTAATCCCCCAATAGAGGGAGAGGTAGTTAGAGGGAGTGATGAGCCCAGCCTAATCCCTGAGGCCCGTCGGAAGATTCATCGCCAGCTAAACTCTCGCCACACACACACACACACTGCTTCATCCCTCCCATCCCTGCTCCCTCGTTTCTTACCTTCTCATCTTCTCCCTTCTTGCCTTTCAACAGTGTGTCTATGTGCTTGGACATTCCTGCCAGGAAGACTATAGCTGGCAGAGACACAGCAGCAACACCTCTAGTTTACTCCACACTGGGCAGTCAGTCAGGTGCCCTGCAGTGACTAGTTATTGCAGTTCTTTATCAGCTTAATTCAACAGACTGTTGCTGCCGCTCTGGTTGTCAAGGTCAGACACATACCCAAGCTCCACACGGCTGCCACTATTAATGCTGTTAAACTAGTGTAAACACACTGCTAATGAGGCTGAACGCACCGTCTGGTTATGTTAGCATTAACTAGTCTAGCACTAATTCACTGGGAGTGTTGAGAAAAACAGTAAGGTGCTGATGATAGCAAAAAGCCTACTCAGTGACCAACACATTGCAGTTCAAATCTATCAAGGAATACATTACATTTCTCCTTTATCCAACACTACATTGTTTGGAGGCAAACAGGAAATGGGATAGAGGAATTTGGGGGGTGTTTGGATAAGTCGTTATATCCAACCGCTTTGATTTTGGAAAAACAGCCTTCGCTGTTATCACTTGGAAAGATGATCAACATTTTAAAAAAGGTGACATTTCAACAAGTCAGTTTCAATTATCATTCCCGCAACATCAAATACTAGCTGTTTTCATAGAAAACCCTTTCATGGCTCTTATGTAATCCCCTGGAAATGTCCCTATTGTGTTACATTTCTCCTTGTCTCCTGCTTTGCCTCCCAGGCAGCACAACAATAGCTGGCTCAGTCCCTTACAGCGTTGATACAGACAGAAACCTGAGCCCCAACTGGACTAGCCCTTCCTGCCTTTGATGAAATTACTTTGCCCTCACCCCTGCTGCTTCTTCTCCTTAGCCTGACATCCTACACGGATATCTAGGCGACAAAATTGAAGACTTGGACAGTGGACACAAGGACTTGCCATTGCTTCAAACCCTCCTACAATAGTTGGATATTAAGGGAAGTGTTCTGTGCTGTAGAGACACTTCCTCTCCCGGACAACAAGCCTGTGAGATTGAGAGGTGGTTTGGGTTCGGTCTTGCCCACACCCACTGAAGTGAGGCAGAAGTCTACTACTGCTCTGTCATCCTCAGACAGTACAACAGTCATTCCAGTCTCCTCCTCCTCCACCTCATTATCATCATCTCAAAAGCGGTCACATCAGCCCTGTGTGTCAGCACTATGACTATGCTGGCTGATGTTTGTGCTCTCACTCTATGCTGTGCCTCCCAAAATGGATGATGTCAGCTGTAAATAATAATAATAATAATAACCCTCACCAAACCACCCCCACTATAGTTCCCCTGGTTTCCTAATTTTCCTGTAGATGCTTGGTTTCCATGGAAACCCCCAGGGAATTGTACACTGGCAACAAGGAGTCACTCCACACCACTTGGTAGGGTGTGTCAGTTGTTCCAATTGGACATTTACTGGCACGTATACACAACAAGTGTACTCACGTAAGATCACACTTAAAAGCAACAGGTCAAATCTGAGATCAGTTAGTCAGGTAGGTAAGTACTTAAACAGCAAGAAACAGAATCCAAAAGTTATAGAAGGCATTACCAACACTAAAGTACATTATAATGACCATAAGCAAAATGCTTGAATTCTTTGCTGTTCTCAGAGGCCTAGAGAGAGGCTGTGTTTACACTCAGCAGCTCCCTTCCCTGCTCCCTTCCCCCAGCCCAGCCCTCTCTCCTGGGCACTGAGGCCTCCGAAATGATGGAGCGCAAACACACACATGCAAACATACACAGTCTCTCACACACACAGAGTGAGAGTGTGAACAACAGGCACTGTGTGGGACATCTGACCTTGGCAGTGAGGTCAACACAGAGATAAAACTAGAGAAGAAGAAAAACAGACAGAGAGGAATGGGGTGTAACATTAGACCTACAGTAGACCCCAGAATCAGCAGAATTCTACAGGTCAATGACAAGAACCATCATGTAATGCAGTATTGAATTAATAGCAAGTATAGCAGTGCCTTATTATATCTTTCCAGTTACGTACCTTTGATGACCGGGATAGAGCTACATTATTGTGCTGTACATTAGGCTAGACTTGTTAACTGTCAAAGTAGCATACAGAAAATAAATTGTGGGGTCAGTAAGCCAAGGGCACAGACTTCAGACAGCTTTATATGGATGGTAAAGTACTGCAGCACACAGTGACTCTGCAGCACCCTCTATGGAAAGACAATATGGTGGAGCTGCCTGTCACTGGAATTGAGTTGAGTACCTGGACATTGTAGTATGTTACATAACGGTCTCTACATTTGCACTGTCATATCAGGAGTTGACTGTCACAGGCTGACAGTCAACTGAGACCGGTCAGTCAACTGAGACCGGTCAGTCAACTGAGACCGGTCAAGTAGAGCATAGATAGGGAAGGAAAAACAGGGCTCAGTCAGGAACAGTGTAGTGTCTCCTTCAGGACTGCAGTACAAAGGGCCTGACTAACTGCTAGACATAATGCCAGTCACTGTTTGGGTGTAACATCTGTCAGGTTCTCATGTCTACGGCAGCGCTGACCAGAGCATGTGCCAAGGGCATGTGACTGCGCCTCTGATATGATGTGCTTATCTTTGCCGGATTTAAACATCCAGTTAACAATTCAGTCAAAGGGACCACACAATCTCTCTCTCCATCTAGCCGGCCAAAGGAATGGGTTTCCTCTTTCTCATCGATTCAGTTCAGTATCATCACTGCCTAACTTTGTCTGGCTGACCTTGTGTGAATATAATAGGCTCTGTATTTTTGCATCACTCGATCCAGTATATTCAATTGAGGTACCAAAGACACAAGGAGATGGCAGAGATTTCTCTTGCCTCATGCCAGGGTCACACTGTGTTGACAGTTTGTATTCTGCTGGATGTCCAGTCATTTCAGATGGAGGAGTCCAGCAGATTACAATGTTATTTCAACTTTGGTTCTGCATTTGCCATTTGGTGATCCATCCACAGGAATTTGATTTCAAAGCTACTTCGTACTATTTCAATACACTATATAAAGGATAGCTCTGGGCCATACCCTTAATGAAGGGGTTTTAGGAAAAAGAGCAAGGGGAAAGGAAGTCAGGACAAGGTAGGCAAACAAGAGCTTCTAGTTGAACATGATAGGCCTTGTATTGCGAGCCAGGACTTCACCGAGAGGCATACACTCATTTAAAGGACACAATGTATTGCCAATTAGCTCCCTGGTAGTAAGTAAATGACACTGAAGCCAGAAAAAGAAAATCAAGGAAAAAACAGAAATTATTTTCTAAAATGTTTCAACAAAAAAGGTCTACCACTGATGAAGATGTCATCAACATGACCTACAGCTCCCAGACTGTGTGAAGGAGTGTCCTTTTCTAAGAAATTATTTGGAAATAGATGATTCATTGTTGGATGATGGTAATGGTGATGATACAGTTAAAAGTTCTGGACTGAGACATCTCTATCCAAAAATATATACATGGCTGATCAATGTAAAGAAATTAGGTCTACATCTCAACAAGGGAGGCTGTCATTCATTATCCTGTTTCCAATCAAATATTTATCACAGACAACCACAGGGACTAACAGCTGATTCAATGACATACAGGACTTTCCATTAGCCTCTAAATTAAAATAATCAACATATTTGCTGTGAGTAATGTTTCGACCATGCGGGGTGCCATAGGCCTATCAAATGAGGAACTCAGGTGATGGGCCAGGTGCGGATTTTGCATCAAAACGTTCTCAATAAGAGCAGCATATTACAGTTCATAAGCTATGCTTTGTTATTTTCGTGTGCGCAAATAACAAATACGTTCGATAAATTAAAGGCCTCACATGCTATTTGAAACACTGTTTTTTATCGAAAAGATGCAAAACAAACAGCTCTGCAGCGCAAATTCCACCACCATCACTAGGGTATTAATATTTACCTGCTGCTTATCAAAATGTTCCCTCTCCGCACCTAAATTGGTTTCGGTCCTTTTGGTTTTTACCCTTGAAGGCACCTGTCGTATGGAATTCATCCTCACGTCTTGGAACCCGGCGAAATTCTTACTGGATCTTCGACGATATGGACGGTTTGTAACAAATACCCACTAGAGGAAAAATGTCGCTTATAAAGCAGTCAAAGTATGACACTCCTCGCGTTTTTGGTAGAAGCTACGCGCGAACAACTGGTTCGACGTCCGCGAGTGGCATTTGTAGGCAGCGAACTCAATGGAGAGAACGCATCACAGCCAGAGGAGGAAAACGCGAAATGTTTGCTGTACGTGGAGCCTCGTCTACGGAAGGATATAACAGTAGTTCGCACATAGCAACGGGGGGGGGGAGCCCATGCGACAGAGAGGCTGTTTACGTCACTCATGCAGTATTGAAATGACAGAGGATTTTTTTATACCCCACCTGAAACGTTGTTATAAGGCCAGCAATTTCCCATATACAAATAGTTCAATGCATTATTTGTTGCATGCTTGTTATGATCATATTTTATTATGATAATAAAGAAAACAATCTGTATGAGGTGAAATGGATGTATTTTCTCCACCACTACAGTGCAATCCATTATCCATCTGATTCTGTGCTTTTGCCTGTATTATCATAGTAATCACAAAGGAAGGGACTACAGGCTATATAATGTAGCTCAGTTGGTAGAGCATGGCGCTTGCAACGCCAGGGTTGTGGGTTCGTTTGCCACGGGGGGCCAGTATGAAAACGTATGCACTCACTTAACTGTAAGTCGCTCTGGATAAGAGCGTCTGCTAAAATGACTAAAACTTTTTTTTAAAATAATGGAGAACATGGCCTAATAAAATGCTTTTTGGCCTCATAAGGTGCAATGGGCTAATTGAGGTGCTTGGAACAGAGCAATGTATGCTTTCCATGTAGCAAACAACTCTCTTCAGGCAAGGCCACATCAATGCAAAAGCCAATTCTACCCATCTAACACAGCTACATATATTTACTTAATTTGCTTATCATAGCTTATAGCCTACCCTTTGGGCCTGTCCTGTGAGTACACAGCAGCATATGTGGGTAGGCCACCTCTCATCCCATTGTTTTGGAAACAGCCTGTCTGCTCTTTCCATTGTGGGATCACATTTAACAGCACCCTCATCACTGCAAGTGGGGAATGACCAGCAACTACTATACCAAAAAGGCTAAATTAGATCAAGTCAGCATAAAAGTTAAAGTGAAAAGTGTCAATATGCAGATTTTGCACAACCCTTAAGCTAAGAATGCTATTTTCTCTGTGCAAATAAAAGGGAGGCAGTTGTGGAAATCATTGCCTGCTTTTAGGTCGACAGGATTAAAACAGTGAATGGACGTATCAGAAAATGAAGTCTAGATTAAACCCAGAGAGAAGCAGAGGTAAAGGATTACAATAGGACAGTGCACTCAGTGTCACTCGAGAAAATTAATATGGAAAATGGATAACAGTAGGCCTAAATGCAGCTCCACAGTTCACCCCGTAATTTAAAGGATTAAGAAAAAAATAATGTAATAGAAAACAACACCCTTAAAAAAAACAGCTTTATAAAAAAGATGCTTACAAAGACTACAAGATCAGTTTGATCAAGAAAGCCAAACACCTGAGAATTTACTGTCACTTTGTTTGTAGTGGGGGATATATTGTAATAAACAGGGGAAACAGAAGGAAATGAAAATGATTTGATGGACACAATAGAAGGTAGTACAATGCTGAATATTAACCCTTCAAGAAAAATATAAAGTGTCATCCTGTATACTATGATTGCGATAGAAGGATAATTTCCTCTTATAGTTGACACCACACCTTTTTTTGGAGGAATTAGAGGACTGAATGATTGCTCCTCTGAAAGGCAATAAGAACTTGTTTTGTGCAGTTAGGGGATTTATAGTGACAGTTTATCAGTGTTTAACCGACTCTCTGTTAATCCTTGGGGTGTGCTGCAAAAGTGCAGTGATCCAGCTGCCACTGCTCAGACAGTGGCAACTAATAGGGTGCACTGTATGGAAGAGCTACCTATGTGAGTGACTAGATTGTTTGGAGCATCATGAAAGTATCGTCAGTGTATAGGTAATGTCTTGCTTCACTTCTCAACTCAATTCAAATGTTGTAATACCAGGCAGGTGCACCTGGAGATTTCACTGACCCTACTGGACATGGTGGAAAAAATGCTAATGATTACTTTAGGCATGCTGAGATACCGGATTGGGGAACTGAGAACTTTTTTCCTTCACTTCACACTGAATAGCCTTTTAAAATAGTTTATGAAACATATTATTATTCAAGTCTGTCACTAAGCAATCACAGATCCTCCCTGGTGTGAGCACTGTCTGCAATTATGTTTTTTAAATGTATTTTACCAATGGATAAGGACCTTGATGAGGAGATGGAGATGTTTCAGGGTGAATGAAGGTGACAGATAATATAATCAGTCCTTTCTGTTGTTTTCCATTCCATTAGAGCCTGTCTGCTATTTAAACATCCTCATGGTTGCAGGACGGGACTTTCACGTTCATGGCATCGGGTGGAACAGCCACTATGACACTCAAGAGTCAGGTATGCAGGTGTTGGAAACAGGAAAGATCATGGGACTTCAGAAGAACAGAGAAGAGAGCAGAGGTCTACTTGCACCACAGGACAAACTGGCTCTCTCACATTCCTCCTCTGCCCTGGTGAGCTATGGCTACAAATAATTATTCTATGCGAGAATAGAGCTGCTCAAGACTTCAGAAAAGGAGAGCAGATGGTCCTTCCCACTTCCTTCTCCACCCACCCTCCTGTGAACAAGCATATGTCTACACATCCTTATGTATTTCCCTCCAGTAGATTATACAGCCTTAGATGATCTAAGAACCATTTTATGATTTTCCTTAATTTAAGACTCCAGTCTATGTCTCATTGCAGTTCACATGAATGAGTGAAGATATGCATGTGTTTCTCCAAGTTATGATTACTAGAATAAAACACATTTTTGTGATCAAATGCTTTTATTATTTTTAATAAGGTACATAAAACAGGTACACATGGACAGAAAAACAAGTGACAAGACCGAACAAGAAAAACAGTTCCCATCCCACCCACAGGACATCCCCAACCCAAAGTTATATTAGTGGTTCACAATAGCAGTCTTTTTACAGAGTCATACGTTGATTTTGAATCGCTCCATGCTTGCGTCCTACAGATATTTCCATGTTTATTATGTCCATCAATGATAGCAGCGACTGCTGTTGGCTTAAAGAATGAGGAGCCTGCCAACATGAGGCTATCATTTTGTTGGCTGCTGTTAATCCAGCCAGCCAAATACGTCGCTGTTTGACAGATACTGTAGGTCTAAAGTAGTGTCATCATTTAACAATAAAATAGATGGTGAACATGGTACATTTCTACCCATTATGTCAGAAAGACAGGATGAAACAACTCCAGAAGCGTAAAACCACTGGGCACTCCCAAACCATATAGGGAAAAAATGTGCCAGGAGCCCCCTGAGGGCACAGTGAGCAATTTGGGGTTTGTCTAGCTTTCATCTTAAAAAAAGTTTTATGGTGTGCAGCAAAGTAAGTTCTATGGGCAAAATTGTAATGTATAATTTGGTGGTTGGGGTTTCTTGATGAAATTGATATGTTGGACCAAACTCTGGTCCAATTAGTCACAGTACTACATACGGAAAGGTCTTTCTTCCATGATGCATGGGAAGGGATTGATTTATGAGTAATTTTACGTAGCAGAAAATGTAATTTAGAGACCAGTCCCCGTGTACTACTATGAATAAATCATTTGTGGATAGGATAGACAGACCATTCTTGCCCCCAAGGGCAAAGCAGAACGGAGTTGTAAGTAAAAGAAAAAGGATGTGCCAGGTAAGTTAAATTGCTTCAGGAGGTCTTGAAATGCACAGAGATAGTAGTCTTCAGTGATATCTGAGATAGTATGAATCCCTCTTTCAGACCATTGATTAAAAGAGATAGGATGACCACATATAGGTGGAGAGCATGGTTGTGAAATAAAGGAAGGTGAGGATGGTATTTGAGATTGATTTTGGTATGTTCACCAACCAGGCGCCATGCTGAAATAAGTTGTGAGGTGATAGGGCCAAATTTGAGTTTGCAATGTTTGAGCAGGATATCAGAATGGATCATAAGTCTGTGGGGTAACTCGTTTTTCCTTCAGGGGGCGCCAAGATACAGCTGTATCAGGATTTAACCATGACTACAGAGGGCGTAAAATTAAAGCCCAAAAATAGAATTTGAAATTTGGGAGGTTTTGGCCTCCTGCACATTTTTCACACTGAAGTGTAGAGAATGTAATAGAAGGACGCTTCCAACTGAATTTAGCAAGTAAAGAATGTAGCCTGTCCCAGTATCGTGGAACTAGAAAAGTGAATTCTTGGCAATATATTAATTTTCATTATTGAGACTCGAGTCTGGAAGGTGTTTGGGATTTGCTTCCATCTTTCCACATCAGACTCTATGCTTCTTAAGATGATGTTGAAGTTGTTTTTGACTATTGCTTGCAAAGAAGGATAGATTTCTATTCCAGGATAGCGGAAATGTTGGACTTTGGTGGGCAGCTGTGAATTACACATTGCCTCATTCAGGGGCAATAGAGCGGATTTTGTAAAGCAAAAAAAAATTATGAGAAGGTTAGGTAATGACTGAGGTGCATTGCCCACATAGAGCAGTATATTGTCTGCATACAGAGCTACACTATACAGTGGCTTGCGAAAGTATTCACCCCCCTTGGCATTTTTCCTATTTTGTTGCCATACAACCTGGAATTAAAATGGATTTTTTGTGGGTTTGTATCATTTGATTTACACAACATGCCTACCACTTTGAAGGTGCAAAATAAAAAAATGTGTGAAACAAACAAGAAATAAGACAAAAAAAACTGAAAACTTGAGCGTGCATAACTATTTACCCCCCAAAGTCAATACTTTGTAGAGACACCTTTTGCAGCAATTACAGCTGGAAGTCTCTTGGGGTATGTCTCTATAAGCTTGGAATATTTGCCCATTCTTCAAGGCAAAACTGCACCAGCTCCTTCAAGTTGGATGGGTTCCGCTGGTGTACAGCAATCTTTAAGTCATACCACAGATTCTCAATTGGATTGAGGTCTGGGCTTTGACTAGGCCATTTCAAGACATTTAAATGTTTACCCTTAAACCACTCGAGTGTTGCTTTAGCAGTATGCTTAGGGTCATTGTCCTGCTGGAAGGTGAACCTCCGGTCCCAGTCTCAAATCTCTGGAAGACAGCAACTGGTTTCCCTCCAGAATTTCCCTGTATTTAGCGCCATCATTCCTTCAATTCTGACCAGTTTCCCAGTCCCTGCCGATGAAAAACATCCCCAAAGCATGATGCTGCCACCACCATGCTTCACTGTGGGGATGGTGTTCTCGGGGTGATAAATAAAAATAAATAAATTGGTCATTTAGCAGACGCTCTTATCCAGAGCGACTTACAGGAGCAATTAGGGTTAAGTGCCTTGCTCAAGGGCACATCGACAGGTTTTTCACCTAGTCGGCTCGGGGATTAGAACCAGCGACCTTTCGGTTACTGGCACAATGCTCTTACCCACTAAGCTACCTGCGCGTGATGAGAGGTGTTGGGTTTGCGCCAGACATAGCATTTTCCTTGATGGCCAAAAAGCTCAATTTTAGTCTCATCTGACCAGAGTACCTTCTTCATATGTTTGGGGAGTTACCCACATGCCCTTTGGCGAACACCAAACGTGTTTGCTTATTTTTTTCTTAAAGCAATGGCTTTTTTTCTGGCCACTCCAGCTCTGTGGAGTGTACGGCTTAAAGTGGTCCTATGGACAGATACTCCAATCTCCGCTGTGGAGCTTTGCAGCTCCTTCAGGATTATCTTTGGGCTCTTTGTTGCCTCTCTGATTAATGCCCTCCTTGCCTGGTCTGTGAGTTTTGGTGGGCTGCCCTCTCTTGGCAGGTTTGTTGTGGTGCCATATTCTTTCCATTTTTTAAATAATGGATTTAAATGGTGCTCCGTGGGATGTTCAAAGTTTCGGATATTTATTTATTACTCAACCCTGATCTGTACTTCTCCACAACTTTGTCCCTGACTTGTTTGGAGAGCTCCTTGGTCTTCATGGTGCCGCTTGCTTGGTGGTGCCCCTTGCTTAGTGGTGTTGCAGACTCTGGGGCCTTTCAGAACAGGTGTATATATACTCAGATCATGTGACATTTAGATTGCACACAAGTGGACTTTATTTAACTAATTATGTGACTTCTGAAGGTAATTGGTTGCACCAGATCTTATTTAGGGGCTTCATAGCAAAGGGGGTGAATACATATGCACGCACCACTTTTCTGTTATTTATTTTTTAGAATTGTTTTCATTTCACTTCACCAATTTGGACTATTTTGTGTATGTCCATTACATGAAATCCAAATCCATTAAAAATTACAGGTTGTAATGCAACAAAATAGGAAAAACGCCAAGGGGGATAAATATGTGGACACCCCTTCATATTAGTGGATTCGGCAATTTCAGCCACACCCGTTGCTGACAGGTGTATAAAATCAAGCACACCGCCATGCAATCTCCATAGACAAACTTTAGCAACAGAAAGACAGCATACAATGACATTTTAGACTGTGCTTCCAACTTTGTGGCAACAATTTGGGGAAGGCCCTTTCCTGTTTCAGCATGACAATGCCCCCGTGCACAAAGCGAGGTCCATAGAGAAATGGTTTGTCGAGATCGGTGTGGAAGAACTTGACTGGCCTGCACAGAGCCCTGACCTCAACCCCATCAAACACCTTTGTAATTAATTGAAACGCTGACTGCAAGCCTAATCGCCCAACATCAGTGCCCAACCTCACTAATACTCTTGTGGCTGAATGGAAGCTAGTCCCCGCAGCAATGTTCCAACATATATTTGCTGAAACAAAAAAAGTGTCTTGTTGTTGCCACAAAGTTGGAAGCACAGAACCATCTAGAATGTCATTGCATGCTGTAGAGTTAAGATTTCCCTTCACTGGAACTAAGGGGCTTAGCCCGAAACATGAAAAACAGCCCTGCTCCTCCACCAAACTTTAGTTGGCACTAGGCATTCAGGCAGGTAGCTTTCTCCTGGCATCAACCAAACCCAGATGGCAAAGCATGATTCATCACTCAAGAGAACGCGTTTCCACTGCTCCAGTCCAATGGCAGTGAGCTTTACACCATTCCAGCCGACGCTTGGCATTGCGCATGGTGAGCTTGTGTGCGGCTGCTCGGCCATGGAAACCCATTTCATGAAGCTCCCGATGAACAGTTCTTGTGCTGACGTTGCTTCCAGAGGCAGTTTGGAACTCGGTAGTGAGTGTTGCAACCGAGGAGACGATTTTTACACGCTTCAGCGGTCCCTTTCTATGAGCTTATGTGGCCTACCACTTCGAGGCTGAGCCATTGTTGCTCCTAAACGCTTCCACATCACAAATCACAGTCCTTACAATTGACAGGGGCAGCTCTAGCAGGGCAGAAATTTGACAAACTGACTTGTTGGAACGGTGGCATCCTATGACGGTGCCACGTTGAAAGTCACTGAGTTCTTCAGTAAGGCCATTCTACTGCCAATGTTTTGCTATGGAGATTGCATGGCTGTGTGTTCAATTTTATACACCTGTCAGCAACAGGTGTGGCTGAAATAGCCGAATCCACTAATTTGAAGGGGTGTCCACATACTTTGGTATATATAGTGTATGTGCACAGCCGCTAGGTTAACGTTAGCTGGCTTGATTACCATTATTAAGTCAATTAACTCAGGAACCACCAGTAGCGGTGTGTGGGTAAAATCTCTGGGGAAGCCAAGCCCAAAAAAAGAGCCATATTTCAACCTGTGTTGCGATAATTGCGTTGCTCGCTCTACAGTGCATTCGGAAAGTATTCAGACCCCTTGACTTTTTCCACATTTTGTTACGTTACAGCCTTATTATAAAATTGATTAAATTGTATTTTCCCCTCATCAATCTACACACAATACCCCATAATGACAAAGCAAAAACAGGGTTTTAGACATTTTTGCAACTTTAGAAAAAAAAAAAGAAAAAACTGAAATACATTTACAAAAGTATTCAGACCCTTTACTCAGTACTTTGTTGAAGCACCTTTGGCAGCGATTACAGCCTCGAGTCTTACATTTTTACATTTACATTTTAGTCATTTAGCAGACGCTCTTATCCAGAGCGACTTACAGTTTTTTTTTGTTTTTTTTTTCCAGTGGGAATCGAACCCACAACCCTGGCGTTGCAAACGCCATGCTCTACCAACTGAGCTACATCCCTGCCGGCCATTCCCTCCCCTACCTTGGACGACGATGGACCAAATTGTGCGCCGCCCCATGGGTCTCCCGGTCACAGCCGGCTACGACAGAGCCTGGATTCGAACCAGGATCTCTAGTGGCACACACCTGTCTATATAAGGTCCCACAGTTGACCTTAGACCACTGCGCCACTCGGCTTCTTGGGTATGACGCTACAAGCTTGGCACACCTGTATTTGGGGTGTTTCTCCCATTCTTCTCTGCAGATCCTCTCAAGCTCTGGCAGGTTGGATGGGTAGCGTCGCAGCACAGCTACTTACAGGTCTCTCCAGAGATGTTCGATCAGGTTCAAGTCCGGGCTCTGGCTGGGCCACTCAAGGACATTGAGACTTGTCCCGAAGCCACTCCTGCTTTGTCTTGGCTGTGTGCTTAGGGTCGTTGTCCTGTTGAAAGGTGAACCGTTGCCCCATTCTGAGGTCCTGAGCGCTCTGGAGCAGGTTTCCATTAAGGATCTCTCTGTACTTTGCTCCATTAATCTTTCCCTCAATCCTGACTAGTCTCCCAGTCCCTGCTGCTGAAAAACATCCCCACAGCATGATGCTGCCACCACCGTTCTTCACCATAGGGATGGTGCCAGGTTTCCTCCAGATGTGACGCTTGGCATTCAGGCCAAGGAGTTCAATCTTGGTTTCATCAGACCAGAGAATCTTGTTTCTCATGGTCAGAGTCCTTTATGGCAAACTCCAAGCGGGCTGTCATGTACCTTTTACTGAGGAGTGGCTTCCGTCTGGCCACTCTACCATAAAGGCCTGATTGGTAGTGCTGCAGAGATGGTTGTTCTCCCATCTCCACAGAAGTCTAGAGCGCTGTCAGAGTAACCATCGGGTTCTTGGTCACCTCCCTGACCAAGGCCCTTCTCCCTCCGACTGCTCAGTTTGGCCAGAGCGGCCAGCTCTAGGAAGAGTCTTGGTGGTTCCAAATTTCTTCCATTTAAGAATGATGGAGACCACTGTGTTCTTGGGGACCTTCAATGCTGCAGAAATGTTTTGGTACCCTTTCCCAGATCTGTGTCTCGACACAATCCTGTCTTGGAGATCTACGGACAATTCCTTCGACCTCATTGCTTGGTTTTTGCGCTGACGTACACTGTCAACTGTGGGACCTTATATAGACAGGTGTGTGCCTTTCTAAATCATGTCCAATCAATTTAATTTACCACAGGTGGACTCCAATCAAGTTGTAGAACCATCTCACGGATGATCAATGGAAACAGGATGCACCTGAGCTCAATTTCGAGTCTCATAGCAAAGGGTCTGAATACTTATGTAAATAAGGTATTCGTTTATTTGTAATTCATTTGCAAAAATGAATAAAACCCCGTTTTTGCTTTGTCATTATGGGGTATTGTGTGTAGATTAATGAGGAACAAAATAATTTTCATCCATTTTAGAATAAGGCTGTAACATAACAAAATGTGGAAATAGTCTGAATACTTTTCGAATGCACTGTATAACCTGTTAGTTCATATGCCTGGACACAGTGATATATAGGCCCAAGGCCGAGACAATAAGAAGACAGTGGCAGAAGAAATTATAAAACGCTTGCTCGCAAGCCTACCTTCCTTTCATAGGCAAAGATGCGACAGGCCAGCTAGTTAACATTAGCATACTACATCTAACTACATGTTGAACGTCCATCCTCTCAGGTCAGGGGCACAATGTATGAATTTATGGTTGGATCAGAATCGCCGTTATAATTATTGCCCAGTACGGAGAACTAAGTAAAAACACAAGTCCAAATCCCTATCTCCATCCATGGCTAATTTAGGAAAGTTAAGTACCGAAGGACAACGACACAACGAGATGCAACAATTCAAGTTTTTTTTCAGAATGGCGCTGTTTCGTTCTCTCAGATGCTTTCTCCGGTTTGATACATTCAGCCTCTTGCGAATTGAAGGACATTTATGAAACACAGAGACGAAAGAAAAATTATTTAGTAGGTTTTTTTCTTTGTATATTTTTTGGGGAAGCCTGGCTTCCCTTGGCATCCATGAATACGCGCCAATGGGAACCACACCTGTGTGGAAGCACCTTCTTTCAATATAGCGTAGAATCCCATATTATCGGCATATTCAACAGCGTTTAAGAAATATATTACCTTCAACAGTGTTATCTTGTGATCAAGCCTTCAATGTTTTGTGATTATTGGTGTCGTAAAAATGTTAGCTAACGGTTTAGCAATTAGCAAGTTTGACATTTCATTTGAAAATATTACTGTTATCTGCTTTTGATAAGCGGTTTAGCAAAAAAATACGTCCCGTATTATCTGTATACGGCCCCCAGTTATTGGGCACCTTACTATTTTGTTCAATTACAAGATATATCCGTTTAATTTTGTTGAAAAAAGAGACACCAACCACGTACCCGAAGTGTTTACTAGATAGTTGACTAGTTGGCTAGTCTTCCGGTAAAAGATAATAACTTGCCTGTCAACTTTTCATTGCGTAGCCCGGTGCGCCCTCTTGTGGACTCTTAAAAAATGGTTCTTCACCAACATATTCAGTGTTGTAACCAAATGAAATATGAGTATTAATAATTTACATCAAATACACTTTAATTTCAGTTATGTGCATTAACATAAAACAATGAAAACACTGTTGGAGTTTGTGTTGCAGAGGTGCACTTGGAAAGTAAAGGAAGAAATACACAAGATGGGTTCAATAAATATATATATTATATTTTAGACATTTATTTTTTTGAACAAATAAATAATTTCATATGAACACAAACAAAACAAACAATTAAATCTCGACCTCCATCCCTATATTGTCACAAAAATCACAATAAAAATCCAGCTCCACCGCTACCTCTTGATCCCACTGCACACACCTGCAGTGGAACCAGTGCTGGCAAAAGTCACAGCACACCCATGGCACCTCGGATCTACACTCCTGAGAGGAGCTTGCAGGCGGATCACGCTCCCCGCAGCGAGCACAGCAGGTGGTGTCTTCTTTTATAAAAAATTAAATAATAATACAAATTGATTAATATGGTTTTGCAAAATGTAGAAGTTCTTCAACAACAATAGTAATTGATACAACTGAGAGAGCGAGAAAAACAGATTATGAAGTACCTGAGAGTGGTGCCATGGGTGGTGTGACAGATGTGACCGGTGTAGCTTTTCTCTTCATTTTCTGTGCTGCAGTTTGAGAAAAAGTGGTGTTAGACAGAGCATGTTGCATGAAAACCCTTTTAAACTTTTTTACATCAATACCTCTGGAGGAAGCTGCAGAGGTTTTGGAGGAGGCGGAGATGACTTGAGGGCTGGTGCTATGTACTGTAGATATGTAAAGATATATATATATTTTTTTTTACATTGCTGTTTTATAAAACAGATAACAAACAGTCATTTTTTCGTAATTTAACATGTGTTTACCTGTGGAGGTGGCGGTATTCAAATTGCAGGGGGCAGGGACACCAGACGAGGCTGCAATGGTGGTGTGACCAGGGGAGACGGAGGAGGCAGTTGGTCCAGAGGAGGCCGTGTTGGTGGTGACAGACATGGGGGGTGGTGTGCATTGGGGTGGTGGTGGACAAAACCGCCGACGATGGCTTGGAGGAGCTGGTGTTTGTAACGGTGGGGTTGAGGGGCCGACGATGGTGTGGCCGGGAGAGTAGGCATGTGGCCTTCTTCTGCAGCTGGGGACTCCGGCGGCTCCTACAGGTGTTGCACACTGGGAGGCACTGGCAGTGGTGATGCAGCTGTCAGGAGTGGTTCCAGCAGGGGGTCCAGCAGACATGAAATTGCTAGTTTGCCAACTTTGAAGCCACACCCATGTGATCCAACTAACTCTTTACAGAAGCAAAATGTGTAATGTCACCACACAGCAGATGCCCTGCATTTGCTCTGTACACAGAGGGAAATTGAGCATGACAGTCACACAAATCATGTACCCCATCTTGTCCTGCTAGTCTATCAACCTTCACAGATTACTTTCCTTTCAGAGAACCTACTGGACACAAGAACCACCACATATCATTTTGAGAGGAATTTCTTTGGGCTCTTCGGGTAATGATTTGAGCTGACATCTCACCGCCTTCATGGGTGTAAATTGTCTTCTTCACCTTCTCTTCAGATGCTACAAACAGGAGGATTGTTTTTTGCATCGCAATGACTGCATAGACAGTGTCAAATATCATTTGTCTGTGTAATCTAGTAGTGCTCATCAGAGAAGCAGAGGACTAACTGTATTAATAATGGGCGGCTGTGTAGTTGAGGGCGACCTCCTCACCAGGGTGCTGGTCCCACTGCTGTTGCTGGAATTCGTTCTGGGTATTCTTGGTAACGGCCTGGCTCTCTGGACCACGTGAAGCCCTGGAAGAGCAGCACTGTCTTCCTGTTTAACCTGGCACTGGCTGACTTTCTGCTGAACGTGGCCCTGCCCTTCCGTGCCAGTTACTACATCTAAGGGATGGACTTGAAGCTTAGAGATACAGTCTGTCGTATGTCCTTCTTCATGTTGGCTATGAATCGTGGAGGAAGTGTTTTCTTCCTGATGGCTGTAGCACTGGACAGGTACATGCGTGTGGTCCATCCCCGCCACCCATTCAACTCCATGAGCCTCTCTAAGGCAGTGTGTGGTGCAGTTGGCCCACACCATCTCCCTGAACACACCTTCTGAGCAACACTCACCAGTTCAAAGCTGGGAACTCCACAAAGTGTGAAAGTTTCACCAACAAGAACAAACTGCACAATGCTGTGTTCTTTCTGGAGTTCCTGGTATTTCTTTCTGGAGTTCCTGGTATCTCAGTCTAATGCACCAAGCGGATCTCAGGCCAGCTGCAGCTGCGGGCGAGACATCTGGACAGGGAAGCTAGGATGCGCCGAGTGCAACAGTGCCTAGGTGTCGTTACAGCCATGTTCGGGGTCTGCTTCCTCCCAAGCAACATCACACGTCTATTGATCTGGATGAAGAACACAGGAACTGCTTCCACCGATAGCAAAAAGGACTGTGATGTCCAAAAGGTCTTGGACACTGCATTCTATATCACTATCAGTCTGGCCTACCTCAATAGCATGCTGGATCCTGTAGTCTACTACTTCTTTAGCCCATCCTTCAAGAGGATCTATAAGAAGGTCTTAAGGTTCAGTCTGAGACAGAAAAGAGTAGGCATGAGCAGCGCAGTGGTCAATAAATCTCAAGGCTCTCAATGTCTCAGTCAGGTGCGACAGTGGCTGCAGGTGTTTGGTGATCAAACATCTATTCAGAGACACTTCACAAGCCAAAGAAAATAACTGCCAGAGGAGAACAAAGCTCTTGCCATAAGCCAACAGACATTTTAAAAAGTCAAGACACTTAAAATGTACACTACCGGTCAAAAGTTTTATAACACCTACTCATTCAAGGGTTTTTCTTTATTTTTACTATTTTCTACATTGTAGAATAATAGTGAAGATATCAAAACGATGAAATAATACATGAAATCATGTAGTAACCAAAAAAGTGTTAAACAAATCAAAATATATTTTATATTAGGGATTCTTCA
This sequence comes from Coregonus lavaretus, assembly GCF_964263955.1. NCBI lineage: Eukaryota > Metazoa > Chordata > Actinopteri > Salmoniformes > Salmonidae > Coregonus > Coregonus lavaretus. Next base: position 24,666,382 of record NC_140004.1, on the reverse strand, counting down.
AATAGCCACCCTTTGCCTTGATGACAGCTTTGCACACTCTTGGCATTCTCTCAACCAGCTTCACCTGGAATGCTTTTCCAACTGTCTTGAAGGAGTTCCCATATTTGCTGAGCACTTGTTGGCTGCTTTTCCTTCACTCTGCGGTCCGTCTCATCCCAAACCATCTCAATTCCATATGTGTTATTTCATAGTTTTGATGTCTTCACTATTATTCTTCTACAATGTAGAACATAGTAAAAATAAAGAAAAACCCTTGAATGAGTAGGTGTTCTAAAACTTTTCACCAGTAGTGTATATCTGATATTAAGGTGTCAATAGTGAATGCTAAATTACTATTTTGTAAATGTAATAGTATTTCCTTTTAATTGAAATTATGATGATCATATCCATTTACTCCATGGACCATTTACTTCTGAACATGCCGTTCGTATTTTCTGTTTTTCATTTCTCATGGTACAATACATTTCATTATGTGGTTTATGTCACAATGCTGTATAATTCCTATGTGACAAGAACATCATACATAGAAACCAGAGCATGAAGATATTCTTTCGGGAACACTTTATTTGGATAGTACCACATCGATGGTTTGTAGATGGTCAATAACAGTCAACAACTAACCCTAACCTTTTTATCTCAATATCAAATAATTTGTGTAAAAATTAGGTACCTTATTGTTTTCAACAACAACAAAAAAATTGTCAAAAAATAAAATTTGCTTCTTAGCAAGAAAGCAATTTCTCAAGCAAGAATTTTGCTAGGGCTGTCTAGGAGTGGTATCAGTAGGGAGGGAAAAACTGAAAACTAGCCGTTATTGGCAGAGGTTTTTAACGTTTCTTATTGGTCTAATAACTAATTTACAGCCTGGTGATTTACTGCCTGGTGATGGCTGATCAAATTGTTCCACACTTTTTGTGTTAGTTAGTTGTACAATATGATACAAAACACATGGAAAATACTAATTTTGACTGCACTGGGCCTTTAACTCCTAGTCCCAACGTGACACTGGCGCGTTTTGGACTTCAAACCCCTTTTAAAACATTGCGTGTTTGAGCTGTACCATTGGATTCGTCTATTTCTTCTGCATCCATTGCTACAAACCATTAGTCTGTGTGATTAACAGGGCTAGAGCTGTGTTTGTGGGGCTAGAGCTGTGTTTGTGGGGCTAGAGCTGTGTTTGTGGGGCTAGAGCTGTGTTTGTGGGGCTAGAGCTGTGTTTGTGGGGCTAGAGCTGTGTTTGTGAGACAAGGGCTGATCCCAAAGGGGTACGGGGGCAGTTCTCACAAAAACTTCTGTAAAGTCTGAATGGTTTGGGCTACAAAATATTATGAACCATCTATGAAAAGCTGAATCACAAATACATGTAATCGGTTTTGCTGACACTCACAAGCCACACAAGAGCAGTTAGATCATAGGAAATCCCAGGACATAGTGTCTATAATACTTTAATAAGCTCACATAGTTGCTGTCACAAATTCAAAAATCCACACAGTGGTCACTGACTGGTTGGATATTCATTTCCCACTGAGCAAACAATTTCTGTAATTTCTTATGAATACATTTTTTAAATCAGGTTTTTGCTTGATTGACCTTATATTTTTATTGACATAATACTCATAAATGCAACTGTTTACAGTGAGGGAAAAAAGTATTTGATCCCCTGCTGATTTTGTACGTTTGCCCACTGACAAAGAAATGATCAGTCTATAATTTTAATGGTAGGTTTATTTGAACAGTGAGAGACAGAATAACAACAGAAAAACACATGTCAAAAATGTTATAAATTTATTTGCATTTTAATGAGGGAAATAAGTATTTGACCCCCTCTCAAATCAGAAAGATTTCTGGCTCCCAGGTGTCTTTTATACAGGTAACGAGCTGAGATTAGGAGCACACTCTTAAAGGGAGTGCTCCCAATCTCAGCTTGTTACCTGTAGAAAAGACACCTGTCCACAGAAGCAATCAATCAATCAGATTCCAAACTCTCCACCATGGCCAAGACCAAAGAGCTCTCCAAGGATGTCAGGGACAAGATTGTAGACCTACACAAGGCTGGAATGGGCTACAAGACCATCGCCAAGCAGCTTGGTGAGAAGGTGACAACAGTTGGTGCGATTATTCGCAAATGGAATTAACACAAAATACCTGTCAATCTCCCTCGGCCTGGGGCTCCATGCAAGATCTCACCTTGTGGAGTTGCAATGATCATGAGAACGGTGAGGAATCAGCCCAGAACTACACGGGAGGATCTTGTCAATGATCAAGGCAGCTGGGACCATAAATATGCCATTTAGCAGACGCAATTATCCAAAGCGACTTACAGTCATGCGTGCATAAATTTTTTGTGTATGGGTGGTCCCGGGGGGATCGAACCCACTACCTTGGCGTTACAAGCGCCGTGCTCTACCAACTGAGCTACAGAGGACCATAGTCACCATGAAAACAATTGGTAACACACTACGCCGACTGAAATCCTGCAGCGCCCGCAAGGTCCCCCTGCTCAAGAAAGCACATATACAGGCCCGTCTGAAGTTTGCCAATGAACATCTGAATGATTCAGAGGAGAACTGGGTGAAAGTGTTGTGGTCAGATGAGACCAAAATGGAGCTCTTTGGCATCAACTCAACTCGCCGTGTTTGGAGGAGGAATGCTGCCTATGACCCCAAGAACACCATCCCCACCGTCAAACATGGAGGTGGAAACATTATGCTTTGGGGGTGTTTTTCTGCTAAGGGGACAGGACAACTTCACCGCATCAAAGGGACGATGGACGGGGCAATGTACTGTCAAATCTTGGGTGAGAACCTCCTTCCCTCAGCCAGGGCATTGAAAATGGGTCGTGGATGGGATTTCCAGCATGACAATGACCCAAAACACACGGCCAAGGCAACAAAGGAGTGGCTCAAGAAGAAGCACATTAAGGTCCTGGAGTGGCCTAGCCAGTCTCCAGACCTTAATCCCATAGAAAATCTGTGGAGGGAGCTGAAGGTTCGAGTTGCCAAACGTCAGGCTCGAAACCTTAATGACTTGGAGAAGATCTGCAAAGAGGAGTGGGACAAAATCCCTCCTGAGATGTGTGCAAACCTGGTGGCCAACTACAAGAAACGTCTGACCTCTGTGATTGCCAACAAGGGTTTTGCCACCAAATACTAAGTCATGTTTTGCAGAGGGGTCAAATACTTATTGCCATGCAAATCAATTTATAACATTTTTGACATTTTTCTGGATTTTGTTGTTGTTAGTCTATCTCTCACTGTTCAAATAAACCTACCATTAAAATTATAGACTGATCATGTCTTTGTCAGTGGGCAAACATACAAAATCAGCAGGGGATCAAATAATTTTTTCCCCTCACTGTATGTCAAATTGATTTGTGTTCCACTTGTACCCTGGTTGTCCTGAAAAGGAAATGGTAAAACACTTCCTTCTCAGGCTAAATATAAGGGCTGGACATGCAGATAAATTAAAGTAGTGAATGTTTTTGCTGGGGTCCTCTGGCCTGATGAGGTTAACCCTTACCCTTATTCTAAATCTAACCCTGACCTCAGCAAGCATTTGCTTATGAACAGATAGTATGACCATCTGCAGATCCTCTACCGTACTTTCCGAATGCACTGTATATGGTATATCCAAATAAAATTGATCATTCTTTCTAACAAATGTTTCTTTCATATATTTTTGACTACAGAATGTAGAAAATCACTGTTTTCACACATGTAGGCAAGACAGACTGGTATGGTGCAGAACATGAATTTGAAGTTAAAAAGCAAGTCTCTCTGGATAAGAACGTCTGCTAAATGACTAAAATGTTAATTGATGCTTTAACTAAAATAACTGTTGCAAACTTTTTATATTGCTTGCTAATAGTGTATGTTGTAAAAAAAATATGTCATTATCATTAATCATTCCATTACAAAATCTTCCTCGTCTTGGAAAATGAATCATTTCACAAGAAACAATGTTTAGTACACAGAGTTATTTATAAAATAGCTAGACAGTGAATATTACATGTGAAAAAATTGAGTAAGGAGACAGTAAGTGCAAACATTGCATTTGTAGCCCAAAGACAGACAAAGTAGAATAAACATACTGTGAATATATTGCATGTCCCATATGTGTTCTTCATCCTGTTCATATCCACACCATTTATTTATCTGTCTATATCGATGCTGAGAAACTTCTGCAACACAAGCCCACCAAAAAAAGTGATATTACATATTTGTGCTCCTGTGTGGCTCAGTTGGGTTTGATACCCACTGGGGCCATCCATACAAAAAAAAATTATGCATGCATGGCTAAGTCGCTTTGTATAAAAGTGTCTGCTAAATGGCATATATATATATATATATATATATATATATATATATATATATATATATATATATATATATATATATATATATATATATATATATCTCATTTCACATTAGTAACATATATAAACAAGTATGTTTTAAAACAAAAGAATGCCATGCTAATATCAATTTATGTTATAAAGGATTGCTGACTATAGTTACCTTCAGGGCGCTTGATGCAGGGGACCTGTCTGGTATTAGTTTCCCTTTACGCTCCCTGCGTCTCAGATACTCATGGGCCAGGGAGTTGGCATCCTCCTCACTGAACACCAGAGGTCAACAAAGGGTAAGGATTCAAGTAATTACGTATAATAGAAACAAACATTTCTCTACTCATACCTGCCTGGAGTGTGAGGTTAACACTTTCATTCAATACTATTATACATCAAATAATGCTCGTAAAATTACTGCTTTGAGGACTTACCAGCTGTGGGAGATCAAATAATCTACCAGGTCCGTCACCTGGTTGGAGTCACCACTTGACACAATGTGTTGCTTGAGAAGATTGAAGTGCTTGGTCTTCCACAGCTTCTGGTACTGCCCGTTTTGGCAAATGAATGTCAAGACTGTGTCCCTTATCTGGGGTGGAGAAGAAATCAGTTAATTACACACATTGAGTTCCATACAACTTTTCTCAAAACACAAAATAATCAGATGTGTAAAAGATTACAGAAAACAGATGGAATCACACATACAGTAGAGCCAACAGTGGTTGACCAATGAAGGCAATACGAAAAAGTGATAGCAGCTCACCTGTGAGGGAACCCCTGCCAACTCCCCAGTGTTCATATGCTCATCCACCTGCTCCAGGATGGTGATGGGGTTACAGGCTGACAGGAGACCCTGGGAGGGAGCATTCATATACACTACACAGTAAGCACATCAAACAGGGGGAAGAGACTCAAGCATAGACACTACCAATACCTTTAATAGTTTTACTCAGATTCTTGGACAGTTTGTGGCTATTGTTAAACCACAACAATTGAATGTAATTCCATCTAAAGATGCAGATAACAATTTGGTAAAGGGCAGATGTGTTAGGGGGCTGGTAGTGGGCCCCTACCACCACTATCCTTATGGAAGCCCCAGACCCAGCTGCCTCACCTGAATCTGCTGCCCCTTCCTCTTGGCACAGGGGATGAGCAGGAGGGCACCAAGGGCAAAGCCAGGCAGACTGAACTGGGCAAAGCGATTGGCGATGCCTATCAGGTCCAGATTCAACAGGAACGGGCACCTGCCAGAGACCAGGGAAGATGGCGGGATGAGCAGGATAAATCAACACATTGTCAAAGATTTGTGGAATTATTATGTAGTGATGTTACCATGGTAATGCCATGACACCCTTCTTGACCCCTATGTGACAGTTGGTTATCAACCTATTCTATAAAGCAACAGAACGTACTTAAGGAGGAGAACAAAGGTCCTGTAGAGTGTTGCCTGCTGTTGGGGACTCAGAGGAAGAGACGCTGTGTGACAGAGAACATAGTCAGCAAAATCACAAAGACAGTGGTTTTCTCCACCTCACCCTCATATTTTTGAGTTGGGGTCTAATAGAGTAATTTACCTGATACGAATGGGGCCAGGATCATACTCCTCCAGGTCCTGGAAAAACTGGAGACCTGGATGGAAAAGAAAGAACACAGCTTTATCAAGAACTGTCCAAGCCAAAAGCATAGGTGGTGGATGTGAATGTTATCTCCCTAAAAAATGTACATCATCGGCTCCTTGAGACACACGCTGAACCTGGTTGTAATTACCTGCCAGAGAGAGGGGACAGCTCCCAGTGCCTCCAATACCTTTTGCAAGTAGCTTATCTGAAGAGCAGATGGGAAAACCACATTTAGTGCCACAACAACATATCCTGTCTTAATGCCATATAACTTGATTGACATGACAGGCTGTAGAATCTATTATTTCTAGCAGTAGTATTGTTCTTGAAACTGTGTGTAGACTGCCTCTTCTCACCATGTTGAAGCCCAGTAGTTTCTGCAGTAACCCATTCCACAGCTGAGGGTCAAACACCTGGTACTCCAGGCTAAGGTCTGCCACCAGACGCACAGCCTGCAGAGACAGGGGGCGACTTCAGCTCAATACAAACCTGATTACCCTGTCTTGGTTGCATCACATTGAATAAAATCAACTGAAATCACCTAAAGCATACATTACATAGATAGAGTAGGCCTACCTGTGGCTCATGACTGTGATTCTTCCACAGCCCCTTGACCATGCCCTCTTTGGGACTGTTGAGGAATGATTCCACTGTGTAAGGGATGTTTAAGTCCTCCAGCTGAGACAGGTAGATGTAGCACTTCAGGTAATACCTGTAGGAGGAAAAACAGCACAGCAACAGACCATCAGCAGTCAGGTACAGAAACTGAAACTGAAGTCATAGCTACTGATTTCCTGGCCTTTATCTGAGTGAGGAGCGCTTACTGGACTTGTGTCTTGGGGATGTGTAGCTGGGTTTCCAGGGTGGTGGGGTCAGCAATGTGGATGAGACAAAGCAGGGCCCGACTCCGGTGGCAGAAAGTAAGACGTGGGCCGGAACTGCTGAGGGGCTAGGAAGAAATATCAACAATGGGAATTCAACACTTTGACATACACAATTCTGGGTAACACTTTACTTGACAACCAGCATCATAACACGTTATGATACTGTCATAACCAAGTCATAATATGTCATAACACTGTCATGACACCTATATTTAGACCTTTTGAGACATACAGTACCAGTCAAAAGTTTTAGAACACCTACTCATTCAAGGGTTTTTGTATATTTTTTACTATTTTCTACATTGTAGAATAATAGTGAAGACATCAAAACTATGAAATAACACATATGGAATCGAAAGAAAGGCAATTTTTATGTCCATTAAAATAACATCAAATTGATCAGAAATATAGTGAAGACATTGTTCATGTCGTAAATGGCTATTGTAGCTGGAAACGGCTGATTTTATATGGAATATCTACATAGGCGTACAGAGGCCCATTATCAGCAACCATCAGTCTTGTGTTCCAATGTCACGTTGTGTTTGCTAATCCAAGTTTATCATTTTAAAAAGGCTAATTGATCATTAGAAAACCCTTTTGCAATTATGTTAGCACAGCTGAAAACTGTTGTGCTGATTTAAAGAAGCAATACAACTGGCCTTCTTGAGACTAGTTGAGTATCTGGAGCATCAGCAATTGTGGGTTCGATTACAGGCTCAAAATGGCCAGAAATAAATAACTTTCTTCAGAAACTCGTCAGTCTATTCTTGTTCTGAGAAATGAAGGCTATTCCATGCGAGAAATTGCCAAGAAACTGAAGATCTCGTACAATGTTGTGTACTACTCCCTTCACAGAACAGCGTAAACTGGCTCTAGCCAGAATAGAAAGAGGAGTGGGAGGCCCCGGTGCACAACTGAGCAAGAGGACAAATACATGAAGTGTCTAGTTTGAGAAACAGACGCCTCACAGGTCCTCAACTGGCAGCTTCATTAAATTGTACCCGCAAAACACCAGTCTCAACGTCAACAGTGAAGAGGCGACTCCGGGATGCTGACCTTCTAGGCAGAGTTGCAAAGAAAAAGACATATCTCAGACTGGTCAATAAAAATAAAAGATTAAGATGGGCAAAAGAACACAGACACTGGACAGAGGAAGATTGGAAAAAAGTGTTATAGACAGATAAATCGAAGTTTGAGGTGTTCGGATCACAAAGAAGAACAGTTGTGAGACGCAGACCAAATGAAAAGATGCTGGAGGAGTGCTTGATGCCATCTGTCAAGAATGGTGGAGGCAATGTGATGGTCTGGGGGTGCTTTGGTGGTGGTAAAGTGGGAGATTTGTACAGGGTAAAAGGGATCTTGAAGAAGGAAGGCTATCACTCCATTTTGCAACGCCATGCCATACCCTGTGGACGGCGCTTGTTTGGAGCCAATTTCCTCCTACAACAGGACAATGACCCAAAGCACAGCTCCAAACTATGCAATAACTATTTAGGGAAGAAGCAGTCAGCTGGTATTCTGTCTATAATGGAGTGGCCAGCACAGTCACCGGATCTCAACACTATTGAGCTGTTGTGGGAGCAGCTTGACCATATGGTACGTAAGAAGTGCCCATCAAGCCAATCCAACTTGTGGGAGGTGCTGCAGGAAGCATGGGGTGAAATCTCTTCAGATTACCTCAACAAATTGACAACTAGAACGCCAAAGGTCTGCAAGGCTGTAATTGCTGCAAATGGAGGATTCTTTGACAAAAGCAAAGTTTGAAGGACACAATTATTATTTCAATTAAAAATCATTATTTCTAACCTTGTCAATGACTACATGTCCTATGCATTTTGCTATATTTCCTATTCAAACTCATTTAATGTATGTTTTCATGGAAAACAAGGACATTTCTAAGTGACCCCAAACTTTTGAATGGTAGTGTACGTGATAGGCCTATCTGGCTTATATGATTATGATGGTCATAATGCTTCTTGACAGTGTCATAAAGTGTATTTTCCTAGTCCAAGTAAAGTGACACAGGATGGTTATAATGCTTCATGAAAGTGTCATAAAGTGTATTTTCTACAAGCTATTTAAAGTATGATGAAAAAAACATTACTAAAGAATTCAAGAAACAAACTTTAAAAACGAAAGTAAACTTCTTGACAGGGAAAAAACTAATTTGAATCAATTTGAATAACGCAATATATGTCACAACAGGTGTAAATATATGGGTCATGACAGTGCTATGACCATATTATGACAAATGATGTCTGCTGTTATGACATATGACATGGTTATGACCGTGTCATAGCGTGTTAAGACACTGGGTACCTACTGTTTCCCACCAGCCCTCGATTCCAAACTAAAATGTGGAACATATAATGATTATTATAGGAACAAGGCTTATCGTCCAATTCTGACCCATCCCATCTACCAACTCACCCATGTTTCTGCTGAAAGGATAGGGCTCAGCAGACAGACTCCCACATCCATAGAATAGATCTGCAGTAGGTACACCACCCTGAGAGAGAGAGAGACATGGGAGAAACCATTAACAAGAGAGATATAGTGAAATGTAAGGCTATGATAGTCAAGTGATGAATGCAGGGAGCTACCTCATAAGATCTGAATCCTCCTGAATGTCATTGACACAATCCTGGTTGTTGATATCCTTCAAAATAAAGAGCCTTTGGTTAGGCTGTATCACATACTCCAAAATGTCTTGCAAAATGGACTATTTTCCCCCTAGTGATGAGCCCATCCAGTCTCTGTGGCAGATCATAGAGACAGTGTAGGGTTGGACTTACCTTGGCTGCAGCCGGGCCGGTTTTGCAGATCCATTTCTCCAGCAGCACGCTTCGGATATTTAGAAAATCCACACTATTGATGGCTGCTATTTCTTTGCATACAGCGTGAATGTCTAGTCATACAAATGAAGAATAAACCATAAAGAATTATATACAAAATAATAGTCTGGTTCCATTTTGCTCCTTAGCCCCCCCATCACCTCAGTGTTCTAAAAGCACTATGGTACATGTCATCAATACAGTGATACTGTAGCTCCACTTAGCCGTTCAGAAGTGTACATGGAGCCATATGGCAATAAGAGTGGGCCTGCATGTGGTTGGCCTGGTCATGGTGGAGGGCTCACCAGGGTGGGTTTGGCCAGCGGAGCCCCTGAAGCGTTGCTCCACACTGCTGTGTTCGTACAGAGTGACGATGAGGCGGGTGGGCTGTCCTGTCAGCTTCAGGTGCTCTGGGCTGTTCAGCTGGCTGGACATCAGGGCGTTCTCCGTGGCCGAGCGCTGGAACTGCAGCTTCAGCTTGGACAGGAAGGTTTCCACCCTGGTCCTAGCTGCCTCCTGCTCAGGGGACAAGAGGAGGGGAGAGACAATTCTTATTGTACAAGAATGGACTGGATAGAAGAATAAAAAATACATGAAAGGGAAAACAAGACTGGATATCCTGAATTCAAGCAGCTGACGCAGACATAACAGACATAACTACATCTATAATAGTTAAACATGGATGGATTATGGATAAACATTGAGGACCTCAGAGCATCAACACAATATAAAAACAAAACATATGTGGTCTAACCTCAAGTTTTGGGTCCTTCAACCATGCATCACCAAGAGCTAGGCAGAACTTTAGTGACTGGGTCTTCTCAGTGCCTAACGAAGAGAAGGGAAAAAAAACACATGCAAAAAAGTTAATAGGATGAACATTGATGCAGAGGCCGTCTCCTCCATGAACAGTGGCATGGCAGTGCCTGATTGGCTAACAGTCTGACCTGGAGGCAGCTCCTGAGCGATTTTATGGGCTGTGGCAGCGGCCCACTCTGGGTTCTGGATGCAGTGGATGTACCCCATGATGGTCTTAGCCACCTTGAAGGTCTCCTTGCTGGAGGTGTGTTTTTGCCCCCTCTTATGTTGCTTCAGGAGTAAGGGCTTCATACTCCTCTCAAACACGTGGTTCACCGCTGACATGTACAGCTTGTCAAGGTTCACCTGACAGAAGGCAGGAAGAAGTAGGGTCAAATTCACAGGTGACCAAATTAAAATCAAAAGAAACAACTAATACACCATTAATACTGTAGTTCAAATTCTGGTAGGCCTACCACTCATATCTAAAAACAAACATAACAGTAATATACAGTATAAACCACAGCCACCAGTGGAGCAGAGTACTGTACCTTCATCAGCTTGCTTATCAGAAGCAGAGTGGGAAAGGTCTCCTCACTGAGCTCTGGAGCTAAACACAGAAAGAGAATCCCTCAATCCCTATAGGAGCTAGAGTACGCAAATTCTTAAGGGTCTACTCAATGATTTATTTATGAAGACTTACTGACCACATGAACATTGTAAGCTTATACTGAGCATGGTACTCACAGATGATCTTCCAGTAGTTGGTGGTCTGCATGAGCAGGTGGAAGGGCAGTCTGGTGTTGGCCAGGGCCGAGGGTTCCAGGCCATTCTCCAGAAGGTGGCTGCTCTCCAGGTCTGTGGGGGGAGATATGCGCTTGTAGGACTTCAGGTGCTGGAGCAGACCTATTGCCTGGAGATGAGAGGGACTTGATCGTGGACGAGACTTGATCGAAATGCCAAAGAAAATCTGACATTGAGGATTACACTTATTTAGCAGAGGTATGTAGCACAAAGATAAATGAGACATCAAGACGCCACACCTGACTGATTGGGAGGCTGGTGATCTGCTCATCAGCTGTCTGTATGATCCTGAGCACCCCCTCAATCCTCTCATAGTTATATGGGCTAAGCTGAGGAGGAAAGGGAACGCAAGAGTTAAACACTATTTTCTCTACACATCATTACAACATACCACCAACCCCTAAACGTAGGCTGAGATTTGCTTGTGCTCAGACCTTGAGTATGGCAGCACTGAGGCTGATGGTGAGGTTTCTGGTGCTGTGCAGCATAGGGATGATCTGCAGGGCTCTCTCCAGGGCGTCTGCGTGCCCCAGCGGCTGCTCCTCCCCCTGGCCTGCCCCAGGGTCTCCTGCCACCCCCTCCTCCTCCTCCTCTTCCTGCAGCAGCAGGGTGGTGATGTACTGGTTTATCACTCCGTCTCTGTTCAGACCAAAGGTGCTGCAGGTAGGAGGAACACACAGGACATACATACACACATTAATTACAGCGTAACGTCACAAGACAGCAATAGGCAACTACTTGGTCTACTATTTACTAGTAAGCAAAGCATGCAGTAGTATCAGACCCAAAAACTAAAGATTGAAGTTGCATGTGACTTTCTATAACAGCTCACCTGCAGTACTGGAGGATAATCTCAGGGGTGGTGTTCTTGTTCTTCACCAGGGTAGGGATGAGGTTACTCTTCATCTCTGGACACTGACGAAACACAGGCTGGATGGATATCTGGGGAGAGAGACATGGCTTTTAAACCGAGTCCTCTTGCAAAGCGGGGAGGGTAAATTGTTAAAAATGCAACTAATTAGCAGGTATTAATGCAAAGTTTAAAATCAAGATTTCTTCAGAAAACCAGCAATATCTGAAAGACTGCTAATTTCAAATAAATAGGGAAAAACGACACTGAAGAGCTTCAACAGACCCCTAATTTGCCCAGCTCGATTCCCCACTCGGCGTCGGTGATGACAGAGAGAAACTTCTTCCGCTCCTCCTGCTCGCAGTACAAGCTACAGAGATGGGCCCCCACCATAGCCACAGCCTGAAATCATGGAGATATACTGACTTTGTCACATACAACATGAATCAAAATGATGACAAACAATTCAAGATGGAACATTTCATGACAGTAAATAAGTGTAATGATCCTACCAAGATCTTATCATAGTTTTGCCAGGTGTTGTCGATCACCTTCCACAGTATCTTCAACACCTCGGTTTTGGACAGGAGAGTGCAGAGTCCAATAGCCAGGTCACAATCCACCACTCTCCAGTTAAACACCTTTAGCACAGAGCAAAAACACCAGTTGTTATAGTTATCATTTTAGGTATATTGTAAATTACACAGACAGCATGGCCAGAATACAATGTAATTTACTGAAGTGAAGAAAGTCTGACATCCAGGACAGTAGTCTCACATCACCTTGTGCAGGAGGGCAACTGCAACAGCATTGATAGAGGACAGAGTAGTTGTTCTCAAATCACTCAAGCAAGCCTTATATTTTTGTAGGGCCTGCGGGCCGTAGAGCTGAAAAGGGAACATGTAAAATGTAAATACTTCCCATCACAATACAATGTAGAGTAGTGGTCCAGAGTACAGACACAGTGTAAACCTAGACAGAGATATGTAGCAACAGAAATGCAAAGACTGATCAAGGGATTGCTTGCTTATAGTTCCAGGTGAGACACTACAGTACACCTCTGACAATGTCACTTTCCTAAGTCTGCTTCACAAACACATGAAACTATCTGTACAAACCACCTGGAAAACACAGGGTGGGGAGGCTAACAGGGGTACCACACTGGGGGGTTTCTGCTTTGTCTTGAGTCTGCTTTTTACTTTACTGTTTTTGATATATCCATTGTTTAAATGTGCTAAAACTCTTGCACTGATATCCTGCTGTTATACTTCTGGTGTAATTTTTTGTATGTTCTTGTTGTCATTTATGCAACAACAAAATGTCTCATTCAAATGTACATTTGTATGCATTTATACCTCTGCTCTACAATAAAACATTTAAAACATCATCATCTTGACGTTGGTGCTGTACTGTAGCCATCATACCTGAATGCCAAGCTTGACGTCCATGATGTTGGAGGTGACGTGCTGCAGACAGCTGCCAAAGGAGTTGACCAGCAGTCTTAGGGCCAGCTCCAATTGACTACACTCCTGCAGCATCTGATGCATGGAGGCCAGGGGCACCAGTAGGGGGTTCAGGAAGTTGGCATCTGTACGTGGACAAGGAGACATGAGGGTAAGGCTGCATAAAAACGGCATTTATATCAGTCTATTCATTGGAGGAAACTGCAGTAGCTACCTTGTTCGAAAGAGCAGTGAGAAAGACAGGAGCAGTCCAGTGGGTAAAGCTTTCTATCTGCAACATGAATTAACATGAGTTAATGCAATTAATATAGATACCTTAGTGGTTGGACATTATAAAAGGTGTATAACATCACACGTGATACATTGTTAAAAAAGATACCTGAGGAGAAAGGCAGCAGACAGTTGGTGATCTCATACTGGACCGGCAGGACAGACACAGGGTCCAGGATGATGCAGTCCTCATTAAAGACATCCTGGAAGCTCCACTGGGAGTACGGGTCCTTTTCAGCCGCCAGGGACAAATCCTGAACACATGGCAGTGACATTAAAGCCTGATGACCCAACACGAACAAAGACTCTCTTTCTAAGTGAATGTCTAATATTATAATCTATTGATTAGAGGATTGTCATTGAGGTCTCTGGTAAGAATCTGGTAGTCTTTGATGGGGCAAAGTGAAGTGTAGTACTGGCACTCACCTTTGCTATGAAGCCATAGTTGTCTGACAGCTGACACTGGTGGTAGACATCCATAGCAGCCCGTGTGCTCTTACACAGCTCCACACAGTCTAGGAGCAGGTCTGAGAGAAACAATAGGGAGCCCAAACTCAAGTCAGAGGTATCACTTACCAGGGTGCTGAAGTCATACAGTATCACATTATGTGAACTACTTACACAATTAATTGGAGGATAGGCTCCTTCTAAAATGAAAATGTGGGAGATCCCATAAAGCCACGAGTTAGCCTCCAGGCTCAGGGCGTTCGTTCTGTACAGTACCTGAGTGGCAGACAGTGATGGCCTGGCAGGCCAGCTTGTGGATGACTGCTGGGAGGTCCACGCCCTCAGGGAGGATCATGGGCACGTCTGCCTCAAGCATCTGGCACAGCTTCTGGGCAGCGCTGAAAAGCACCTTCCCTGTGCTGGTGGTACCATGGTGCTCATACAGCTCACTGTAGGAACAGGGTCAGGGGGTTGAGGGGAGTGAGAGACAAATTCAAGGAGGTACCCAAGGTTAATTTAGTGCAAAAGCCCACACTACCATCAAACACTTAAATGTTGTGGATGAGATATTCAGATTATGACAAACCTTCATAAAAAAAAATTATAATAATAAAAAAAAAAAGAGGGGCCCTGTCATTCTCGGAACACATCAAAGCTTTTCTTTACCTCATCCCAAATTAATTACCCCCCCCTCCCCCAAACTTGGTTCCCCGCCCCCCTGACCTGAGGATCTTGAGGGCCTTGTCGACCTTGCCGACCCCCAGGGCACGCAGGGCCAAGTCAGCCCACAGCTCCTGCTCCGTGCGCTGGAGCTGCCGTGCCAAGCGGCGGAGGCCGGCCTCGGTGGAGATGGTCTTGGTCTTGCCGTCAGGGTCGTTGGCCACCATTGGGGTGGCTGTGACCTTGCTCTTGGAGGGACCTCGAGCACGGGTGTTCTCATAGGCTGTGATGTGATGCTCCTGGAACTGCTTTCGCACCTTGGGGTCCTCATAGTTGTTGGGGGTGAGGAAGATGTCAAAGTCCTCCTGGAAATGGAGTATATTAGGAGGCTTTCAGCAGAGGAGGTCAAAGACCAGACAAAGTGAGTCAGGTGAGGCCTTCATCTCACATATTGCAAAATCATTCCATGATTGAACCTTACCTGTAGGTGAGCAATCGCCTTAAACATCATCAAATTGTTCTCGCAATCCACACTTTTAAAGGCATCCCCTAAACGGGAGAAAATTAGCATGTTCACAAGCTGTCAACTCCATGCATAAAGGTTTCTTAGCACATCCATACAAACTCTCTGGTACATTCATAGTTTATCAAGACCTCAGACACTGTGAATCTTCAATATTGGGAGGTTTAGCAATCAGTCTTTTCAAGTACTGTATTGATATAGTTTAAAAGCTGCCACTACCTTTCTGGATCCTCTGTAAGAACTTCAGTGCCTCCACCATCACTTGTGCTATGACCATCTGGTGCTTCTTGTGCTATTAGAAATTGGCCACAATAAGAATGCAAGTGAATCTGCATGAAGAGTATACTAAAATGGAGAAAAGGCATGTACAGAACATCACTACTAAACACTGTATTTCAAAATTATATCAAACCTATTAAACGCAGATGTCAATGCACCATGATGGAACTTGAATAGTCTTAAATCTGCTAAATGCAAATACACCCCTACTGCCCCTGAAAGAGCCTCACCTCCTCAGACACATGGTCTTTGTCCTGCAACTCCAGTCGTGCCCAGTTAGCCAGCCTCTCGATCACACACTCTGCCTCCGCAGGGGCAAGCTTTTTCAGGAGGGTCACACATGGCTCACTCTGCAAATAGGAACCAACACACAGACATTACACACATGCAACACACAGAACAAAAGAGATTCCCCATCAGAAAGCAACAGCCACCATGGGAGGAGCTGTAGGCTGGGCTCACATACTGTACCTTGCTCTGGCTAATCAGCTGGATGAGGTACAAGATGTGTATCTGGGAGGTGGGGAGTTTGTAGGCCCCAGCCAGCTTCAGAGAGTCCTCCAGGGAGGTGGGGAGGTCCTGCTTGAGGATGTACCTCACCAGTGTCTACAGGGGGAGAATCAACATGGATCAGAAATGACATAAATACACACATCTACATACTGTAAGCACCCTGAAAGTCCTACCATGATTTGAGTGTTGTTGGAGAGGTTGAAGTTGCGGATCCCGTAGCCTCTGAGCAGCTTCCTCATCTCCATCAGACGGTAGCTTTCCTTCAGAAGCTCCTGCCTGTGGGATTGGATAGGATGTGGAAGATCAAAACCCAAGCCTACAACTGTTATTTGTATTTTATGTTGAACCCCTTTTTCTCCCCAATTTCGTGGTATCCAATTGGTAGTAACAGTCTTCTCTCGTTGCTGCAACTCCCCTACGGACTCGGGAGAGGCAAAGGTCGAAAGCCATGCATCCTCCGAAACACGACCCTGCCAAGCCGCACTGCTTCTTGACACACTGCTCACTTAACCCGGAAGCCAGCCGCACTAATGTGTCGGAGGAAACATCGTCCAACTGACGACCGAAGTCAGCTTGCAGGCGGCCGGCCCGCCACAAGGAGTCGCTAGAGCACGATGAGACAAGGAAATCCCAGCCAGCCAAACCCTCCCCTAACCCGGACGACGCTGGGCCAATTGTGCGCCGACTCACGGGTCTCCCGGTCACGGCTGGCAGTGACACAGCCTGACGCCTCAGCACTGCGATGCCTTAGACCGCTGCGTCACTCGGGAGGCCCTACAAGCCTACAACTGTGACAAGTGGCAGGGCTCTCTGTTACCAGAGGAGGATCAGATCAGTAAGTCTTACTTGGGTCCCTCCATCTCCAGGTGCTGTTGGACCAGCCTCTCCACTACCTCAGTCCAGGGCACCACAGCCTTCTGCATGATCTCCAGCACAGCGTCTACCACCAGCTGTACACGGCACAGCACAGTTGAAAACAGCTGAATACTAAGTGCGCAGTATGTCAATCAAAACGTGTACATAAATCTACAATCTAATTTGGTGGCCAAGCCTTGAAGGGCAGGAAGTGGTTTATTAGAGTGTTTAAACTCACATCAGTGTCCGTGATGCAGCCTAGCACAGCCACGGCTTTGGCCTCCCACTCTGTGAACAACGTAGTGGTCTGGGAGCTGCAGCGCTCCAGCAGATCCTACAGTGGTATAGAGAGAAAAATGTGTCTAAATCACACGCAATGACTCAAATCAGATGATGTCTGACAGTCAACAATTTATAATATGAGCAGCCAAGTGGAATGCATAGTAAAGTGTGTCTCCTGGTGGATAGGTAAACACCTTGATGTACTGTAGCAGCAGCTCATCCAGGGGCAGCTGGTGCTCCAGGCTGTAGGGCCTGACGCTGCTCTCCACCGTGGCAGGGATCAGTTCTGGGGCAGGCACTTTATCCAGCATGAGGAACGCTACGCTGCGGATACTTGCCTAAACATCCCAGCAGGGCAGATAGAGAGATACCATGTACAATAACATACAGAATTTCAACAAGATTTAAAACAACAGGATGAGAATCCAAACCAGACAATCCCCAGATGGCTTTCACACACAGACCTTCTCAAAGACTGACAAGGAGAGCTTGCAGTTGTACTTGTTGTAGAGGTCCAGCAGCTGGCGGAGGGTAGAGACCAGGGACTTGAGGTGCTCTACCTCCTCTGAACCATAGTCATCCTCCTGAGACCACCAATCACAAGAGGATAGGTTACTTCCTGCTAATCCATGACTAAGCATATAAATCTTGACATCCAGTGTATGAAAGTGAGCATGAATTGAGAGTGCAGAGAGGGAATAGGAAGTGGGGGGGGGGGGGGGGGGGTGACAGTTAAAGGAACCAAAAGGAAAGAGCTGGTAAAATGAAGCTGGGGAGAAGAAATAAATAAATACAAAAAAATACAAACAAAAAAAATATTCAGCTTACAGAAGGTATCCACATCCATAACAAGGGCAACCCAAGTTCTGCCAAGTTCAGCCCATTCTGGGGCCAGTCTCCCTACAGGAACATAAGGGGTAGAATAAATGTTTAAGTGTGGTGTGTGATCACCTAATCAGTCATGTTATTGACTAGAGCACTCAGAGTTATTCCCGTCTAGCAATGTAAAGAGGTGTTCGCTTGACCTTTTCCGTTAACTCCAGAATCCTGGCCCTCTGCTCCAACCACCTTGCAAGGATTTTCTAGGAACACATTATTCAAAGGCCTTGTCAACAAAGAAACTGGAAATACAAACTGTTCAAAACATATTTGTCATCATGATCAGTTTTCCACCCTGACCACTGTACCTGTCCTCTAGGTAGCACTCTCCTCACAAAGGGAACAATGACACTCCTAAGCCAGAGACAGAGGTCCTGGGATGGAAGGTCCTCTGGAATGGAGCTGAGCAGAGCACCAAGACCTCTCTCATCAAACTGCACTGCAATCTCTCCCTACAGGACAATCACAGAAACAGCAGACAAAGATAAATCATCCTCCAGTCAAAGCCACATATTACAAGTGCAAAATATGAAACTCCATTAGATGTCTTATGGTGCAACAGTTGATTGTGTGATAATTTGTGTTACCTCGTGTCTAAGCCAAAGGTGCTGGGCCCCCTTCAGGTCTCCCTCTCTCAAGTGGGACAGCATGTCCCCAACGTAGTCTGTACTGTTCAGAAACTCAATCCAGGCGATCCCACTGGAGAGAAACAACCAGGAGAGGGAATTAAACATAAGTACGGGCATGGCACTAATTTACACAGTTATAATACATATACTCTACATCCTCAATAACCTTTAGCAAGCAAGGAATAGAATTACAGTCAAATTGAACGTACTTGAACTTGTCCAGGTTGTGGAGACAGCAGAAGGTGGCGAGTCTGGCCAGAGCCTCCTGGATCTGGGAGGAGGGGCAGCAGGAGGCGGCATGGTTCAGCATCTTCTCTGCAGTGTCAAAAGTTGGCCACGGAGCCTTGAGGCAGTACTCCACCACATACTGCTCATCCTGACACACAAACACACTCGTCAATGAGCACAGTGTACTTATTTAATCTCAACCTTTTAGGGAAATGTTACATTTGAAAATGTATAGATGGCTTGTTTAAGAGCACCTCATTACACTGTGGCCCTATCTACTGTAGGTTTGCCAGCTTGTGGTTCAAACTTATACCCTTCTCTCCACACCAGTCAGAGTTTGAGAATTATACCATCCCCATTTTCAAGTCTCTTTGTTTATGGATTCAATGTTTTTATTCTAGAATATTAAAGTAAAGTTAGCTGGTTGACTTATCCTGCTTTGTTATATACACCCCTGATAACACTCACCATGATCTTCATCAGGTTGGTCTTGGCCTCCTCCACCAGATCAGACCATACATCCTGCCCATAGCCCCCCACAGAGGCTGACGCCAGCTGCTCCAGCACAAAGTCCAGCTTCACCTTATAGACAAGCTGGGTGGGCAGGGGAGGGAGGGTGGCTGGTCAGTCAGGTACATTTATTATTCATTTTAGTTAGAATAACTTCTCAATCCCAGAAAAATTATACCAACCTCAACATCAAGCTCAAATGTTATGGCAAACTTTTCTGCCTCATCAAATTTGTGTTTGTAGAGAAGTCTGCTGAGTCTGGGGACAATAAACAGTGTGTTTACTGATATTGACATCATGTACGGTAACTACTGCAAGAACAAGGAAATAAGGCAAGTGCGTGATGACACTACTGTACCTGTTCTCAGGCAAAGCCTCTGTGAAGCATCTCATGACGACAGAGGATATAGGCTCCTCAGAGCTAGTTGTCAGTGAGAAAAAACACATGATTTGCATTTACACATGTCAATTCACTGTTATTTGTGGAACTCCACCACCCAAGTATTTACTCAGGGTAACCCTAGTGTCATTAAACAGCCAAAGAAACACCTACTTTTGTGAATTCTCGTAAATCCCCTCTAGTAAATATATAGTGTCCTGAAATTCAGAAGGATAAAAACAATTTACAATATGTCTGAGGTTGGATAATACTGTATGTCAAAGCTTCAGCATCCTTTCCTAATCTAAAGTGAAATAATACCTGTACAACTTAATGTTCCATTATCCTTCGCTACTTGGGTATTGTAATATGGTGTGATATCTGACAGGGTTGGGGACGTCAATTCCATTTCA
Source organism: Coregonus lavaretus (assembly GCF_964263955.1). Taxonomy (NCBI): domain Eukaryota; kingdom Metazoa; phylum Chordata; class Actinopteri; order Salmoniformes; family Salmonidae; genus Coregonus; species Coregonus lavaretus. The sequence continues at coordinate 24,645,918 of NC_140004.1, read as the reverse complement.
ATTCCAGTCAATTCAGGAAGTACACTGAAATTCCAATTCCAATGCTCATCAAAACTTTTCAATTAGGAAAATTGTGAATTTGGTGTACTTTCTGAACCTGATATAATATATCTGATGCAATCAGGGTGGATTATAACTGTTTATGGTTTACCGTGCTTATTCTTGTCTGGACCAGGCAGGATGTAGAGGAGACCTCCAGAGAATAAAGGACAGTCATGGAGGGAAGAGAGCGCACCTGCAGGCTCCTCATCTAAGGTTAACAATACAGGGCGTTGCCGTCAACAAACATATACAAACACACAGTCAGAGAGGACCTCAGATGTTTCTAACAACTACTTCAACCAGAGAAGCATTAATGTATGTACATGATGGGATTACTACGAACAAGTAGCTGTCTAGGAACCATAGAAACAGACTGGAGTTACCTGGCTTTTGTCTTGCATGGTCAATGTAATGATTTTTGTGCTGGCACTTTCTTGCCTATGAAGAGGAGAGGTTTTGTTTTCAAAATCATTACAGCACAAGCATTTGAAAATGAAACATTACATGATGTTAATTTAAATAGTATAGGTCTTACAATAGTATAGTATTGAAGTGAACACATACGTGGCCTTTGAAGCAGAGTCACACTCTGTGATGAGTAGGAAGTCATGGATGGAGAGGTCAGGCCAGCAGCACACCATCACCAGGAAATGCAGGTCCCAAAGACTCAGAATGTTCTAAGACCAATTGAAAGGTACAGAAAGATTAATGTCCAACTTAAAATGTTCTAATGACCAAACGGCTAAAGAATACAATCATAAACTGATTGATGAAGATTCATTCAGCTGGACTCACCTCTGCGCTAAGAACATACATGAGATTGTCCACCACCAGGATCTTTCTCACCCCTACAATACAGATAAGGGATACATTTGACTGCGACATTAATACACAACAATTCAAAAATAATGCTATAACCTAACTATTGATGACATACATAAGCAATTCAGGCAAAACAGTAAAGTGTAGTTTAACCAAAGCCAGACAGTTAAATGTTATCAAAGCTACCTGGTATTAAGCTGGAGTCCAGGGACTGAAAGAGAGACATCGTGCCCTGACTATGATCCAATCTCCAGCGGGTTAGAACAGCTTCCCCATCCGCCTGTGAAAAAGAACAAAAAACAATGAATGAAATCATAACCACATCAGTTATGCGAGAAGCTATACAGATGATATGTTAAAAGTGAATAAATACTGTATGAATAGCCTACTTGATGAATAAAAGTCTAACTTTCTATTATCGGCAGCAGCTTTCTCTCATTATGCTTTCAAAGATTTAGCTTAGCTTTTTACATCAAAATATTTCGTAACAAAGCAGTGCAGGTACTTGCGCACAACCATACCCCAATCATGAGGTGGATTTCATTGCCAAGGTTGTACATCACTGCTGTGTTGCATCCCCCTCCATGGATCTCCATGGTGGAGCAGAAGTCTGTCTTAATTAGAGACTGGAGCTGGCGAGAAACAATGTGATGGTTTGGGGTTGATTATTCTGACTTCATATCGTTTGAATTGTTATTTTACCATCTCCAACATAGTTAAAGCCAAATACCTCTTTCAATGCCCCAATGTCCATTTTCTCAATAGCTACAGAGATGAGAGAGAACATGGTTTAAAATAATTGAAAGTTAAATGTAACAACTCTCAAGTAAAAGAAAACGATATGAAAGCCTAATTAAAATGAAATACCTATTTTAATCTTCTCCAGGGCAAGGTTTGTGATGTGAAAAAATCCATCTGGAGTAAGGAGGAACAGGTGGTACATCCCTGGCAACAACAATATAAGGTTTAACCTATCACCTCAACAGACCATTTAGAAACACTGTATAATTTTATTCCAAAGTCATGACAAACTATGAACTACTCACCTAAAGATTTCTTATCCTCCTGTAGGATAAGATGTCGATATGTTTTCTCATTTCCAGAGGGGACTTTCTCCAGCATAGCCTAGCAGAGTTTAAAAAAACACACAAAAAGTATAGTAGACTCAGCATGCAAGCACTTTAGGCACACTTATGACACTGACACACTTAATCGCTGAAATATCATAGGGGATATGAGATCATCCCAATCTCTTACTCTGGTGAGAAGAGTCCTCTTTTGAGGCACATAGATAAGATGGAGGTTTCCGTTTCTCTCGCAAACCACCAAAAACTGGCCGTCCAGACAAACATCCACAGTATCCACATCAGAGTCTGAAATAAACATGCTTTTATTTAACATCATTCACCATAATGCAAGACATCATTACATTAGACAACATCTACACACATTATTATTATATTATTATTATTATTATTATTATTACACACAGAACACAAAAGAGATACTAACCAAAGTCAAGATGCAGCAAGATAGTCTGATAGCTGAAGTCAAACAGGATAACAGTTGAATCAGCAACAACAATGCTGCAGTTTGCACTGCTGGAGGAGTAAAGCTGAGGATCTGACAACACCTGCAGGAAAACAATAATGTGAACAAGTTGCACTAAAGACCCTGTCATGAAATTAATCAATACCGGCACTGCATACTGTATTCGAATAGAAGGTACCTAGCTAGAAGGTGTTCATAACTGTATAGGTAATCAATAATCTGGTTGGAGAGAGTCGTTAACTTTTTGTCTAGCCGATTAAACTCAACTCCAACTACGATGGAGTTGAGTGGCGACTAGTGTAGGCGGAGGTGGACTGGACCTCTGACGTCACATAAAATTACGTTTTTATCAAAAACGATTGATTTCAGCACCCAAAAAAATAGGCCGCACAGTAATCTTTATGTGACGTCGGAGCTCCAGTCCGACCACACTACTCTAAGTTAGTCGCCGCTCAACTCCATTGTAAATCGTGGAGCTGAGTTTAATCGGCTACTTTTGGTCTTACCTTTTCAGGTGAGGCAATTTTTACCAAAGTATCCACTTGGTACAAACCACTATTCTCCTCTCGAACATTACAAAGGCGACCTGTGTTGGTATCCTCATTGGTTAGAAGTTCAACGTCGTTCCACATTGTTATTCCGTCCACCTACCTAGATGAAAATCGGGACACTAACAGGTCAGTTATAACTAGGAAGCTAGCTAGTTAGCTAACGTTACTTAACATAGACCTAGTATGCTAGTACTAGAGCCGTCACCACTCTTTGCTGTCACGTCAGTTAGCTACTGTAGCTAACGTTAGCTAGGTAAAAAAAAAAAAAAAAAGTTTACCAATCTCTCTGCATACACAGTACATACAGCTATAGACATGTTATTAAATAATTTTGACTATATCGCGGTAACAAACTCACCGGTTGTAGATACCAAACTCACCGATTACAGGTACCCTGACCACGGCTTGATAGCAAACTGAGCGCCACACTGACACAACAACACCCCACTGTGCGGGTTCAGAATTTGGCGGTTTAAAACAAAGACCCTAAAGAGAGAAGCGCAACTCTACTTACTTCCTGTGTAGTTACAGGAGCATACTTGAACTTAAAATGATAAGGTTAATTTGAAGCATTCAATCAAAATGATCAAAGGTTATTATAAAATAAGAGTGATCTGATATAGTGTTGTTTGTCTATTTCTTTGCGCTCCCCCAGATTGAGTTGGTGGAATGGAAATCGTTCTCAAACCAAGATGACGCTAATTCAAATAGCTATCTTTTTCATTTTCAACTATCTTTAGTAGGCGTGCGCAATCAGTGATTGGTTATCTGGGTTCTGGCTTGTAAACCAAAGATTGTCTATTAGGGGTGCATTCGTAAATTCACACTGGAGTGCAATAGTGCGCTCTGGGCGTTCATAAATTCAGAGCTTTGTCAGATTGTACGTTCGTAAATTCAATGCGTTTCGCTCTTGGAGCGTTCAGAGAGCACACTGGACGCTCTGGCGGAGAAGTAGGGTTGATCAAGCACCCAAGCTAACTGGCTAAAATTGGCTAGCTTGCTAGCTACTTCCAGACACAAATGAGAGTACACCTCACCCTGACCATTTTACTTGCCCTAGCAGAGGTGGTTAGGATGTTTTCATGTTATCTAAAGCATTGGTGACTGTAACTGCACTGCTGGCAACAATTTAGATTCGGGTTTTTTCCCGACGTTACTGACACCAGTCATATTCAATGGGTGTTGCGAGTTCGTAAATGAATCAGTTATTTTGCGCTCTGGCAAGCTAGCCATTTTTTGCCAGTTAGCTTGAGTGCCTTTGTGAGATCAGAACGCTTGGATCAACCCTTCTCCGCCAGAGCGTCCAATGTGCGCTCTGGACAACACTCTGAATTTACCAACTACACAGCGCGCACTCTGACACACTGGAGGCAATTTACGAACACACCCCAAATGTTCTGGTCGGTGGCTAGCTAGCACTCGCTCACTCAGTGGCTGCTAGCATCGTCATGAAAATAGGGGCATGAGGGAAGCCCTATAATATTATGTTTTTCTAAGTTGTGCGAACGATAGGGATCTTTAGACTTTCTTAAATGTAGTTTTGTAATTGATTAAAACAAGCAGACAACAAGAAAATTGTTTGAAAAAGGTCACATTTTTGCTGTAAACCAATGGGGTAATCTAGGTTGTTTGTTTCCTCACAGGCATGCAGGGTCGTGACGTTCTATCAAATACCTACTGGGTCTATAGCCATGAGTCCTCTAATTAGGCAAGGTTGTCCTATCTCACCGTATCTGTTTTTATTAATCACCCAACTAATTACACATTATTTAAATAATAGTCCTGTACAAGGTATTTCCATAGCTGGTAAAGACATTATTATAAGCCAGCTGCTGACGATACTACACTTTTTCTGAAAGACGCTAGTCAGATTCCCATATCGATCAATGTGATAGAATCCTTTTCCAAAGCATCTGGTCAATGTCTTAGCATTAATATATGTCACCTCATGGCTGTCAAAGATTGAGTGACACCCTCATATTATGGTATTCCAGTGAAAGAAGAATTTACACATTTAGGCTTAACCATTACTAAGGATCAGAAGTCTAGAGACTTACTACATTTTAACCCTCTTATAAAAATAAAACAGAAGAAGCTAAATCAATGGCTACAGAGGGACTTTAAAAGGAAGTCCTAATAACCAAGGCTGAGGGTATCTCTAGGCTAACATATGCCGCTCGATCTTTATATCTTGATGGTAAAATAAGCAAAGAGATAGACCAGATGCTTTTCAACTATCTGTGGAGAAACAGTACCCATTACATTAGGAAAACTGTTGTAATGAACAATTCTGAGTATGGTGGGCAGAATTTTCTGGACTTAACTACCTTAAAGAATACTTTTAAGAACAATTGGATAAAACAATTCCTAAGAAGACCCACTTCTATGTGGAACTTTATTCCTCATCATGTCTTCTCTACTTTTGGTGGCCTTAACTTCATGTTGGTTTGTAATTATAATATTTACAAAGTTCCAGTGAAACTCTCTGCTTTTCATCGGCAGGTTTTCTTGTCATGGTCCTTAATTTATAAGCATAATTTTCTCCACACAGATATTATATATGGAATAATCAGGACATATTGTATAAAAATGCAGAGGGTCTTTTACTTAATTATAAGGAATTCTTATCACTTTACAAGATCCCTGTAACGCCTAAATATTTTGCAATTGTTTTAGATGCCATTCCCTCAGGTGTTGCTTTATTATTCAGGAACGTGTCAAGACCTGACCTTCAGAACATACCTACGATTAACCCTGTTGACTCATCAGTAGGAAAGATTTGTTTTTCTTTTGGTCCATTCAACAACAATAGAGCTATACGAGCCTTGTTTCAGCAGGATGTTGTATCTATACCTTATGTCATGCCTTATTGGAATGGTTTTATTGATAATATCTGTTGGGAAAAACTTTGGATGTTGCCAAACACATGCAGTGCCTTGCAAAAGTATTCATCCCCCTTGGCGTTTTTCCTATTTTGTTGCATTACAACCTGTAATTTAGGGCATTAATCAGAGAGGCAACAAAGAGACCAAAGATAACCCTGAAGGAGCTGCAAAGCTCCAGAGCGGAGATTGGAGTATCTGTCCATAGGACCACTTTAAGCCGTACACTCCACAGAGCTGGGCTTTACGGAAGAGTGGCCAGAAAAAAGCCATTGCTTAAAGAAAAAAAGAAGCAAACACATTTGGTGTTTGCCAAAAGCCATGTGGGAGACTCCACAAACATATGGAAGAAGGTACTCTGGTCAGATGAGACAACAATTGAGCTTTTTGGCCATCAAGGAAAACACTATGTCTGGTGCAAACCCAACACCTCTCATCACCCAAAGAACACCATCACCGCAGTGAAGCATGGGGATGTTTTTCATCGGCAGGGACTTCATATTCACAAATGTACATTTACAAATAAAATACCACATTTTCTTACCTTACACATTTAAAAAAAAAACTATATTTTAAGACAATTAATTACTCTAAAACAAAAAATAGAATTATAAATGTGTCCCTTGTGTAATGTGATATTGTACCCCCTAGCCCAATTGTCCTTTGTGTATTCTTTATATATACTTGTTTGCCCATGTACTTTTTGTATTGATTTGTTGTTAATAATCATTAATTAAAAAATGTAAATTACCAACAATAATTTATACCAAAAAAAATTACAAAATATTTACAAATACTAAAAATACAATGAAAACAATAATGGCATGATTGCTCTATCTACTGTATCTACATTTACATTTTAGTCATTTAGCAGACGCTCTTATCCAGAGCGACTTACAGTTAGTGAGTGCATACATTTTTCATACTGTATCTCTATGACAACAGGCACAACTCACGTTTCAAGTTGTAATGTCACATGCACAGTACAGTGAAATGCCTTTGTTGCACACTCAAAACCCAACGTTGCAATAATCAATAACAATGTTTTACTAGAAAAAAAACAGAGAAATAAGAATAGGAAATACACAATAAAGTAAGTAAGTAAGCCTACTATATACAGTTCCAATACCATATTTACATGTGCAGGGATACTGGAGTGATGGAGGTTGATATGTTTAGGGATAAGGGGACTAGGCAACGGGATATAAGATTAATGGTGTAGCAGCAGCTTGCATGTGAGTGGGTGTGCGGTTGTATAGAGTCAGTACAGTACATTCGGAAAGTATTCAGACCCCTTGACTTATTCCATATTTTGTTACGTTACAGCCTTATTCTAAAATTGCTGAAGTTATTTCCCCCCTCATCAATCTACACACAATACCCATAATGACAAAGCAAAAAAAGTTTGTTTGAATTTTTTTGCAAATTTATAAAATAAAAATAAAGAAAATATCACATTTACATAAGTATTCAGACCCTTTACTCAGTACTTTGGTGAAGCACCTTTGGCAGCGATTACAGCCTCATGTCTTCTTGGGTATGACGCTACAAGCTTGGCACACCTGTATTTGGGGAGTTTCTCCCATTCTTCTCTGCAGATCCTCTCAAGCTCTGTCAGGTTGAATGGGGTGCGTCGCTGAACAACTATTTTCATGTCTATCCAGAGATGTTAGATCGGGTTCAAGTCCGGGTTCTGGCTGGGCCACTCAAGGACATTCAAAGACTTGTCCCGAAGCCACTCCTGCATTGTCTTGGCTGTGTGCTTAGAGTCATTGTCCTGTTGGAAGGTGAACCTTCGCTCCAGTCTGAGGTCCTGAGCGCTCTGGAGCAGGTTTTCATCAATGTTCTCTCTGTTAAAAAAAATATATATATTTAACCTTTATTTAACCAGGTAAGCCAGTTGAGAACAAGTTCTCATTTACAACTGCGACCTGGCCAAGATAAAGCAAAGCAGTGCGATAAAAACAACAACACAGAGTTACATATGGGGTAAAACAAAACATAAAGTCAAAAATACAACAGAAAATATATATACAGTGTGTGCAAATGTAGCAAGTTATGGAGGTAAGGCAATAAATAGGCCATAGTGCAAAATAATTACAATTAGTATTAACACTGGAATGATAGATGTGCAAGAGATTATGTGCAAATAGAGATACCGGGGTGCAAATGAGTAAAATAAATAACAATATGGGGATGAGGTAGTTGGGTGGGCTAATTTCAGATGGGCTGTGTACAGGTGCAGTGATCGGTAAGGTGCTCTGACAACTAATGCTTAAAGTTAGTGAGGGAGATAAGAGTCTCCAGCTTCAGAGATTTTTGCAATTCGTTCCAGTCATTGGCAGCAGAGAACTGGAAGGAATGGCGGCCAAAGGAGGTGTTGGCTTTGGGGATGACCAGTGAGATATACCTGCTGGAGCACATACTACGGGTGGGTGTTGCTATGGTGACCAATGAGCTAAGATAAGGCGGGGATTTGCCTAGCAGTGATTTATAGATGGCCTGGAGCCAGTGGGTTTGGCGACGAATATGTAGTGAGAACCAGCCAACAAGAGCGTACAGGTCACAGTGGTGGGTAGTATATGGGGCTTTGGTGACAAAACGGATGGCACTGTGATAGACTACATCCAATTTGCTGAGTAGAGTGTTGGAGGCTATTTTGTAAATGACATCGCCGAAGTCAAGGATCGGTAGGATAGTCCGTTTTACGAGGGCATGTTTGGCAGCATGCGTGAAGGAGGCTTTGTTGCAAAATAGGAAGCCGATTCTAGATTTAACTTTGCTCTGTTCATGCTCTGTTCCTCCTTTCCTCGATCCTGACTAGTCTCCCATTCCCTGCCGCTAAAACCATCCCCACAGCATGATGCTGCCACCACAATGCTTCACCGTAGGGATGGTGCCAGGTTTCCTCCAAATGTGACGCTTGGCATTCAGGCTGAAAGAGTTCAATCTTGGTTTCATCAGACCAGATAATCTTGTTTCTCATGGTCTGAGAGTCCTTTAGGTGCCTTTTGGCAAACTCCAAGCGGGTTGTCATGTGCCTTTTACTGAGGAGTGGCTTCCATTTGGCCACTCTACCATAAAGGCCTGATTGGTGGAGTGCTGCAGAGATGGTTGTCCTTCTGGAAGGTTCTCCCATCTCCACAGAGGAACTCTGGAGCTCTGTCAGAGGGACCATTGGGTTCTTGGTCACCTCCCTGACCAAGGCCCTTCTCAGCCGATTGCTCAATTTGCAAAAAGTAAAAAAAAAATAATAATCATCCTGTTTTCGCTTTGTCATTGTGGTGTATTGTGTGTAGATTGATGAGGATTTTTATTTATTTCATCCATTTTAGAATAAGGCTGTAATGTAACAAAATGTGGAAAAGGTCAAGGGGTCTGAATACTTTCCGAATGCACTGTATGTGCATATTATATGTGAGTGAAAAATGATGGAGTGAGTGTGTGTGTTGGATTGACAGTGTGTGTGAGTGTGTAGGGCCCTGTGAGTGTGCATAGAGACAATGCAAATATTGAAATAAAAGGTAAAAAAATACAAGGTAAACTCAGTCTGTGTAGCTATTTTGTTAGCTATTTATCAGTCGTATTGCTTGGGAATAGAAGCTGTTCAAGAGCCAGTTGGTTTCAGACTTGATGCACCAGTACCTCTTGCTGTGCGGCAGCAGAGAAAATAGTATTTGGCTTGGGTGGTTGGGGTCTTTGATGATTTTTCGGGCCTTCTTTTCACACCGCCTGATATAGAGGTCCTGGATGGCAGGGAGCTCGGCCCCAGTGATGTATTACGTTGTCCGCACAACCCTCTGTAGCGCCATGCGATCGAGGGCGGTGCTATTGCCATACCAAGCAGTGATGCAGCCAGTCAATATGCTCTCAATGGTACAGCTGTAGAACCTTTTCAGGATTTGAGGGCCCATGCCAAACTTTTTCAACCTCCTGAGGGGGAAGAGGCACTGTCGCGCCTTCTTCACGACTGTGCGTGTGTGTTTGGACCATCTTTAGTGATTTGAACACGAGGAACTTGAAGCTATCTACCTGCACAACTGCAACCCCATCAATGTGGATGTGGGCGTGCTCGCACCCCTGTTTCCTGTAGTCCACGATAAGCTCCTCGGTCTTGCTGACGTTGAGGGCCTACCACCGTCGTGTCGTCAGCGAACTTGATAATGGTGGTGGAGTTGTGTTTGGCCACACTGTCGTGGGTGAACAGGGAGTACAGGAGGGGACTAAGCAAACACCCCTGAGGGGCCCCTATGTTAAGGGTCAGTGTGGTGGAGGTGATTTAGCCTACCCTCACCACCTGGGGTCGGCCCGTCAAGAAGTCCAGGATCCAGTTACAGAGGGAGGTGTTCAGACCCAGAGACCTAAGCTTGGTGACGAGCTTGGAGGGGATAATGGTGTTGAACGCTGAGCAGTAGTCAATTAACAGCATTCTCACATAGTTATTCCTTTAATATAGATGGGTGAGGGCAGTGTGGAGAGCAGGAATGATTGTGTTCATCTTAAAATATGTGGGGATTACAGACTGGGACAAGGAGAGGTTGAAAATTACCATGAATATGCCTGTCAGCTGTTCTGCTCATGCTGTAAGAACGAGCCATGGAATACCGTCAGGGGTCCCAGGCCTAGCTTGTGTTGACCTGATTAACTCCAATATAAAGTAATTTTTTTCAAAGTTGCCGAAATACCAAGTGCGTCCACTTATATCAATGCTTTCGTAACAACCTAACCATTACGAAACTTATATTCTATAAAATAAGCTTCATGCAGCAAATTAGCAATGATTGTTTGTTGACCAAATTCGACACTATCATTGACAACCATACAAAAAAATCCTCACTTCATGGGTTTATTTTCGTGGACAGATTTTCGTCGGAGTAAAACCTCTTACTACGCCTCTTCCGCTCTCTGTTGTAACAGAACGGCCTGGGAGTGGGAGGACTTTGCTGGGACATCGAACGAAACTCAACGACAGCACGAAAAGAACAACTCACATTTATTTTTACGGGGGTTCTTCAAGTGACCCATGGCGGTAAGTGTTCACAATTTACATTACCATCGATTTCATAGAATAATTTATGCTAGCTGTTTCTATTTTAAAGATGTTTTGTTTAATCAAGATGGCGTCTCTGGCCGTGGCCTGCTAACGTGTCGCGTTTGCCAGTTGGTAGCTATGTCGTGTTGATTTCGGAAATAAATGGAAATTCTACTTGATTTGTATTGGTCGAAATCGGATTCTGTTACTGTTAGCTAGCTACCTACCTAAGTTAACGTTAACTAACGTATCTATGTACCTTGAGTTGCGCATTCTTTGGCAAACTAGCTAACGTAGCTACCTAACGACGTTAGTTATGGTGTTTTCACACTTTGTCCCTCTCAGCCAATTTTTGTGAACTCATTGCGGTTCGCTTAATTTTTTGTGCAGTGAGAACACTCCAAATGAACTCAGACCCTTCAAAAGAGCCCCCGAAGCGAACCGAGCTGAGGCCATCTCGAGAGGTGGTCTAAGTTCGGTTAGCTGGAATTCCGCGGCCCGGTTCTCTTTTTTTTTAGGGCAATGTGAACACAAAGCGCCCCAAGTTTCGCTTGTCATTATTCCCGCACCACACACTAGACTACTGCAACACCGTTTCCCCTGCCATAGCCCTCACATTGGTGCCACAAAAGAGAGAAAATGATCATTACATTTTTACATTTTAGTCATTTAGCAGACGCTCTTATCCAGAGCGACTTACAGTTAGTGAGTGCATACATTATTTTTTTATTTTTTCATACTGGCCCCCCGTGGGAATCGAACCCACAACCATGGCTTTGCTCTACCAACTGAGCTACATCCCTGCAGGCCATTCCCTACCCTGGATGACGCTGGGCCAATTGTGCATCACCCCATGGGTCTCCTGGTCGCGGCTGGCTACGACAGAGCCTGGATTCGAACCAGGATCTCTAGTGGCACAGCTAGCACTGCGATGCAGTGCCTTAGACCACTGCGCCACTAAATCATGTGCAGGTTTGCGGAAAATGTTGTGCTCTATAGGCTATGCGAACTTCATAAGCTGTTTATTCGATTGTGGGGTTTGAATAGTGTGAGAAGACAACATATTTTTCTATTTCACCTGTATTTAACCAGGTAAGCCAGTTGAGAACACGTTCTCATTTACAATTGCGACCTGGCCAAGATAAAGCAAAGCAGTGCGATAAAAACAACAACACAGAGTTACATATGGAATAAACAAAACGTACAGTCAATAACACAATAGAAAATAGAAAATATATATACAGTGTGTGCAAATGTAGTAAGTTATGGAGGTAAGGCAATAAATAGGCCATAGTGCAAAATAATTACAATTTATTATTAACACTGGAGTGATAGATGTGCAGAAGATGATGTGCAAATAGAGATACTGGGGTGCAAATGAGCAAAATAAATAACAATGTAAATAACAATATGGGGATGAGGTAGTTGGGTGGGCTAATTACAGATGAGCTGTGTACAGGTACAGTGATCGTAAGCTGCTCTGACAACTGATGCTTAAAGTTAATGAGGGAGATAAGTGTCTCCAGCTTCAGAGATTTTTGTAGTTCGTACCAGTCATTTGCAGCACTGGAAGGAATGGCGGCCAAAGGAGGTGTTGGCTTTGGGGATGACCAGTGAGATCTACCTGCTGGAGCGCATACTACGGGTGGGTGTTGCTATGGTGACCAATGAGCTAAGATAAGGCGGGGATTTGCCTAGAAGTGATTTATAGATGACCTGGAGCCAGTGGGTTTGGTGACGAATATGTAGTGAGGGCCAGCCAACGAGAACGTACAGGTCACAATAGTGGGTAGTATATGGGACTTTGGTGACAAAACGGATGGCACTGTGATTGACTACATCCAATTTGCTGAGTAGAGTGTTGGAAGCTATTTTGTAAATGACATCGTCGAAGTCAAGGATTGGTAGGATAGTCCGTTTTACGAGGGCATGTTTAGCAGCATGAGTGAAGGAGGATTTGTTGCGAAATAGGAAGCCGATTCTAGATTTAACTTTGGATTGGAAATGCTTAATGTGAGTCTGGAAGGAGAGTTTACGGTCTAAACAGACACCTAGGTATTTGTAGTTGTCCACACAGCGTTCGATTGAAGAGCATGCATTTAGTGTTACTAGCGTTTAAGAGCAGTTGGAGGCTACTGAAGGAGTGTTGTATGGCATTGAAGCTTGTTTGAAGGTTTGTTAATAGTGTCCAATGAAGGGCCAGATGTATACAAGATAGCATAGAGGTGGATCTGAGAGTCACCAGCAGCAAGAGCGACATCATTGAGATACACAGAGAATAGAGTCTGCCCGAGAATTGAACCCTGTGGCACCCCCATAGACTGCCAGAGGTCCAGACAACAGGCCCTCCGATTTGACACATTGAACTCTATCTGAAAAGTAGTTGGTGAACCAGGCGAGGCAGTCAGTTGAGAAACCAAGGCTATTTAGTCTGCCAATAAGAATGCAGTGATTGACAGAGTCAAAAACCTTGGCCAGGTCGATGAAGACAGCTGCACAGTACTGTCTTTTATCAATCGCGGTTATTATATCGTTTATGACCTTGAGCGTGGCTGAGGTGCACCCATGACCAGCTCGGAAACCAGATTGCATAGCGGAGAAGGTACGGTGGGATTCGAAGTGGTCGGTGATCTGTTTGTTAACTTGGCTTTCAAATACTTTCGAAAGGCAGGGTAGGATGGATATAGGTCTGTAACAGTTTGGATCTAGTGTCACCCCCTTTGAAGAGGGGGATGACCGCGGCAGCTTTCCAATCTCTGGGGATCTCAGACGATACAAAAGAGAGGTTGAACAGGCTAGTAATAGGGGTTGCGACAATTTCGGCTGCTAATTTAAAGGGTCCAGATTGTCTAGCCCAGCTGATTTGTAGGGGTCCAGATTTTGCAGCTGAATTTGGGTGAAGGAGAAGCGGGGGGGCATGGGCAAGTTGCAGCGGAGGGTGCAGAGCTGGTGGCCGGGGTAGGGGTAGCCAGGTGGAAAGCATGGCCAGCCGTAGCAAAATGCTTATTGAATTTATCGGTAGTGACAGTGTTTCCTAGCCTCAGTGCAGTGGGTAGCTGGGAGGAGGTGCTTTTATTCTCCATGGACTTTAGTGTCCCAAAACTTTTTGGAGTTCGTGCTACAGGATGCACATTTCTGTTTGAAAAAGCAAGCCTTTGCTTTCCTAACTGATTGTGTATATTGGTTCCTGACTTCCCTGAAAAGTTGCATATCGCGGGGGCTGTTCGATACTAATGCAGTACGCCACAGGATGTTTTTGTGCTGGTCAAGGGCAGTCAAGTCTGAGGAGAACCAGGGGCTATATCTGTTCTTAGTTCTGAATTTTTTGAATGGGGCATGCTTATTTCAGATGGAGAGGAAAGCACTTTTGAAGAACATCCAGGCATCCTCTAATGACGGAATGAGGTCAATATCCATCCAGGATACCCGGGCCAGGTCAATTAGAAAGGCCTGCTCGCTGAAGTGTTTTAGGGAGCGTTTGACAGTGATGAGGGGTGGTCGTTTGACCACGGACCCATTACGGACACAGGCAACGAGGCAGTGATCGCGGAGGTCCTGGTTGAAGACAGCGGAGGTGTATTTAGAGGGTAAATTAGTCAGGATGATATCTATGAGGGTGCCCATGTTTACGGATTTAGGGTTGTACCTGGTAGGTTCCTTGATCATTTGTGTGAGATTGAGGGCATCTAGTTTAGATTGTAGGACGGCCGGGGTGTTAAGCATATCCCAGTTTAGGTCACCAAGCAGTACGAACTCTGAGGATAGATAGGGGGCAAGCAATTCACATATGGTGTCCAGGACACAACTGGGGGCTGAGGGGGGGTCTGTAGCAAGCGGCAACAGTGAGAGACTTATTTCAGTGAAATAGTACAATAACAACTAACCCAAACAGCAATAGGCTAGGCATATTGACATGGGAGAGAGGCATAACGCAATCACAGGTGTTATTCGAGAGGGCTAAGACAACAACTGGTAATGGCGACGAAAGTTTGGGCTGAGGCTAAACAGATCAACAGGATGGGGTACCGTGTAAAGGAACAGTCCAGCGGGCATCAGATGTGTAGCTAAGTGAGCATAAGGTCCAGTGAACAGCAATAGGTAAGTCCGGGAGCAGTTCGTAGGCTGCTACAGCCCAATGTAGGTACTTGTTAAGAATCACAGAGTACAACATCTATTCTAGCTCTTAAAGGGGCAGTAGCCTACATTGGGTGTACAATTTTCAATTACAGCATTATTTAATCTGCAGGTATTCTTTTAAAAAAAACCTTTATTTAACTAGGCAAGTCAGTTAAGAACAAATTCTTATTTACAATGACGGCCTACACCGGCCAAACCCGGACAACGCTGGGCCAATTGTGCGCCGCCCTATGGGACTCCCAATCATGGCCGGTTGTGATACAGCCTGGAATCGAACCAGGGGGTCTGTAGTGACGCCTCAAGCACTGAGATGCTTAGACCACTGTGCCACTAATATTTACATGTTAATAGTATCTTCTGATTACAATTATGTCTCACCTTTTAACTAAATGCAATCTATTAGCTTCCAAAGTATAAGTAGGTACACTACATGACCAAAAGTATGTGGACACCTGCTCGCCAAACAGTTCATCCCAAAATCATAGGTATTAATATGGAGTTGGTCCCCCCTTTGCTGCATTAACAGCCTCCACTCTTCTGGGAAGGCTTTCCACTAGATGTTGGGACTTGCAGAAATTTGACAAACTGACTTGTTGGAAACAGTGATGGTGCCACGTTGAAAGTCACTGAGCTCTTCAGTAAGGCCATTATACTGCCAATGTTTGTCTATGAAGATTGCATGGCTTTGTACTAGATTTCTTTCACCTGTCATCAACGGGTGTGGCTGAAATAGCAGAATCCAGTCATTTGAAGGGGTGTCCACATACGTTTGTGTGTGTGTATATTTACATTTTAGTCATTTAGCAGACGCTCTTATCCAGAGCGACTTACAGTTAGATATAGTTTATATGGTATATCTAGCTGTCCAATAACACATTCTGATGGAATGGCTTGTCCTGCACTTGGTAAAAACCCACAGTGCATTGAGTGAATGTTGGAAAAATATATTGGTTCCTTTCTAAACATAGCAATGTGAATGCAAAGAGGACTCGTACCACAAAATAGGTGAAGTGAACTGGCAAAAGAGTTGAGTCCTCATTCAAAGGCAAGGGCAGTGTGAATACAAAGAGAACTCAGACCTTGATGTTTTTTTTACCCCAGAGTTCACATTAAAGAGGACTGAGATCTGTTCTTTTAAAGAGGACTATATGTGAAAACACCCTTAATTAACTTAGCTAGCTAACGGTAGCAATGATGTTGTTTTGCCACCTGCAGCCTCCATTTTTATCTAACCAGATGCCCATCAGGTACTTGAATAGGTGTTGGTTGGGTTGACTTAGTGCAAACGCCTGCATATCCGGTACCTATCCAGGAGGAGGGTTGGTAACTTCGGAGACAATTAGCTAATGTTAGCTATTTAGCTACTACCAGCAATTTATGTTAGGCAATCTTTAGCGAATCAAAGTCAGTGTAAGGGCCCAGTTGGTGTGACTGATGAGTAACCTTGCCTGAGACCTGAAAACTAGTGTTGGCCCTCGGAATTAATGTCTTTAGCTCAGTGGGATAACACAGCCACTTGAGTCATCATTCAGCTTCCCTAGAAGGTAGTGGTGCCGGTGGGGATGCTGTTTTGTGCTGAAACATTGTCTTCCCGTAGTGCTGCTTAAAGAACCAATAAACTGTAAGGTTGATCAGTGTCAGTGTGTTTACTTTAATTTAGGCAAGTGATGCTGATTCGACCAACCTGCTACCCTTGATGGGATCTCTTTACACGGACAGAAGAAAACACACTATGGAATCCTCCAAATCATCCAGAAGCTCCAAACACCATCCTTCACGATCGAGGTCACACTCCAGGGACCGAAAACGCAAATCAAGTGAGTTAAATGTACTAAATTTGGTAACTCATAATGTTGTTTGTAGTTTTGGTAATACATTTTTGTTAACTTCACTTGGTAACTCACATCCCAGAAACTGGTCATCGTTTGGATTTGACGTAAGCTTAGAGCAGCTGTACCGTGTTGATAGAACAGTCCAAAATAGTCAAGCACTACAGGTGACTCGTCGGAGTCAACCCTAATTTAATAGTGCAGTGGAATTTGGTCACTGTTCTCATCGATTTGTTTTGTTACTTTTACAGGTGTCAAAAAGCACAGACGAAGTCGCAGCAGGAGCGAAGAGGTAACTAATCTTAGTTAATTTTAGTGAACTAAAAGTAGGCTGCAGTATTGTCACCATCTTGAATGTCAATAGTGTCTTTCTTTTTTTTGACCATGGTAAGTACCAAACCACACTAGGCTATGAAACCTGATTCAAAGCTTATTAAGAGACTTAATGGAATTACTTAAATGGAAAAACTGACATGTTTTAAAAATTTATTTTGATATGTCTCGTTAACTTATCCTTCTTGGTCACTTGAGTGTAGCCATAGTAGATGGTGAAGAATATATACAGTGCCTTCGGAAAGTGTGATGACCTCTTGACTTTTTCCACATTTTGTTACATTACAGCCTTATTCTAAAATTGATTAAATAAATAAAAATCCTCAGCAATCTACACACAATACCCCATAATGACAAATCGAAAATAGGTTTTTAGAAAATAGAAATACGTTATTTACATAAGTATTCAGACCCTTTGCTATGAGACTCATTGTTCAGGTGCATCCTGTTTCCATTGATCATCCTTGAGATGTTTCTACAACTTGATTAGAGTCCACCTGTGGTAAATTCAATTGATTGGACATGATTTGGAAAGGTACACACCTGTCTATATAAGGTCCCACAGTTGACAGTGCATGTCAGAGCAAAAACCAAGCCATGAGGTCGAAGGAATTGTCCGTAGAGCTCAGAAACAGGATTGTGTCATGGCACAGATCTGGGGTAGGGTACCAAAACATGTCTGCAGCATGGAAGGTCCCCAAGAACACAGTGGCCTCCATCATTCTTAATGGAAGAGGTTTGGAACCACCAAGACTCTTCCTAGAGCTGGCTGCCCGGCCAAACTGAGCAATCGGGGGAGAAGGGCCTTGGTCAGGGAGGTGACCAAGAACCTGATGGTCACTTTGACAGAGCTCTAGAGTTCCTCTGTGGAGATGAGAGAACCTTCCAGAAGGACAACCATCTCAACAGCACTCCACCAATTAGGCCTTTATGGTAGAGTGGCCAGACGGAAACCACTCCTCAGTTAAAGGCACATGACAGCCCACTTGTAGTTTGCCAAAAGGCACCTAAAGACTCTCAGACCATGAGAAACAAGATGAGATCTCTGGTCTGATGAAACCAAGATTGAACTATTTGGCCTGAATGCCAAGTGTTACGTCTGGAGGAAACCTGGCACCATCCCTACGGTGAAGAATGGTGGTGACAGCCTCATGCTGTGGGGGTGTTTTTCAGCGGTAGGGACTGGGAGACTAGTCAGGATCGAGGAAAGGATGAACAGAGCAAAGTACAGAGAGATCCTTGATGAAAACCTACTCCAGAGCGCTTAGGACCTCAGACTGGGGAGAAGGTTCACCTTCCACCAGGACAACGACTCTAAGCACACAGCCAAGACAACGCAGGAGTGGCTTTGGGACAAGTCTCTGTATGTCCTTGAGTGGCCCAGCCAGAGCCCGGACTTGAACCCTATCTAACATCTTTGGAAAGACCTGGAAATAGCTGTGCAGCAACGCTCCCCATCCAACCCGACAGCTTGAGAGGATCTGCAGAGAAGAATGGGAGAAACTCCCCAAATACAGGGGTGCCAAGCTTGTAGCGTCATACCCAAGAAGACTCAAGGCTGTAATTGCTTCCAAAGGTGCTTCAACAAAGTACTGAGTAAAGGGTCTGAATACTTATGTAAATGTGATATTTCTGTTTATTGTTTTTTAATAAATTAGCAAACATTTCTAAACCTGTTTTTGCTTTGTCATTATGGGGTATTGTGTGTAGATTGATGAGGGGAAAAAAACAATTTAATCAATTTCAGAATAAGGCTGTAACCTAACAAAATCTAGAAAAAGTCAAGGGGTCTGAATACTTTCCGAATGCACTGTATATGAGATTTTTGATAAATCCTGTGTGTAGATCACATGATAACATTTCTACAATAAATCATACTCAGCGTGCTAAAGCACGAAGAGACACTGAACTGAAGACGCTGCTGACATAGCAAAATTATATGCCTACTACTCGGACAGGTAACTATCAGCCATTCAAACTCATACTTGCCTCCTAGAAAATTATTGCAAATAAAGGAAATTAACATTAGGCTTTTACTGGGTTCAATTGCCAATTACTGGGTTTATTTCAAGCTGCATTGTTTTTGCAATTACTCAAAGTCAAAAAAGTCTGCTGGCAGTAACCTTATTAATCCAAATTCATTCTTAGCCTACCTTTGAAATCTTCCTGGCTGCATGCACATGTAGATAGGGGAGGGAATTAAGTGCTGAACTAAAACGTATGTATTAAAGCTGTCTCAGAGGTGATGATCCACGGTAACCTACATTGAGTTTTGGGTACTATATAAGGCGTTTAATACATGTGCCTTCCATAATATGATTGAAACAAAACTAAGTAGGTGGTAGACTTGACAAAACCTTAACAAAACTTATGCGCTACAAGTTGGGGTATGTGTCTTGGTACATTGGAGGGAAATACATTTTCAAATATCTCTCCAGTTACACTCAAACAGTAGAGGAAAAAAAGCATTTAAACAAACAGTTAAAAAGTGGACCGACAGTGTAGCTCCGTCAAACTGTTTTGGTTTCTGGTGATCAGTCTTTCTAAATATGAGGGGAAGGTATGTCTAAAGTGAGCAAGAGTTCTCAACATGCTTTGGTATCTTCTGTATCAAACCGTTGTACTAACTTTCTTTGTTGCACTATTTTCCTGAAAGAGACACCTTCTTCTTAAAACAGGCACAAAGGAGGGTGTCTGAGAAGCCATCAAAATCTCACAGCAAGCCGGATGATCAGCCGGAGCAGACTGAGAGGGGCAGGGAGAGACTTTCTGCAGAGAATGGGGAGGAGCGACACCGGCGCAAAGACAAGAAGGGACGGAGCCACTCCAGGTCACACTCACGGGACAGGTGGGTCTAGGCTCAGTGAGATGCTACATGATGTCTTGATATGTATTGAGATTGGTCACAGTAAACTGGGGAGAGTGAGTTGCATGTTTTCTTTTATAAGAATAAAACATGTATTTTTGTACGGTTTTAGACGTCGCAGCAGAAGTCGGGACAAACGGAGATCGCGGTCCCCGCGGGAGAAGAAGAAGAGGGCCAGGTCCCGGTCGGGTTCAAAGACCAAACACCGCCGCAAAAGCAGGTGGGTTTCGCTTGCTTCTCTCCCAACCATTGTCTGTTTGTCTTTAGTAACCACTCCTGTGTGCCTCAAATTTGCCACTCTTTGTAAGTTAGTAACCATGTGTCTGTTAAATTGTGTTGTGTGTGACTGAATGCATATCTTTCTGTGGACCTTGAAATGCTATAATGTCTCTTTTAGGGAGCGGAAGAAGAAGACAGAGAAAGTGCACAGAAAAGAGAAGAGTCGTAGCAGATCTGTGAGCCCCCAGGCTTTCCGGGGCAGAAACACTGCCATGGATGCACAAGAGGCCCTGGCCAGAAGGTACCGCAGCATCTTAGGATGTTTTCACACTTGGTCCCTTTCAGCACAATTTTGTGAACTCAGTGTGGTTTTGCTTAATATTTTGTGCTGTGTGAACACTCCAAAGGAACTCAGACCTCTCAAAAGAGCCCCCCGATTCAAACCGAACAGAGACCATCTCGAGAGGTGGTCTGAGTTCGGTTCGCTTGAATTCTGCCGCCCGGTTCTATTGTGAACACAAAGCTCCCCAGGTTCGCTTGTCATTATTCCGGCACCGCACTAGACTACTGCAACACCGTTTCCCCTGCCATAAACTCTCACATTGGTGCCACAAAAGAGAGATGATGATGTGCAGCTTTGCAGAGAAAAGTTTTCTGTTTTTGGATATTGATTAGCGATTGTCAAGGATGCACAGAAATTCCAAAATGTGTGGAGTTTTTAGTTCAGTTTATTTGTTTGCAATATGTGATCTATAGGCTAAGAGAGTGTCATAAACTGTTTATTGATTGTGGGGTTTTAATAGTGTGAGAAGATGACATATTTGGTGAGAATCAGAACATAGGGTACAAAATATATTCTAGCTCTTAAAGGGGCAGTAGTAAAATGTTCAGTTACATCAATATTTAATCTGCAGTTATTCTATTGCTATTTATTCTCTTACCAATAATATTTACATGTTAACCCTTAGCCTACAACGAATAAACATAATAGAAAATCCCCATCAAAATCTGTCTGTTTAAACTAGAGATATGTATTTTTGCATGGGCTGCGTCTCAATCCACCACATCCGCAGATATCGCCCTTCTGCATCTGCGGTGAAAGGTGGCAGAGCTAGAGCGGTGTTTGTAAGACCATGTCTTCTCACAAAAACGTCTGCAGCGTTATCTTATATCTCTGAGTTCTTTTGCTTTTTTTATTTACCCCAGAGTTCACTTTAAAGAGGACTGAGATCGATTCTTTTAAAGATGACTATATGTGAAAACACCCTTAGAGGTACTGCGAGGCTCATGATTAGTTTCTTGAGTATCTCGATTAGATAGTGGACAATCTATCATTCTGCTCCTAAAGCCTGGCTGACAAATATGAACACCCTTCACTCTGCTCTATATCTCCAGGTTGGAAAGGGCAAAGAAACTGCAAGAGCAGAAAGAAAAAGAGATGTTGGAGAAACAGCAGCATCAGGAGGTACCTGCAGGTGAGACACTCCTCGGCTATCAATTGCATTTCAAATTGAGTTAAATCATAGAAGCTGGTCACTAACCTTGTTTTTTGTATCGTTTTTAGTTCCAGCCCCCCTGCTGTCTGACACAGTAGTAGTTGCCGCTGCAGTTGCTACCAACCCTGTCCTCAACGTGGCAGCTCTCCTGGCCTCTGGGACCCAGGTCACGCCCCAGATCGCCATGGCAGCGCAGATGGCAGCCCTACAAGCCAAAACCTTAGCAGAGACTGGCATTGCTGTGCCCAGCTATTACAATCCCTCTGCTGTCAACCCCATGAAGTTTGCTGAGCAGGAGAAGAAAAGGAAGAAGCTCTGGCAGGGAAAGAAGGAAGGGGTAAGATTTTATTTTTGAATTCCTTGTACAGTAAACAGAAAATGTAGTGCAATAAGTCTATGCTGTTTATTATTTGATGGAGCAGATTATCTTTACTGTGCTTTGTTATGTCCGGAATGTACAACTAGTGACTTAATGAAAAGAAAACGTTTGGAGAAAAACATGCAACTCCGCTCATGGTGGCTTGATTGTTGCAAATTACTAATACATTCAAATTGTTTGGTTTTGAAGGACAAGTCCCAGACAGCTGAGTTGTGGGAGAAGCTGAACTTTGGAAATAAGGACCAAAATGTTAAATTTCGTAAACTGATGGGCATCAAAGTATGTATAACAGTGTCCTTTTATTTTCTCAGTTGAATGTGTACCATGCTGCGCAGCGCCTTGTATTTCTAACACTGTGATGTCTGTCCTGCCAGGGGGAAGAGGAAGGTGAGGCCTCAAAGCCACTAAACGACCAAGGCCTGAAGACCCTGCAGCAGCAGGAGGAGATGTTCCATAACCTTGACGTTCAGTACGAGATGGCCAGGTCCCAGACCCACACTCAGAGAGGCATGGGACTAGGCTTCGGCTCTTCATTCTCACGGGGCATGGACGCCATCTAATACTAAACCATGCACTGACTTGCCCTAGTTTTTTTTTCTTCCTCATATAGGTCTCTCCACTCATAGCTAGCACTCAAGCTTGCATGGATGATGTTGCATTGGATCTGTAATTTATTTAGGAACAATCTTATGTCTTCGAACATTCCCATGTAAATAGATACTGAGTGTTAAGAAATCTGTACATCTTTTCAGAATGATGCAATAGTTTAATGAGTGATGCTGGCTGGATTGAGATTTCTGTTAGAGAAATGTGATTGCATATTGTTTTTTACAAATATTGTATACATTTGTAATGGTAGATCAAGTGTCAAAATATAGCGTTATATCATAATCTTTCCATTTCCTTTCTACTGAATAGAAACATAAGTGGATCATACTACTAAGATGTCTACCAGGCATCCGATGGTTTCATGGAAGGAATTAACAATAGTGTTACATATGTCCTTGAAATAAAAGTCCCTTTGTGTTGAGGAAGTGATCCCTGGTGTTTGTTTCGGCTATGAATGCTTTTTACACAGCAACAAAAATGTGGTGGGTGTAACAAACGTATTTCCAAAGGAGTTTTGCTGAGAGGATGCATACAGCATTGACTAAGTAAAACTGGAACATGAATGGTAAAATGCACACTTTTTTTATGCTTAATCTGGGAATGGCTAACTGGCCCAAAGTCAATTAACAACAAATGACATGACTGCTACTGAGGACATAAAACAGATTAGGCTCAATCATTGACATACACTATATATACAAAAGTATGTGGACGCCCATTCATATTAGTGGATTTGGCGATTTCAGCCAGACCTGTTGCTGAGAGGTGTATAAAATCAAGCACACAGTCATGCAATCTCCATAGACAAACATTGGTAGTAGAATGGCCTTACTGAAGAGCTCAGTGACAACGTGGCAACGTCATACAATGACACCTTTCTAACAAGTCAGTTCGTCAAATTTCTGCCCTGGTATGGCTGCCCTGGTCAACTGTAAGTGCTGTTATTGTGAAGTGGAAACATCTAGGAGCAACAACGGCTCAGCCGTGAAGTCGTAGGCCACACAAGCTCAGAACGGGACCGCTGAAGTGCGTAAAAATCGTCTGTCCTCGGTTGCAACACTCACGAGTTCCAAACTGCCTCTGGAAGCAATGTCAGCACAATAACTATTCGTCGGGAGCTTCATGAAATGGGTTTCCATGGCCAAGCAGCCACACACAAGCCTAAGATCACTATGCGCAATGCCAAGTGTCGGCTGGAGTGGTGTAAAGCTCACCGCCATTGGACTCTGGAGCAGTGGAAACGCGTTCTCTGGAATGATGAATCACGCTTTACCATCTGGCAGTCCGACGGCTGAATCTGGGTTTGGCGGATGCCAGGAGAACGCTACTTGCCCCAATGCATAGTGCCAACTGTAAAGTTGGAGGTCTGGGGGCTGGTTTCATGGTTCGGGCTAGGCCCCTTAGTTCCAGTGCAGGGAAATCTTAACGCTAGAGCATACAATGACATTCTAGACGATTCTGTGCTTCCAGCTTTGTGCCAACAGTTTGGGGAAGGCCCTTTCCTGTTTCAGCATGACAATGCCCCGTGCACAAAGCGAGGTCCATACAGAAATGGTTTGTCGAGATCGGTGTGGAAGAACTTGACTGGCCTGCACAGAGCCCTGACCTCAACCCCATCGAACATCTTTGGGATGAATTGGAATGCCGACTGCAAGCCAGGCCTAATCACCCAACATTAGTGCCCGACCTGACTAATGCTCTTGTGGCTGAATGGAAGCAAGTCCCCGCAGCAATGTTTCAACATCTAGTGGAAAGCCTTCTCAGAAACGTGGAGGCTGTTATAGCAGCAAAGGGGGGACCAACTCCATATTAATGCCCATGATTTTGGAATGAGATTTTTGACGAGCAGGTGTCGACATACTTTTGGTCATGTAGTGTAATTTAAAATGCAAATGTGATAACTACAGACATTTGGTAAAGGATATCCATAGCGTTGTGAAATATCTGGAGGATAAATGTCATGACTATGTCAAACCCAGTGCTGAAATTAATTATACTGTCATCAAGCAGTCCCAAATGTTCATTATCATAATTTCAGGTGCAGGTAGGCTTCATGTCTCTGGAGCACACTTTTTGTACCAGGTTAAATCCTACTTGCATATTAGTAAAATGTCATTAAAGTAACAGTACTTCTACTTAAGTAGTGTTTTTCAGTGCTCTTTCCACCCCTGCCTGACTTCAACTGCCTGTCTTTATACTGAATTAAAAAAAAAACACTTCAGACATCCAGTCAAATCACACACATTTGGTTCCTGTGAGGGGGTCTGTCAAATCAAAGAGCATTAGTGATCCAGCAACAACAACACTACAGAATCCACTACAGAGTACACTACAACAGTATACTACAGACTATTGAGATGGAGTTGGAACAGATGAAATATGAACTGACTGGTCTTTTCATAGCCTACATGATCTGGTTATACTGTGTTACTCCCTCAATGGAAGAGGTTAATGTGGAATCATTGGATCTGGAATGGAATATTGGGTTTATGGAATATTATCAATTACTTAGAACTGTCAGAATCAGACCCCACTTAGTTTTCATTATGAAAATAAATCTGTTGTATGTCCAGCATGTACAGTTATGCATGGTTTTGCCAAATTACCATGGCTAGTTGATTTAACTGTATTCTAGTGGATTGTACTGTTGTATATACAGTGCCTTCAGAAAGTATTCATACCCCTTGACTTATTACACTTTTTGTTGTTACAGCCTGAATTCAGAATGGATTAAATATTTTTTGAAATCTCATAATGACAAAGTGAAAACATGTTTAGAAATGTTTGCAAATCTATTGAAAATGACATACAGAAATAACTAATTTACATAAGTATTCATACCCCTGAGTCAATACTTTGTAGAAGCACCTTTGGCGGCAATTACAGCTTTGAGTCATCTTGGTTATGTCTATCAGCTTTGCACATCTGGATTTGGGGATTTTCTCTCATTCTTTCTTGCAGATTTTCTCAAGCTCTGTTAAGTTAGATGGGGAGCGGTAGTGAACAGCCATCTTCAAGTCTTTCCACCAATTTTAAATGGGATTCAAGTCTGGGCTTTGGCTGGGCCACTCAAGGACTTTCACATTCTTGTTCTGAAGCCATTCCAGTGTTGCTTTGGCTGTATGCTTGGGGTCATTGTCCTGTTGGAACTTAAATCTTTGCCCCCAGGCTAAGGTCATATGCACTCTGAAGCGGGTCTCATCAAGGATTTGCCTTTATTTGGCTCCATTCATTGTTATCTCTATCCTTACCAGTCTCCCAGTCCAAGCCGCTGAAAAGCATCCCCATAGCATGATGCTGCCACCACCAAAAATCGATTTAATCTATTTTGAATTCAGGCTGTAATGCAACAAAATGTGGAATAAGGGTTGGTTCGAAATGTACAGAATGGGTTACTGGAGGGAAATGGGGGTGGGTCATGCTTTTTACATTTCAGTCAGGGGGATGGTTTAGTATTTTTGTAGTCTAGTCCAGGGGAGGGTCATGTAATTTGTAATTGATGAAATGTCTATATTTCTCTGTTTTAGAATTAGTTGCTTATTAGGCTATATATCGATGTGTGCCTGATGCCGCTCCTCATCTCTCATTCTCCGCTGGGCATGCAATATCAAGTGTGCCTATAGGCTATTAGCTTTGTCTCCATCAAATGATCTATAATTTATTTTAATAAAAACTATGTTTCATGATGAAGCTATCTATCAGACTTATTAACCTCACAATAAGCCAGATTCAAGTAACTTACTTAGGGTTTCCACCACTTCCGAATTCGCCAGACGAAGTTCAGTCCTCATTCATTTTCAATGGGAGCACGCAAAGCATTGAGCAGGGGATTGTGGGAAGGTGAGCAGCACTTTCATTATACTTGTGTCATGACAGTGATAATTTTTGCTCACTTCCTGTAAAATACATTGGCCTACATTCACATTAATGGGTAATTTGGGTGCGGGAAATTGTGGCTTTGCAAATCTATCTTTACCCACCATCAAGACCAACATCTTGTCACGGATTCTGCCGAGGCTGCCCTTCCTCCTTGCTCGGGCAGGCTTCGGCGTTCGTCGTCACCGGAGTACTAGCTGCTGCGGATCTATGTTCTATGTTTCTATGTTGTTGTCTAATTGTTTCACACCTGTTTCCCATCTTGTAATTACTCCGTCCCTATTTAACCCTGTGGCTCCCATTGTGCTCTGTGCGTGTTTGTTTCGTGTGTCGTTGGTGAGCGGGTTTGTTCCTCCCTGCGTGGAGGTTTACTTGTTTTTTTACGTGTTCAGTAAAGTAAAGTTTTCATTTAGTTCTGTGTCCTGCGCCTGACTTCGTCTACCGCATTACACTGACAATGTGACACATCTCCGCAATCCTCCTCCATACCATTGACCTTCTGATTTTGTCTCTGTATTCTAAAATCATTCATGGCAAATAAACGAGGTAGAATTACAATGCTCCCCACGCCACATTATTTTCCTTTTTGACATTTCTAAATAGCCTACAAATGGCCAGCTCCTTATTTTCATGAACAGGTCTGTACCTAGACTACAAGGGTTGGATTTTCACTAAACAATTTCATGTCAGAAAAATCATGTAGAAAATCTGGTTTATGATTAGCCTCATATACATTATCTACGTCTATCATTTTAAATTGAGAACATATAGCTCATCAATATACAAATGAGTTGTGAGTTTAGCTATTCTCTGCTTCAGATGTAGAATGACAAGGTGCACATTGATTGCACTTGCCCATTAGGCCGGTAATGCCATCATACTGTAGGCCTATGACTGCATTGGTGATGCATGCCATTATGATAAGCTGCTAAATGGGTTCACATGGCTGATATCCTGAGACAGAGTGACAATCAAATAAAACCGATTGGAGAGCTCACAACTGGACATGTTCATTTGAGAATACCACACAGAATCACAGACAAATTAGAGACAGATCCCCTTCACACCTTTTTATTGCAGAATTGTGATCTGTGA
The DNA here is from genome assembly GCF_964263955.1 of Coregonus lavaretus. Lineage (NCBI taxonomy): Eukaryota > Metazoa > Chordata > Actinopteri > Salmoniformes > Salmonidae > Coregonus > Coregonus lavaretus. The sequence continues at coordinate 24,618,199 of NC_140004.1, read as the reverse complement.
TGAATGAACATTGACACTAGTTAATCTTGAATAATGTTTTTAAGTTAACAATTAAAACAAGTTTAAACACTTCACTTCAATTAATCAACATTTAATTAATCAAAATATAATTTCAAAATGTACAAATAATCTAACTTGTTTGTAAATGTTAGACATCTTAGTAAGTAGGCTATTATTACTAAAGCATAATTTTGGGTGAACAGAAAAGTCCATACCAGAGGTGGCCAACCTTGCTCCACACCCTGATCTACTGGGTGAGCAGACTTCTATTCCAGACCATCATTAATACACATTATTATCAACTCATTAGGTTTGATAAGTTGAATCAGGTGTGTTAGTGCTGGGCTGGAACAGAAAGCGGAACACCCAGCATACCCCCAGGAGAAGGATTGACCTGCTACAGTTGTAATACAACTCTAATGACTGCCTCGCCTGGTTCACCAACTACTTCTCAGATAATATGCCATTTAGCAGACGCTTTTATCCAAAGCGACTTACAGTCATGCGTGCATACATTTTTGCATATGGGTGGTCCCGGGGATCGAACCCACTACCTTGGCGTTACAAGCGCCGTGCTCTACCAGCTGAGCTACAGAGGACCACACAGATAGAGTTCAATGTGTCAAATCGGAGGGTCTGTTGTCTGGACCTCTGGCCGTCTCTATGGGGGTGCCACAGGGTTCAATTCTCGGGCCGATTCTATTCTCTGTGTATATCAATGATGTCGCTCTTGCTGCTGGTGACGCTCGGATCCACCTCTATGCGGACGACACCATTTTGTATACATCTGGCCCTTCATTGGACACTGTGTTAACAAACCTCCAAACGAGCTTCAACGCCATACAACACTCCTTCCGTAGCCTCCAACTGCTCTTAAACACTACTAAAACTAAATGCATGCTCTTCAACCGAACGCTGCTTGCACCCGCCCACCCGACTAGAATCACTACTCTCGGCGGGTCTGACCTAGAGTATGTGGACAACTACAAATACCTAGGTGTCTGGTTAGACTGTAAACTCTCCTTCCAGACTCACATTAAGCATCTCCAATCAAAAGTTAGATCTAGAATCGGCTTCCTATTTCACAAAAAAGCCTCCTTCACTCATGCTGCCAAACATGCCCTCGTAAAACTGACTATCCTACCGATCCTTGACTTCGGCGATGTCATTTACAAAATAGCCTCCAACACTCTACTCAGCAAATTGGATGTAGTCTATCACAGTGCCATCCGTTTTGTCACCAAAGCCCCATATACTACCCACCATTGTGACCTGTACGCTCTTGTTGGCTGGCCCTCACTACATATTCGTCGCCAAACCTACTGACTCCAGGTCATCTATAAATCACTGCTAGGCAAATCCCTGTCTTATCTTAGCTCACTGGTCACCATAGCAACACCCACCCGTAGTCTGCGCTCCAGCAGGTATATCTCACTGGTCATCCCCAAAGCCAACACCTCCTTTGGCCGCCATTCCTTCCAGTTCTCTGCTGCCAATGACTGGAACGAACTGCAAAAATCTCTGAAGCTGGAGACCCTTATCTCCCTCACTAACTTTAAGCATCAGTTGTCAGAGCAGCTTACCGATCACTGCACCTGTACACAGCCATTCTAAAATTAGCCCACCCAACTACCTCATCCCCATATTGTTATTTATTTTGCTAATTTGCACCCCCAGTATCTCTATTTGCACATCATCTTTTGCACATCTATCATTCCAGTGTTAATACGAAATTGTAACTATTTTGCACTATGGCCTATTTATTGCCTTACCTCCATAACTTACTACATTTGCACACACTGTATATATATTTTATATTGTGTTATTGACTTTATGTTTTGTTTACCCCATGTGTAACTCTGTGTTGTTGTTTTTATCGCACTGCTTTGCTTTATCTTGGCCAGGTCGCAGTTGTAAATGAGAACTTGTTCTCAACTGGCTTACCTGGTTAAATAAAGGTGAAATAAAAACAATAAAAAAATATGTTTGTAGCCTACATTGTGTGTGTGACTTTTAACTGTATTGTTGTATACAACATTTGTATATTTGCTATACAACATAAGTACACATACAACCCATGGCATACAAGGACGTGTAAGCAGCCTCTTGTGACATTCACTGGGACCTCTTCATCTGCAAACAGGCTTTTGCAGCACTCCATACCTGAGGACAGACATCACAAAGAAACAGGCATAATTTTATTACAATTATAAACTGGGTGGTTTGAGCCCTGAATGCTGATTGGCTAACAGCTGTGGTATATCAGACCTTATATCAGGCCATATACCACACCCCCTCCGGCCTTATTGCTTAATTTGACAGTCCTGACTATTATCATTCTGTCTGTCTTCATTTTCCTCTCTAGTGACTAAAACTGGAGAATATTTTCATAATGTCATCCCACAACCTGCCCTGTCTAACTAGTACACCTACTCCCTTTTCTGACAGCTGGAGCAGAAAATCCATTCACTTGCTTCCATTGCTGTTATATACAAATACATTTTAAGCATTCGTTTTTAATTTACAATGATAAATAGGCCTATATCAAGATAACAAGCTAATATAAAGTTAACTAGTTGATAATATTTAACTTAGCCATATATATAACAAGCAGCTCATTAGCCTACACACAGTGGCCTGCTGTAGCTAGCCAGCTAGCTAATAATACATTGTTTATTTTTATTTTATGTATTTACTTAGTAGGAAATTCGATAGGCCTAATTCATTTCAACTGTCTTCATTTTAATTTGACTTTACTAACAAGAGGACATTGTGTTGGAGCCGATTTCTTCCTATTTAAGAAATAAGAAGTAGACCTACCTGTTTGACAGACCAAATTAGGCTATTGGCTGCTATCCATAGATTTGTCTTCCAATTCCTCCTCCCACCATGCACTCTTTAAAAAGCTTACCTCCATGTCAGTGAACTGCTTGGTGTGTTAAATTAAAACCAGGACTCAAATTGAGGGGGTATGTGAGAATATGCCATAGGCCTACCTTTTGTTAAAGAAAATGACAAAAAGCATAGTCCTACCCCTGGGTAGTTTAAATGACTAAAATGTTTAAGATTTGAAAGAAAATAAAACGGATCTGATTATAGGAAAGGGATCTATAACGGCACTTCGGTCCGCGATGCTTTATGCTATTTTAAACTGTAAAATACCCGGGAAAGACGTGACTCCGATTCATATAAGGATATATTTGGTTTGTTTCTATGACATTGAGAGGCTGAGCTACAACCTTCTATAGCCGAGTTGACAAAAAAATGACTTTGCTTGGGAAGTAATCTAATTCTGTCACTATCATTTCTGTAATATAGAATATGTTTTAAACCCAGACAGCTTTTATGGAAACACTTGTGACCCACTGTGCACCGACATCAATTCAACGTCTATTTCACATGGGTTCAATGTATTTCATTGAAATGACGTGGAAACAACGTTGATTCAACCAGTGTGTGCCCAGTGGGAACCTTCTCTCGTTGGGTTAAGCCATGAAAGAAGAGTAGCAGCAGGTAAAGCTTACATTTTTCTGTGTAGGTAGGCCTACTCTGTCTTGGGTGGAAAAGAAGGCCATACTTTTGAAAGTACCATGCTTAGATTCATAAAGATGTCTCAGATTAAATGATTAGCAAACAGGGACAGTTCTGTTGCAAACAAGACACTGATTTGGCATTGGAGAAATAGGCATATGATAAGATGAACACAGAGGCCTATCTCTCTGTCCATTCTTAGTCTGTAATTTCGGTAATGTGTGTAGTAAAAAATATTATGCTAAGGTCTCCAGTCATATCAAAAGATGTAGAATTGCATGAAATGCGTTGATAAAAAGCAACTTTTTCTTACACCCGCAAATACGATGGTAGATTAATGTAATCCCTTCATTATCTTTCCACCCCTACTCTTGTCCATGGTGGTCTGCGAACCCATAACCTTATGGCCCGCAGCCCTGCCCGCTATCAACATTTCTACCTTGTCATGTACAGGACGAAGAACAGTTTCTAAAACTGCATATCTAAGGCTCTGGTCTTTCCTAGAATTAAGGGTAAACGGTAGGCATGTTCTCTGCTATCCACTTTATGTTTTTATTCTTATTTTGGGTATAGGGGAGGGTCAATTTTTTTTTCAAGCATTCAAGGAGGGTTTTGTTAAAATATATTTTGCTGAAGGGAGGGACATCCATTTTTATTTCAGGGAGGTCTGATTTTCTCCAGGTAATCCTTATTATAAATAACGTACACTCCCTAAGTCAATGAGTATGAATACTTTCTGAAGGCACTGTAACTATACGTATTTCGTCTAAGAATGAGGCGCGCTGCTCTAGATAGAAGGTCATTATGGACCATGTGTCAAAGTGTAGCCTGAAATCCAGTCTGTTTGTGCTAACATCACAAGGAGCCAGTCCTCTTTGGCATGACAAAGACTGGCAAGGAGTGGAATGTTAGCACAAACAAACTGGATTTCAGGTTATGTCAAATGGTCCTTGGTTTCAACTGCACTGTGGCTACATCACTTCCCTTTAGGGCAATGTATGGTCATTCCCAGTAATATGTGTTTATATTGTTTATGTGAGGTTCTGCTATCTTATTTATTGTGGCCTGTTTCTCAACGATTAGTGCTGCCTTTCAAGGGAAAGCCTCCTTTAAGCACTTATTACTGCACTAGTGTTTAATATTATTCATACTTTTAAATCATCCAGTGTCAAATTTTAAAATTATGTTTTATAACAGCACCAATAGCAAAACAAATGCCAATGTTTAATGTTAGCACTGCCTTATTATATGAGATGCCATCAGCCAAAACTTCAGTACTTCCTGGGGTGATACTGGGCACTTGTTGATGGTTTGGAATGAAATGGTCTTCATTGTGTACATAGTTACATTATGGTGACAAATGTTTTGTTGTTGAAGAAATACCAATGTGGTAATGTTTCTGTATCACTGCATAGGAAACTTAGAGAAGTTTGTTATGTTTGTATGTTACAACAAAAAACACACCTGTACATAATTGTTTATTTTATTTTATTTCTTTATAAGAAAATAACAATTGTACACTACCGGTCAAAAGTTTTAGAACACCTACTTATTCACGGGTTTTTCTTTATTTTTACTATTTTCTACATTGTAGAATAATAGTGAAGACATCAAAACTATGAAATAACATACAGTGGGGAAAAAAAGTATTTAGTCAGCCACCAATTGTGCAAGTTCTCCCACTTAAAAAGATGAGAGAGGCCTGTAATTTTCATCAAAGGTACACGTCAACTATGACAGACAAAATGAGGAAAGAAAATCCAGAAAATCACATTGTAGGATTTTTAATGAATTTATTTGCAAATTATGGTGGAAAATAAGTATTTGGTCAATAACAAAAGTTTCTCAATACTTTGTTATATACCCTTTGTTGGCAATGACACAGGTCAAACGTTTTCTGTAAGTCTTCACAAGGTTTTCACACACTGTTGCTGGTATTTTGGCCCATTCCTCCATGCAGATCTTCTCTAGAGCAGTGATGTTTTGGGGCTGTCGCTGGGCAACACGGACTTTCAACTCCCTCCAAAGATTTTCTATGGGGTTGAGATCTGGAGACTGGCTAGGCCACTCCAGGACCTTGAAATGCTTCTTACGAAGCCACTCCTTCGTTGCCCGGGCGGTGTGTTTGGGATCATTGTCATGCTGAAAGACCCAGCTACGTTTCATCTTCAATGCCCTTGCTGATGGAAGGAGGTTTTCACTCAAAATCTCACGATACATGGCCCCATTCATTCTTTCCTTTACACGGATCAGTCGTCCTGGTCCCTTTGCAGAAAAACAGCCCCAAAGCATGATGTTTCCACCCCCATGCTTCACAGTAGGTATGGTGTTCTTTGGATGCAACTCAGCATTCTTTGTCCTCCAAACACGACGAGTTGAGTTTTTACCAAAAAGTTATATTTTGGTTTCATCTGACCATATGACAATCTCCCAATCCTCTTCTGGATCATCCAAATGCACTCTAGCAAACTTCAGACGGGCCTGGACATGTACTGGCTTAAGCAGGGGGACACGTCTTGCACTGCAGGATTTGAGTCCCTGGCGGCGTAGTGTGTTACTGATGGTAGGCTTTGTTACTTTGGTCCCAGCTCTCTGCAGGTCATTCACTAGGTCCCCCCGTGTGGTTCTGGGATTTTTGCTCACCGTTCTTGTGATCATTTTGACCCCACGGGGTGAGATCTTGCGTGGAGCCCCAGATCGAGGGAGATTATCAGTGGTCTTGTATATCTTCCACTGCCTAATAATTGCTCCCACAGTTGATTTCTTCAAACCAAGCTGCTTACCTATTGCAGATTCAGTCTTCCCAGCCTGGTGCAGGTCTACAATTTTGTTTCTGGTGTCCTTTGACAGCTCTTTGGTCTTGGCCATAGTGGAGTTTGGAGTGTGACTGTTTGAGGTTGTGGACAGGTGTCTTTTATACTGATAACAAGTTCAAACAGGTGCCATTAATACAGGTAACGAGTGGAGGACAGAGGAGCCTCTTAAAGAAGAAGTTACAGGTCTGTGAGAGCCAGACATCTTGCTTGTTTGTAGGTGACCAAATACTTATTTTCCACCATAATTTGCAAATAAATTCAATAAAAATCCTACAATGTGATTTTCAGGATTTTTTTCCTCATTTTGTCTGTCATAGTTGACGTGTACCTATGATGAAAATTACAGGCCTCTCTCATCTTTTTAAGTTTGAGAACTTGCACAATTGGTGGCTGACTAAATACTTTTTTTCCCCACTGTATATGGAATCATGTAGTAACCAAAAAAGTGTTAAACAAATCAAAATATATTTTATATTTGAGATTCTTCAAATAGCCACCCTTTGCCTTCATGACAGCTTGCACACTATTGGCATTCTCTCAACCAGCTTCATGAGGTAGTCACCTGGAATGCATTTCAATTAACAGGTGTACCTTCTTAAAAGTTAATTTGTGGAATTTCTTTCCTTCCTAATATGTTTGAGCCAATCTGTTGTATTGTGACAAGGTAGGGGGGGAAGACAGAAGATAGCCCTATTTGGTACAAGACCAAGTCCATATTATGGCAAGAACAGCTCAAATAAGCAAAGAGAAATGACAGTCCATCATTACTTTAAGACATGAAGGTCAGTCAATACGGAAAATTTCAAGAACTTTGAAAGTTTCTTCAAGTGCAGTCACAAAAGCCATCAAGCGCTATGATGAAACTGGCTCTCATGAGGACCGCCACAGGAATGGAAGACCCAGTGTTACCTCTGCTGTGGAGGATAAGTTAATCAGAGTTACCAGCCTCAGAAATTGCAGCCCAAATAAATGCTTCACAGAGTTCAAGTAACAGACACATCTCAACATCAACTGTTCAGAGGAGACTGTGTGAATCAGGCCTTCATGGTCGATTTGCTGCAAAGAAACCACTACTAAAGGACACCAATAATAAGAAGAGACCTGCTTGGGCCAAGAAACACGAGCAATGGACATTAGACCGGTGGAAATGTGTCTTTTGGTCTGGAGTCCATATTTCAGATTTTTGGTTCCAAACGCTGTGTCTTTGTGAGACGCGGTGTTGATAAAGGGATGATCTCCGCATGTGTATTTCCCACCGTAAAGCATGGAGGAGGAGGTGTTATGGTGTGGGGGTGCTTTGCTGGTGACAATGTCTGTGATTTATTTAGAATTCAAGGCACACTTAACCAGCATGGCTACCACAGCATTCTGCAGCGATACGCCATCCCATCTGGTTTGGGCTTAGTGGGACTATCATTTGTTTTTCAACAGGACAATGACCCAACACACCTCCAGGCTGTGTAAGGGCTATTTTACCAAGAAGGAGAGTGATGGAGTGCTGCATCAGATGACCTGGCCTCCACAATCCCCCGACCTCAACCAAATTGAGATGGTTAGGGATGAGTCGGACCGCAGAGTGAAGGAAAAGCAGCCAACAAGTGCTCAGCATATGTGGGAACTCCTTCAAGACTGTTGGAAAAGCATTCCTCATGAAGCTGGTTGAGAGAATGCCAAGAGTGTGCAAAGCTGTCATCAAGGCAAAGGGTGGCTATTTGAAGAATCTCAAATATAAAATATATTTTTGATTTGTTTAACACTTTTTTGGTTACTACATGATTCCATTTGTGTTATTTCATAGTTTTGTACAATGTAAAAAAATTTAAAAATAAAGAAAAACCCTTGAATGAGTAGGTGTTCTAAAACTTTTGACCGGTAGTGTACAGTAAAAATGATTAATAAATCAATAATAAATTATATGCAATGCAATTGTCGGTTATCACGGGTTAAAGGGATAGTTCAGGATTGTGGCAATGAGGCCAGAAGCCTCTCAGGCGGCCTTTGTTTATTTCTTTGTGTTAGTTAACCTCTTTAGTTGGCATGCCTTTTGTAGTTTGGTTTTTGTACATATTTATTTTGTCACCATGAACATATTAATAATCTGCTTGGAGTGGCCAACCATGGGAGTCATGACTGAGCTGGACCTAAGGTAAGGTGGCTGTACATTCAACACTTGGTCGCATATGCTTACTTCTCACATTTATGCACACATCAAATCAGATTACAGACTATGTAGCTAGGCCTAAGACCCCTAGATATAACGAGTGCAGCAAAATCAGTAGGCTAGTTATTGGTTTCGTAACAATACCTGAAAAGCGTAGACGGATATGCACAGTGAAATGATTTAAGTCATCCTTATCCCGCCCTCTAAAATCATTGACATGTGGCACCATCTGCATATGGCATCAATGTGTCATAAAATAAATAAATAGTCAACTCAAATTATTGGCACCCTTGATAAAGATTAGCAAAAAAGTACAGTATAAAATAAATAATACAAATACTGAGCTATATTGAATGCTTAAACATGTAAGATAATACAATTTTCAACAATTGCTCAGAGAAATAGTTTTTATTTAACAAGAAATACAAAAAAAATCTAAAAAAGATTGGTGTCAAAATTTGTGTCGCCCCTAAAGATTCTAATAAATTAAATCAAACAAAATTAAATCTGCATTAACATTCTACTTTTTTAAGTTAATCTCAGTTTACCGAACTGTATTGTGGCCTTCCTTCGCTTCCTGTTTCACTGGGATATAAAAATGAGGTAACACGCATGTAAAAACCATTGGTCATCCATGGGGAAAGAGTCCTTACCAAACGGGTCCTTGGGACGTCCAACTCTGATGTCACCCCATTGACGTTGAAATTGAAAATAGTTAAGGTTAAGGTTAAGGGAAGGGATGTCCCAAGGATCCCGGATAGCACTAACCATGGGGAAAGTTAAAGAACTCACAAACAAAAAGAGACGAATGGTTGTTTACCTTCATAAATCCCAAAATGGCATTGGGTACAAACAAATAAAATAAATGAATATACCTTTTACCACTATTTAGGTGCAATAATCAAGAAGTTTAAAATCACGAAGTGGTAAACTTACTGGAAAAGGACGGATGTGTATCTTGTCCCCACGCACAGTGAGGAAGATGGTTCAGGAGGCAAAGGAAAATCCAAGGGCCACAGTTTGAAAATTACAAAACTGGGTATCATCTTGGGGTCACCAAGTCTTCAAATCTACAATTAGACGCCAATAGGCTCTTTGGAAGGGTTACCCAACAAATGTAAACCCCTGGAGTCTGCTAAATGGCAATGGCACTTGGATTGGAAGTGGGTGCTATGGTCAGATGAGATGAAAATAGAAGTCTTTGGCCACGCAAACCAGTGGTGGATTTGCGTCGAAAGATGGATGCATTTGCAGAAAATAACCTCATACCTGCTGTACAATATGGTGGTGAATCTTTGATGTTATGGGGCTGTTTTGCTTCCACTGATTCTGGAGCCCTTGCTAAGGTCAACGGCATCATGAACTCTGCCAAGTACCAGGACATTTTAGCCAAAAACCTGGTTTCTTCTGCCAGGAGGCTGAAACTTGGCCGCAAGTGGATCTTCCAGCAAGACAATGACCCCAAGCACACATCAAAATCCAAATAAATTGTTAATTGACAACAAAATCAACATTTTGCAATGGCCATCTTAGTCTCCGGACATGAACCACATTGAAAAACTGTGGTTTGAAGAGGGCAGTCTATAAGTGCAGACCAAAGGATATCAAGGATCTGGAAAGATTCTGTATTGAGGAATGGTCTAAGCTCCCTCCCAATTGCCTCCCAAGTGCCACAGCGGTCTATGGCACTGCATCGCAGTGCTTGAGGTGTCACTACAGACCCGGGTTTGATAACAGGCTGTGTCGCGACCAGGAGACCCATGAGGTGGAGCACAATTGGCCCAGCGTCGTCCGGGTTAGGGAGGGTTTGGCTGGCCGGGATGTCCTTGTCCCATCGCGCTCTAGCGACTCCTTGTGGCGGGTTAAGCGAGCAGTGTGTCAAGAAGCAGTGCGGCTTGGCAGGTTCATGTTTCGAAGGATGCATGGCTCTCGACCTTCGCCTTTCCCAAGTCTGTACGGGAGTTGCAGCGATGGGACAAGACTGTAACTACCAATTGGATGTCACGAAATTGGGGAGAAAAAGGGGTAAAAAGTTAATAATAAAAAAAAAGATCCCTCCCAATGTGGTCTCCAATCTCATTTAACATTATAGAAATAGGCTCAGTGCCGTTATCCTAGAAAAAGGAGGGTGCACAAAGTATTGAAAACAGAGGTGCAAATAATTTTGTCACCCATCTTTTTTGAGCGAAAAATATATAACTTGTTAAATAAAATCTTTCTCTGAGGAATTGTATAATTGTATAATTTCCCTTTTTTTTTTGCATATAATATAGCTAGCTCAGTATTTGTATTATTTATTTTTATAAATACAGTGCCTTGCAAAAGTATTCATCCCCTTTGGCGTTTTTCCTATTTTGTTGCATTACAACCTGTAATTTAAATGGATTTTTATCTGGATTTCATGTAATGGACATACACAAAATAGTCCAAATTGGTGAAGTGAAATGAAAAAAAGAACTTGTTTCAAAAAATTCGAAAGAATAAATAACGGAAAAGTGGTGCGTGCGTATATATTCACCCCCTTTGCTATGAAGCCCCTAAATAAGATCTGGTGCAACCAATTAACTTCAGAAGTCACATAATTAGTTAAATAAAGTCCACCTGTGTACAATCTAAGTGTCACATGATCTCAGTATATATACACACCTGTTCTGAAAGGCCCCAGAGTCTGCAACACCACTAAGCAAGGGGCACCACCATGCAAGCGGCACCATGAATACCAAGGAGCTCTCCAAACAGGTCAGGGACAAAGTCGCGGAGAAATACAGATCAGGGTTGGGTTATAAAAAAATATCAGAAACTTTTAACATCCCACGGAGCACCATTAAATCCATTATTACAAAATGGAAAGAATATGGCACCACAACAAACCTGCCAAGAGAGGGCCGCCCACCAAAACTCACAGACCAGGCAAGGAGGGCATTAATCAGAGAGGCAACAAAGAGACTAACCCTGAAGGAGCTGCAAAGCTCCAGAGCGGAGATTGGAGTATCTGTCCATAGGACCACTTTAAGCCGTACACTCCACAGAGCTGGGCTTTACGGAAGAGTGGCCAGAAAAAAGCCATTGCTTAAAGAAAAAAATAAGCAAACACATTTGGTGTTCGCCAAAAGGCATGTGGGAGACTCCCCAAACATATGAAAGGTGGTACTCAGGTCAGATGAGACAACAATTGAGCTTTTTGGCCATCAAGGAAAACACTATGTCTGGCGCAAACCCAACACCTCTCATCACCCCAAGAACACCATCCCTGCAGTGAAGCATGGTGGTGGCAGCATCATGCTGTGGGGATGTTTTCATCGGCAGGGACTAGGAAACTGGTCAGAATTGAAAGAATGATAGATGGCGCTAAATACAGGGAAATTCTTGAGGGAAACCTGTTTCAGTCTTCTAGAGATTTGAGACTGGGACGGAGGTTCACCTTCCTGCAGGACAATGACCCTAAGCATACTGCTAAAGCAACACTTGAGTGGTTTAAGGGTAAACATTTAAATGTCTTGGAATGGCCTAGTCAAAGCTCAGACCTCAATCCAATTGAGAATCTGTGGTATGACTTAAAGATTGCTGTACACCAGCGGAACCCATCCAATTTGAAGGAGTTGGAGCAGATTTGCCTTGAAGAATGGGCAAAAATCCCAGTGGCTAGATGTGCCAAGCTAATAGAGACATACCCCAAGAGACATACCCCAGCTGTAATTTCTGCAAAAGGTGGTTCTACAAAGTATTGACTTTGGGGGAGTGAATAGTTATGCACGCTCAAGTTTTCTGTTTAGTCTTATTTCTTGTTTGTTTCAGAATATATATTTTTTGCATCTTCAAAGTGGTAGGCATGTTGTGTAAATGAAATCATACAAACCCCCCCCCAAAAACCCTGTGTATATTATTTTTAAAAGAATATTTTTTAAATAATTTGCATACATGGAGGGATCGAGAAATCTGGTCACAATTTTTTTATTTTTAACCTTTATTTAACTAGGCAAGTCAGTTAAGAACAAATTCTTATTTACAATGACGGCCTACACCGGCCAAACCCATACGACACTGGGCCGGGTTGTGCGCCGCCCTATGGGACTCCCAATCACGGCCGGTTGTGATACAGGAGGGCTTCTTAAAGAAAAACTAACAGGTCTGTGAGAGCCGGAATTCTTACTGGTTTGTAGGTGATCAAATACTTATGTCATGCAATAAAATGCAAATTAATTAGTTAAAAATCATACAATGTGATTTTCTGGATTTTTTGTTTAGATTCCGCCTCTCACAGTTGAAGTGTACCTATCATAAAAATTACAGATCTCTACATGCTTTGTAAGTAGGAAAACCTGCAAAATCAGCAGTGTATCAAATACTTGTTCTCCCCACTGTATATGGGTACAGTATGTGGTAGTCCATGCGTGTGCCTCTGCCTCGCTCGGTACTCAACTCCTCTGCTTGGGTCCATGGTGATCTTGAATGGTCTTGATCTGGTGTGGACAGTAAGTCACTACTAGTAGAATAAAGGAGCCGCAAGTAGTCGCGAGATGGATGGGTGGTTCTTCACTCCCTCAACAAACTCCTCCAGAGACACTTTACCTGAAGAACACAAGAATTACAAAGACCGTTAGAGGCAGTTGGTGACAGTTGTTGGTAATTGGTGGACAGACAGACAGTAGGATGGAAACAGGGAGGTAGTGGATAAGGGCTGATGGAGGATTGGGCTGAATTCAGTTTTTAAATCAGTTAAAAAAGTGAATTGAAATAGATTAATTGATTTAAGCCAGAGACTGAAGACAGGGAAGTATGGGTGGTAGCTAGGTGCTCACCATCACAGTTTGTGTCCATCTTTCTGAAGATCATGTTTGTTGATTTCTCAGGTGTGGACTCATCCTTTGGCATCTTCATCACAGAGGAACCGATCTTGTAGATTGCCTGGAGACAGAGATAGAGAGAGGGGGTATGAGAAACCAATATCCACATTATCTTTTATAACCTATTGATATCAGTGATGTAGTAGTAAGAAAAATAATTGGGTAAACACAACGCTCTCTGGGCAGCTCTGTCTGATTACACTCAGTCCTCTTTTTCTAGGAGAAATGCCCAGTCCAATACAGCGTCCCTCTGAGTTAGTGAGAGGATAGGAGTCACTGTATACCTCTGTCTGTCTCTCACTCATAGTTGACTTTATAGGACTAATGGATATTACGTGATAGTAGTCATTGTTAGTAGATAGTAGATTACGCGACAGTAGTTTTAGTAGTTAGTAGATTACGTGATAGTAAGTGACATTAATTGATATTGAGTGACTATGCCTACTGATGACAGAGGCATCGAACAACACTGCTGTGGCCCGTTCACCAGCTTCCCAAACCAGTCTCAGAGACACCAATTACTGCAGGTCTGTGTGCTGCTGTTGTAATGTAAACATCTACAAGTTGTTAAAGTGCTTTAGTCAGCATGGAGCAGTGGAGCAGCCGGCCGTTTCCAACTGCTGGTGACCGCCTGTCTCCCTGTGGGACTGAAGCAGCAGCAACAGGGAACGCTATGTGGGTGCTGCCCAAATGACACACTATTCCCTTTATAGTGCACTAGTTTTGACCAGGACCCAAAGTAGTGCACTATATAGGGAATAGGGTGCCATTTGGGATACACTCTGACAGCAAGGGGAAACTGTGAGATAAGGCAGCCATTATGGTGCTCAGCTAGAGGAAACTGTGGGACCAGGCAGCGTTTATGGTCCTCAGCTCACTAAAAGGCTGATGGGTGATTTATTTAAGGGCCAGATGACTTTGACCCTCCAGTTTATAAGCTTCCTGTATTAACTAACAGCTGTGTGAGAGACAGTGGGATTCATAGCTCATTTGAATACACACAAGAATAGACAGACATAAAGAGACAAAAAGACAGCGAGACAGAGACAGATAAACACACCTGCACAACCTCCAATATCTCTGCCTTGCTGATGTATCCATTCCTGTCCAGGTTGTACATGCTGAAGGCCCACTTGAGCTGCTGGTCCAGCTGCCCGCGAGACGTTGACGCTCAGTCAGAGCGATGATGAACTCCCTGAAGTCTATGGTCCCATGCCTGTTGGTGTCTAAGGTGTGGAAGACGTACTCCAAGAAACTTGGAGGTGTCTCCGTAGGGGAATAAAGTTCCGTAGATCTTCTTGAACTCATCCATGGAGATGGCTCTGCTGGGGCAGCCCCACAGGAAGCCATTATACCACTCCTGGATTTCATGCTTGGTGAAGTTTGTGGTCTCCAGCAGGTCCTGCATCATCTCTGGGCCACCAAGTTTGCTGTTCTGTTTCCTCATTTTAGATGTTTTAGTGGTTTTAGCTGTGGAGCGAGAAAAAATTGAGAATGATTAGTTGTAAATTCAGCTTCTCAACTGAGCTTGTTCAATGGGTCAGAGAGAAAGTGACAGACATAAGGAGAGGGAGAAGCAGTAATAGACAAAGATGGAGGGAGACCGAGACCAACGTAGAGAGAGGTGGGAAGGTGAGTTATAAGTCAGTGGTAAGCTGTCTGAGTATGCAGTCAGGCACAGCTTGGCTTCACAAAGCTCACCCTGATGAGTCACTCTCCTCTATAAGACAATGCAAGTGGTGCTACATTGACCCACCACAATGAATAACCATCAGTGACCAGCTGATCTGACCATGTAGAGTTGAGCAGTTGTATAGGTGTGTAAGGAAAGTGTGGTTGTACAGGTATATGTGTAAGGAAAGTGGTGGTTTGATTAACTTGGGCTACCAGGAATCTCATAGTACGATAAGAAAGAGTATCCCATTGGTCTTATGTGTTACAGGAAGTAGTGTTGGTTTTTCCCAAAAAGTGTGTTCTGTCCAAGGCAGCAGCTACTCTTCTTGGATCCAGCTAAAATTAAGGCAGTAATATACATTATAATCCAAATTTTAAACATTAAAATACATTTTACAACAAAATGTACAACACATTAAGTGTGTGCCCTCCGGCCACTACAACACACATTCCAGGTGTACATGTGTGTATAGTGTGTATGTTATGTGTGTTTATATGTGTGTGTTTGTACCTGTGTGAGTGACTCTTCACAGTCCTCGCTGTTCCATAAGGTGTATTTTTCTGTTTTTTTAAATCTGATTTTACTGCTTGCGTGAGTTACTTGATGTGGAATAGAGTTCCATGTAGCCATGGCTCTATGTAGTACTGTGCGCCTCCCATTGTCTGTTCTGGACTTGGGGACTGTGAAGAGACCTCTGGTGGCATGTATTGTGGGGTAGGGTATGGATGGGTGTCCGAGCGGTGCGCTAATAGTTTAAAACAGACACCTCGGTGCATTCAACATGTCAATACTTCTTACAAAAACAAGTAGTGATGAAGTCAATCTCTCCTCTACTTTAAGCCATGAGAGATTGACATGCATATTATTAATGTTAGCTGTATGTGTACATTTCAGAGCCAGCCATGATGCCCTGTTCTGGGCCAGTTGTAATTTCCCTAAGTCCCTCTTTGTGCCTTGTTATTGTCATTAAGAAGGCAGAACTTTATTATGGACAGACCTCTCCCCATTTTAGCTACTGTTGCATCAATATGTTTTGACCATAACAGTTTACGATCCAGGGTTACTCCAAGCAGTTTAGTCTCCTCAACTTGCTCAATTTCCACATTATACATTACAAGATTTAGGGTTTACTGAATGATTTGTCCCAAATACAATGCTTTTAGTTTTTGAAATATTTAGGACTAATTTATTTCTTGCCACCCATTCTGAAACTGACTGTGGCTTATTGTTAAGTGTTGCAGTGATTTCACTCGCTGTAGTAGCTTATGTGTATAGTGTTGTGTCATCCGCATACATAGACACACAGGCTTTACGCAGAGCCAGTGGCAGGTCATTAGTTAAGATTGAAAAAAGTAAGGGGCCTAGACAGCTGCCCTGGGAAATGCCTGATTCTACCTGGATTATGTTGGAGAGGCTACCATTAAAGAAAACACTCTGTGTTCTGTTAGACATGTAACTCTCAATCCACAATATAGCAGGGGGTGTAAAGCCATAACAAACAGTAAATGTTTTTCCAGCAGCATACTACAGTATAATCGATCATGTCAAAACCTGCACTGAAGTCTAACAAAACAGCTCCCAATCTTTTTATTATCAATTTCTCTCAGCCAATCATCCGTCATTTGTGTTAGTGCCGTGCATGTTGAATGCCCTTCCCTATAAGCATGCTGAAAGTCTGTTGTTCATTTGTTTACTGTAAAATAGCATTGTATCTGGTCAAACACAATTTTTTCCAAAAGTTTACTAAGGGTTGGTAACAGGCTGATTGGTCAGCTATTTGAGCCAGTAAAGGGTGCTTTACTATTCTTGGGTAACGGAATGACTGTAGCGGAATGCTGTATCTCATCAAATTATCCTATGGACATTTGCACTTAATGAATACGTTTTTATCTAAGGCTGTCTGTAGGTTACTGGTAGTTTCCTTAGCGCTGCAATTTTCCTCCTTAACTGTGACTGAATTTCTGCATTGAGAGTAGCATTGGCCTGATGTGTCCCAGCGGATGAAACATGTCCCTTACTTTGATCCTGCAGTACACAAATATCCTCTAGTACACTAAACTTTGTAATAATATAATAATAATAATAATAATAATATAATAATATCAATTTGTCTTGGCCATTTTGTAAAAATCCAGAAAATCACATTGTATGATTTTTAAGTAATTAATTTGCATTTTATTGCATGACATAAGTATTTGATCACCTACTAACCAGTAAGAATTCCGGCTCTCACAGACCTGTTAGTTTTTCTTTAAGAAGCCCTCCTGTTCTCCACTCATTACCTGTATTAACTGCACCTGTTTGAACTCGTTACCTGTATAAAAGACACCTGTTCACACACTCAATCAATCAGACTCCAACCTCTCCACAATGGCCAAGACCAGAGAGCTGTGTAAGGACATCAGGGATAAAATTGTAGACCTGCACATGGCTGGGATGGGCTACAGGACAATAGGCAAGCAGCTTGGTGAGAAGGCAACAACTGTTGGCGCAATTATTAGAAAATGGAAGAAGTTCAAGATGACGGTCAATCACTCTCGGTCTGGGGCTCCATGCAAGATCTCACCTCGTGGGGCATCAATGATCATGAGGAAGGTGAGGGATCAGCCCAGAACTACACGGCAGGACCTGGTCAATGACCTGAAGAGAGCTGGGACCACAGTCTCAAAGAAAACCATTAGTAACACACTACGCCGTCATGGATTAAAATCCTGCAGCGCACGCAAGGTCCCTTTGCTTAAGCCAGCGCATGTCCAGGCCCGTCTGAAGTTTGCCAATGACCATCTGGATGATCCAGAGGAGGAATGGGAGAAGGTCATGTGGTCTGATGAGACAAAAATAGAGCTTTTTGGTCTAAACTCCACTCGCCGTGTTTGGAGGAAGAAGAAGGATGAGTACAACCCCAAGAACACCATCCCAACTGTGAAGCATGGAGGTGGAAACATCATTCTTTGGGGATGCTTTTCTGCAAAGGGGACAGGATGACTGCACCGTATTGAGGGGAGGATGGATGGGGCCATGTATCGCGAGATCTTGGCCAAGAACCTCCTTCCCTCAGTAAGAACATTGAAGATGGGTCGTGGCTGGGTCTTCCAGCATGACAACGACCCGAAACACACAGCCAGGGAGTGGCTCCGTAAGAAGCATCTCAAGGTCCTGGAGTGGCCTAGCCAGTCTCCAGACCTGAACCCAATAGAAAATCTTTGGAGGGAGTTGAAAGTCCGTGTTGCCCAGCGACAGCCCCAAAACATCACTGCTCTAGAGGAGATCTGCATGGAGGAATGGGCCAAAATACCAGCAACAGTGTGTGAAAACCTTGTGAAGACTTACAGAAAACGTTTGACCTGTGTCATTGCCAACAAAGGGTATATAACAAAGTATTGAGAAACTTTTGTTATTGACCAAATACTTATTTTCCACCATAATTTGCAAACAAATTCATTAAAAATCCTACAATGTGATTTTCTGGATTTTTTTCCCTCATTTTGTCTGTCATAGTTGACGTGTACCTATAATGAAAATTACAGGCCTCTCATCTTAAGTGGGAGAACTTGCACAATTGGTGGCTGACTAAATACTTTTTTCCCCCCACTGTAATTATTTAACTTATGGATCAAGCCTTAGCAGTCATTCTGATCTCGTTCCCAATGATCAGTGCTTTAGTTTTTTATGTTACTGTCCAGCAGTTCTGAATTTACGATGAACCAGACTGTCCCACGTTTTTCTGTGCAATAGTCTTTTGATTTGTGTGTGTGTACTAGGCTATTTGATTTAATTTATATATGTTACAGCACTTTGGTTTCACTAACAAATATGTTGAAATAAAACTTGTTCCAGGAATCAGGCAGAACTCATTTATCAGCAATAAGAGTTTATTCAAGCAATTGCAGGGAAAAGTACTATTCAACTCAAGCATTTACATAGCATTAGACTAACAAAACCATTTTGCCATTATTATTACAAATAGAAGATCACTTCTCACAATGGTGCTCGTTTAGTAAAGTTAGATCAAAGCTGAATCAATGTCTTGCAAGATCACAATGATAATTTGCATTTTACATAACAGAACCGACTTATAATACCATAGCATAGTAAGGCCTATAACGTTACACCAAAAACAACACCTCATTTCTAACAAGATTTTATGCTGGTTAGCTGAAGCTGAATAGTCTTTTTTTCCCTCATGCGCCAAAACTCAACAGAGCCACTAGGCAGGATATATGCTTTGATTTAAACAAAATACAAAAAAGGCTAATAGTTTGTTAACGCCATCTGCTCCAATTCGCTCACGAAACAGTAATTCAAGAAGATCTAAATGCATATTCCCATTAAACTAATTGAGATCAATCAAATGATTGGCTTGGAGATGCAGTTTGGACGTTTAACCGGTAAAACATTAAGAATTTTCATTCCCGATTAACAGTGATGGCCTATTTTGAAATTAGGTAGCCTATGCCTACCTTGGTGTTTGAGGGTATTAAAATATATATATATTTAGACAATTTATGTGGGTATAGGCAGACGTTGCAATTGGATGATAGATTTTATGCATATTCTATAATTATAGGCTATTCAATTGGCTACATCTGTCGGTAAAAACGTAAGAGGAAATTATGACGTCATTTAATTTTTGTTGTTGTGGTCCATCACCTAAAAAAACAAAGATCGCACTACTCTAAAAATTAGGGGTTCAACAAAGGTTCTTCTAAGATCCTCAAAGTTCTTCAAAGAACCTTAGGGTTCTTGGCACTGAAAATTGCCCCCAAAAGGTTATTCCAAGAACTCCATAGGAGGTGGGGTTAATCGAGGAACCTCCTTAGTTGGTGGGGGTTCTTGCAAGAACCTAACTGCCCAACTGAAACATTTGGATTTGAATTTGAAAGGACAGCAGGTGCAGGCACTGAACTGAAAAATTTAAAGATCTCCTCAATTTAAGGTAAGGTTTGTCCCTTATATGATCTAAATTGATATTGTTTTATGATGAAACCATCTACCTTTTCATATTTGTGCAAATCTTTCTAAAACAGAAAATGGGCACAATTCAATGGATATCAATCAACAAAGAGGTAAGAACATGTAGGCTATAAGAATATGTTGAAGGCTAGCTGTATTGGGTGCAGATGACTGAACTGCTCACTTTTGTGTCTGTGTCTGCAGGTATACAGAGGAGGAGCCATGCAAAGGTATGTCAATTGGTATTGGTATGTTATGCAGATCACATGTACAATCTTCCTCCCTTACCTCTTCAATGAAAATCCCATAGGCCTCTACATTATGGACAAGGTATGTGTATGAAAAATATTATCAAAACCGTTTTTTTTTTTTTTCATTCACATTCACCACAAAAACCAAGGTATGAATACTGTCTTGTGCATGTTTTGTTAAACATCGGTATAATTACTATTTTTTGGATTCACAGACTTCACCCGCCCTACACCTCTGATGTATATAACAGGAAACCTGTTCGATCACCATGCACTGCAAAAATCATTCTGGCTATAGATTTGGAGAACATCAACACATTAACATCAACACGCCAGAGGATATACCCATTGGACTTGGGGCTCTGCTGGGAGTATCTCATATTTAGATTTTTATTCTGCTTTGCCACTAAAATCATAATAAACACTGACAACTAAAATATTGTGCTATTGTTATGCGTATTAATATAAATAATAATAGGGGAGGGGGTAGTTAAACATTTTTTACCCCAAAAGGTTCTTCTAAAGGTTGTTAGAGGAGCCATTAAAAAGGGTTATTCAAAGAACGTATAGGGGTTCCCCCACAGTTTCAAGTTGAAGAAGCCCTAAAGATATCTCCAGGAACCTTTTATTTTTGAAAGTGTACACCACTGGCTATATTGTAAAAATTAATGAAAACAAAAATGTGCTTTTTGGTCTTCATTTAAAGTTAGGCATAAGGTTAGCAGTGTGGTTTGGGATAGGTTTAAAATGTGATTTTAAATCGAGAAATAGGCGGGGTTTATGACTTTGTGGCTGTGTTAACTAGTGACGACCCTCTGAGGTTTACAGATCTGTTGAACATACAGTAGTTCCAACTGTACATTCAATTCCCCTCATCCTTTTAAAGTTATTGCATGGAAAAGATAAAGTGTAACAAATTAGGAATTAGAATACTAATAATAGAAATTCAACATGATCTCTATGGTAACAACATTCAGGTAGAGAAAATACCTAATTATCAAATTAGTTCTATGTTTTTATTTTAAAAGTAACTTATTTTTACTCAGAGTACTTTTTAAATGAACTACTTTTTACTTTTACTTGAGTAGTTTTTTACAACAGTAGTTTTACTTTCTACAGTACTTAACTCTTTTGAGTCAGCTAGATCTAAATTCACCTTAAGACTTGAGTAAAGCACATGTGCAACACCAGTGATGAGGTTGTGGTTGGCAAACTCCAGGATTAGGAGCAGGATAGGGTACTCGCTCTGTCTCTTCCACAGGGTTGAGTCATCACTCAGACCCATCCAGTGGAGCAGCAGTGTTCGCATTGCCTCTGGAAAAAGCTCTGAGGCTAGTTCCTCTGCAGGTGGCAGATCTGTGATTCGCTCTATGTGCCGCACCTTGAAGCACTCTACCTGCTGGCTGATACTACTGTTGGCTGCATGGAACTGCTGGCCAAGCCAGCAGCCTATGGAGTGAAGCAGGTGGCTGGAGTACACAGAGCCCCATTTCCGAGCCTCTAGCAGAGCTAGTACAGTGTCTGCCACATCCCCCTCCTCCAGTGGCCTGCTCACACAGCGCTCAATGCTCTCCAACAGAAGCAGGATGGTCTCCTGCTGGTCGGTCCCCAGCTGTTTCTCAGAGCTCAGCTTTGCCTCCAAGCCCTGCAGTTTTTGACTTAAGATGGAGGGACATAGATGGACTGGCTGTGCTGGCATACTCTCATTTGGCAGAAAGCAGTAATCATGGTCTGCTGAAGTGTCACCTGAAGGGCCTGTGTCAGCCTCAGGAATTTCCACAGATTGAGATGGGTAACCTTGGGGATTCCGGGACATCAGTTTGAGCTTTAGGTCTTGGTCGTACATCTCCACAACGATCTGGGGTGGCGGAGGATCCAGCTGAACACTCAGGTTGTAGTTCATCTTTAGTGGGATGTCATTTAGGCGGGACTTCCATACCTCCTAGAGTATGAGTGACCATTAAGTATCAGTACATTGTTGGCCTACTTCAAGTATTCATCAGGTTAAATAAAATTGGCCCCTTTTAACTGGATGACATTGCAATTGTAGGTTGTAGCCTCTATGGGTGGATTTGTTGTATAACTAGGAGTCTGAAATGTTACCTGAAAGTTCTCCAACACAGAAAGCTGCTCTTGTTTACTATACATTTCAAAGGCCACTCGAAAAACACCTTGGATGCTGTAGAACCACAGGCAATTGTTGGCAGTGGGTACCCTCAGGCCATGGACTCTAAATGCTGTGGATTGCAAACAAGATATGATATCCATAAACCATGCAACTTGCTTTATGATGTTCTGTATCTGGGGATCAAAACTTACCTGAGGAGAAATGTAGTTTAGTTGCCAATCCTTTCTTTGCAAACTTTGCATGATATCTGGGATGGTTCTCTGTGCGGATATCAGTGTTTGAGAAGAGATCAGCCCCTAAAAAGAGAGGAACCATTGGTCCCTAAAGAAGAGCAAAAATAATACGGCCTGAAGTCTAAATTTTAAAATGTACTGAGAGATAGCTGATGCAGCCTCTTCGCTCGCTAGCTAACGTTATGCAGCCATGCAACTCACCTCGACAGGACAGCTCGTTACTTTGAAAGAGCTTCTATTTGACAAGTATATAAAGCGAATTTTCAGCTTGCCACCATCCCAAAGCGGTAACTGGATAGTTGTGTATGTTGACATTATAAACCAGAAAGTTAGTTACAGCAATTGAACAACAATGTAATATTTATTATGCAGGTCCTCTCATGCGTTGGATGTTGATGACGACAACAGAGAAATGTTGGCGAAAGAAGGAAACGTCCTGAACATGTGACATAAAACAACCAATCAACGCTCTTGCGGGAGTACGTTCCGCAACAGAGCGAAGATGGCGGAGGTAGATTTTGGTGACAGTGAGCTCTTTGAACAATTGGGAGAGAATATTCCTGCTGCTACTCACGTTCGGTTCACGGAGGAAGAGGAGGATGGAGAAGAATGCTCTGAGCTCAAGGGAAGATTGGGGGAGTGTGAGGAGACAGTACGGAGTTTGATAGAAGAGAATATCCTTGTGTGTGTGTGAGAAGCTAGCACTAGCAGGTGCTCGCTAGCTAGGCACCGTCATGGGTTGTGATTAGAACAGCTACGACCAGAAGTGACTTCGACGCAGGTTAGCTAGATTGTACGCAACAGGTTAGGAGAATTAGGTTAAGAAAAAGGTAATGCCTCGTTAAAGACAACTGGGAACTCGATAGAAAAAAAAAACGAGCGCCAACTGAAATCGTTTTGAACGGTCATCCAACTCAGAATTTCAAGTCGGGAACTTGGGCGTCTTTCTAGAGCAGCGTTTCCCAAACTCTGTCTTGGGGCCCCCCGAGTGCACATTTTAGTTTTTGCACTAGTACTACACAGCTGATTCAGATAACCAACTAATCATCAAGCATTGATTTTAAAGATGCACTATGCAGAAATGGCTCCACCATTTCCTGGTAGCAGAAATTCTAATAGTTGTAATTTGAGTTTAACAAAACAAGCAAGTACAGTATAGAGAATCATTGTACCATCTAAATCGCTATGAAATATATTTCCCATAACCCAAAATATTGTATTTTCAGCTGTTTGAAGCTGGTGTACAAAACCAAAAGTGAGACGCAAAAATGAAACTTAAGACCGGGAAGCATAGTAGTTCATAGAACCGATCTACCGCTTAGACTTGCGTTCAATATGAATGACAGATCTGTAACACATTTCTATGTGAATTTGGTGGGGTTGCCCAAAAAGTTACATTTTGCATCTTGAAAGCTATGTAGTGTTAGGGCAAAAAACAAAACCTGTTCTACAGCTTCAACCTGAAGTTAGCTGATGTCATGATTTGACTGCGTTTTTGCAGAGTTCCTATTTGTCTTTAAAGCACCATTAGGAGGATAGGCTAAAATGCTCTCTTAAATAGAGCCCCACGGTGGAGGTGTCAAATAGCCTCGTTATGTAATTTTGTTACTTTTTATTTTATTTTTTACTTAAGTTTATTTAGTCAATATTTTCTTGAACTGCATTGTTGGTTAAGGGCTTGTAAGTAAGCAGTTCACGATAAGGTTGTATACACATGTTGTATTCTGCACATGTGACATTTGATAATACCCATAAAACCTAGCGGTCAAACAGGGAAATGGTTCCAATCGTTTTTCCACCATTCATTTTTCCCATAGGGGATTTAGAAACACTTAAAATAAGGGCTGTGTTTCGTGTAGACTTACCCTGGCATGACGTTTTGATAAACATGTAAATATGTCTTGACAAGGTGACTTATCAATATATTCGGCTCTATTTACTCAGATTCGAAAATGCTAATTAGCATCAAAGTAGACATTATACAAGACTACAAATCCCTGCAACTCCAGCACGTCATCTCTAGCTGACACCTTTGCTAACAGGTATTGTGTCAATTTAAAGCTTGCACAAGACGGTTCACAGAATTGTCAATTTAAAGACATTTAGCCAATTTATTCATTCAATTTATTCAAATTTAGCAAACAGTTAATCCAGAGATTCTTACCTTTGCCTTGATTCGGCAGTCTCGTCCAAATCATGGCATTTGTAGTTTTTCATGATAGCCACATTAGCAGCTGATAAGCATTTCATTTTTGGGGTGTAAATACAGGTTAATATATTGATAAATGTCCCCTTGTCCTAGAGAGATTTACACAGTTATCAAAACGTCACGCCATGGTAAGCCTACACGAAACACATTTTATTTTAAGTTTTTCTAATATCCCATATGGGGGAAAAATGAATGGTAGAAAAACAATTGGAACCATTTCCTTGTTTGACCGCTAGGTTTTATGGGTATTATGACTCATACTGTGGTACTCTATTGGTCTGTGGCCTAACGTTAGCTAGTGATCTAGCTAGAAATCAAGAAAATTGATTGGATGTCATTGATTGGACGTGCCCCTTGACAGCATTTCAGCTCACTACCTTGCAAACCTTTGGTCATTGCAGCTAAATACCATACTAGCTAGAACCCATGCAAAAAGTAATGTTTTTGTCCTGCTATCTGTCAAGCCATAGTAACTCCCAAGTCTGGTGGAGTGAATGGTAGCCAAAAACTGTTACATTTGGTCACACTCTTCAATGAAGCACTGCAGATTTTATGTACATAGCTAGAAGTAATCACTTTCCATTCATCCAATTATAAATATCTTGGGGTTAGGACTGAATAACCTTTTCCAAACTAACATTAGCAGACTGACTTAACTTGCTTGATGTCTAGCTATGTTGTTTTTATAAGTACCTCTTTCTTTAACCTATTGTCCACACCAAGAGTTGAAGAGAAAATTGAAAGTGTTGACAAGGCCAAGGTAAGTTATTGATACGCTACTCACTAGACTAGAGGCATTTCTACAGTAATGTCCTCATTCATATGTTTTTCTTCCAGTGGCATTAATGTTGAAAACATCAAGATTGATGGTCCTCTTCTACAGATCCTTTTCGCAAACAATAACATCTCAAAGTAGGTATTTTTTTTGGTTTCTTAGAATCATAATTGGATAAATTTACTAACTTGATTATATGAAAATTTGGGTATTAACATTTGAACTGTTAATCTTATTTTCCCAGGCAATGCCGTCAAGAAATCGAAGACTCCATCTGTAGTATTGTTCAGAAACATCAGCAGCAGGGAGAAGTTGAAAATGGAAATCCCTCCAGCAATGTCAACCCTCAGGTACATTTCCGGATTTGGTGAAGGTCCTCAAGCTTCAAAGAAGGAACAATTGATTACAGTTAAAATATTTTACATCTCTGTTTTCTTCCCCATGCAGTCTTCAAGTTTCATTATGGAAGAAGATCAGAAGACCAAGACCTCCTGTGGAATCAGAAAGATTAAGGAGGCCTTCAGTGTGAGTTCTTTTTGGGAATGGGGACAATCTAGGTGTCCAGACCATGCTTTGTGAAATGCACCATTTGCATTTGTTTGTCTGGATATAATATTTTTCTCTCTCTTTTCACAGATGGTGGGAAGTGTCCTGTATTTCACCAGTTTCTGTCTGGACAAACTTGGACAGCCCCTGCTAAATGATAACCCCCAGCAGACAGAAGGATGGGAGGTTCCAAAGTATCCTCAACACTGCTTTCTCTGCCCTCTGTGGACAGCCCTCTGTCCTTCACTCCCGTCTTCAACCCTTTTCAACAATGACACATTTCATTGTAGAGTCCAGCTTTGATTGTTGGAGAACATCAACTGGAGAGGAATCTCACAGTTGCCACTCTTTGAACCTTGAACCATTATCTTCCTTGTCGTTCATTGTGTGTGTATGAATGTATGTGGGAGTCGGTTTTGTTACCCAATTTGAAACTACAGTTGTCATTCATTGAGTTTCTGAATTGTTGCAAAGATATAAGCAGGTCTTCAGCCAGGTCATCGCCTTAGATGGACAAGAAGTACAGATGAAAGAGAAAAGGTATAGCAGACATTCATATGATTTTTCTTTTTATGCAAGAAATATCTGTAAATCATCATGACAATATCTTATTGTGCCATTTGTGCCCACACTACAGAGCTAAGCCTTGTTGTTTCAACTGTGGGTTGGATGGTCATCAACTTCGAGACTGTCCTCAGGTAAGCCTTGAAAAACGTTTGACTTTAATGTGCATCATGTAACAGGAAGGTTGCTCACTTACTATGGTCAGACAGAAGAGCTTAAACCCAGGTTTGACATGTGATCAACAGCTCTGTTCATGTTTTCTCCTTTAGCCAAAGGACATGGCCAGAATCAACGAGAAACGGAAGGAGTTTTCTCAGGGTAACCAGGGCAACCTGAGCAATCAGCGTTACCATGCTGAGGAAGTGGAGGAGCGATTTGCCAAATACAAACCTGGAATCATAAGGCAAGGCACATTGAAAATGTCTGATGGCCTTGACACAATAAGATGACAATTTGTTTTTAGTTGTTATTGCATGGCCAAAGTGAAATTGTTGTAGAGCTGAGGTTTTTGATATCCCAAATATCTTACCCATTGTGGTTTGTGTTTTCTCTCATTGAGCAGTGAGGAGCTGCTGTCTGCGCTGGGAGTTGATATGAACACCCTACCCCCTCACATCTACCGGATGAGGCAGCTAGGCTACCCACCTGGCTGGCTTAAGGAGGCAGAGATGGAGAACTCCGGTCTCACGCTATACGATGGGAAGGGTAAGATTAATCACTTTAGCAAATATTGGCCTTTCAGTTTTGGTTGAAGCACGGCTCTTTCATGATTCTCATTAATATTGCGCTGCTGTGTTCACTATATATAGTGTCAAGTGATGAAGAACCAACAGAGGACAATGGACAAAAAATCTCCTATGATGTTTCCAAGCTTGTAGATTTCCCAGGCTTCAATATATCTTCACCTCCTAGTGTGAAGGATGTAAGTCTCCTTGAAAGCAGTTTGATATCTTGCCATCATTAGGGTGAAAGCACACAGATCTTTGCACCACTTGTAAACCTTTTCACCCAACATTATTTTTTCCATTACTTTTAGGACTACAGGCTAAACCGCTCCATTCCAATGCAGCATAACCACATGAAGCAGAATTTTGCTGCCTATCTGTCCAACAATTTTCCAATGGTAAGTTTAATATTCTACTTTTTAATCAATTGTTTGCCACTATGTTTGCACACTATAAACTAATATATTTTGCCAATAGCCTGGTGCCAACTGCAATAAGAGACAACATGAATCCAACTCAACTCCCCGGCAGTCGAAGAAAAGGAGATCTGATGCCAGGAGTTCAGATATGGACGTTGATTCAGGTAGAGGTGTTATAATTCCAGGTGTCTGAACACAAAGTGAAAACGATGACCAGCAGATTAATACATTCTGCTTTACATAACTTTTCACTGTCATTATGACTGGTTGTCCTGTCTGCAGAAAACAACAGGAAAATACTTTTGAGTCACTTATGTTGTATGTGTGCAATGGCCTTGCTCTGGCAGTGCATAACACTTGTCAGTGTCTGTTTCCAGACCAGGATACTACACCCCACCGCCACCGGAGCTCAGACAGCTTCCAGTTCCAGCCCCCGCTGCCCCCTGGCTCACCATCCTTTGGTTCACCCCCTCCCTTACCTCATGGTACTCCGCCAGCCACTCCCACTCCCCCCCCTCTTCCTAAGGGAACACCTCCACCCACGCCCACTAATGGCTCACGGGCCCTGCAGGGACGCACTGTGGGAGGGGGTGAGGAGTCTGTAGGTGGGGAGGAGGAAGAGCTGACACTGGAAGAGCTGGAGGAGCAGCAGAGGCTGATCTGGGCAGCATTGGAAAATGCTGACACCGCCACCAACAGTGACTCTGAGACACCAGCTGTTGGAACACCCCTCCCCAGCTCGCCCAGCATCTCCACACCCGCCCACATCGACACTGAAATGGAGGAAGGTGAGGCTGAAGATTATGAGGAAAAGGAGGGATCTGTGGAGGCTGCCAGCCACAACAGTGATGAGCAGATCAGTGTTGAGCCATCTTCTAGTAAATGTCAGGATGGTAAGGAAGATGCTGAAGATAAAGGCAAGGTGGTCGAAGACAAGAGAAGCTTACTGCAATCACCAGACGAAGAAGAGAGCCCTCCGAGCCCTGAAGCTGCTACAGATAGAGGCAATGTGCTTGCACAGAAGCCCAGCTTGCTGCAAATACCAGCCCAACAAGAGAGCTGTCAGTCGGATCCCTCAGATCAGGATGCTATGGAGGGAGATCTGTCTGACTCTGTGGGGAAGGTAACGGCCGTGCCTCACCGGAGTAGGTTTTCACAGGGCATTATTCCCTTTGAGGACACGCCAGAATTCACAGAGGTTGCTGAGGCCACCGGGACATACCTACGAATCCGAGACTTGCTGAAAGGTTCCCCCCGAAATATGGCGAAAAACAAAAAGTGAGAAAAGACTAGCTTGAATTAAAATCCAGGGATTCTTTTGCATAAACACTTCTTTTTTTTTAACAAGTCTGTGGATTTCATACACTTTACTTTCTATAAGTGTGCCACAGATTGGAGCGGAACAGTTTGGTGACCTCTCATTCAAACTTATTTTTAATGGTTTATTTTTTGTACTAAACTGAATGTATTTTCTGTGTATGAGTTAGCTGGGGTCTAAAGACGCAAGGTTTTTCTTTCAGGAAACCCCATTGCTAGTTTCGGCAGTGTCTGTTTTGACATTCTGAGAATCATTTTTGTAACAATGGCAACATCCATATTGCTCTTTTAGGTGTAAAGATTTTATAAAATGTTTTTCCTCTTTCTGTTTTTACCATCAATTGATAATTTTTCTATGACATTTTCTCATTGCAGTCTAGGCGCCTCTTCTCATGGTTCAAGTAGCCTCCCATTGGCTACTCTTATCAAATAGGGACATTAATTGTGATGTTAATTTGAAACTCATTGATTTGAATTGTTGAGGTGATTAACTGGATTTTTCCAATTCTATATTGACACAGGAAATGGGTCTCTGCATTCAGAATCTCACTACAGCAATATGGCTATGCATAATATCTCATGTTAATTTTTTTAAGTAACAACCATTGTTGTCAGCATCATAGACATCTCTGCTCTAATTGCTACTACAGAATGGCACTAGAGGGCAGCAACACTTCATTTAACCACCACATTACATTTGACTATTTGTATTTATTAAGGATCCCCATTAGCTACTGCCAAGGCAGCATCTACTCTTCCTGGAGTCCAGCAACATTAAGGCAGTTATATACAATTTAAAATATTACATGACATAACATTTCATAATACTTTTCACAACCCATTAAGTGTGTGTCCTCAGGCCACTACTCTTATCACATATCTACAACACCAAATCCATGTGTACTTGTGTGCAGAGTGCATGTCTTATTGTGTGTGTGTGTTTTCCTCACAGTCCCCGCTGTTCCATAAGGTGTATTTTTATCAGTTTATTTTTTAAAATCAGATTCTACTGCTTGCATCATTTACCTGATGTGGAATAGAGTTCCATGTAGCCATGGCTCTATGTAGTACTGTGCGCCTCCCATAGTCTGTTCTTGACTTTGGGGTTGTGAAGAGACCTTTGGTAGCATGTCTTGTGGGGTATGCATGGGTGTCTGTGCTTTGTGCTAGTAGTTTAAACAGACACCTCGGTGCATTCAGCATGTCAACACTTCTTACAAAAACAAGTAGTGATGAAGTCGATCTCTCCTCCACTTTGAGCCATGAGAGATTTACATACACACATATTATTGTTAGCTCTCCGTGTACATTTAAGGGCCAGTCGTGCTGCCCTGTTCTGAGCCAATTGTAATTTTCAGAGGTCCCTCTTTGTGGCACCTGGCCACACGACTGAACAGTAGTCCAGGTGCGACAAAACTAGGGCCTGTAGGACCTGCCTTGTTGATAGTGTTGTTAAAAACGCAGAGCATCGCTTTATAATGGGCAGACCGCTCCCCATCTTAGCTACTGTTGTATCAACATGTTTTGACCATGACAGTTTACAAGCAATGCAGATGTAGAAGCAAAGCCAGTGGCATGTCATTAGTAAAGATTGAAAAAAGTAAGGGGTCCTAGACAGCTGCCCTGGGGAATTCCTGATTCTACCTGGATTATGTTGGAGAGGCTTCCATTAAAGAACCCCCCTCTGTGTTCTGTTAGACAGGTAACTCTTTATCCACAATATAGCAGGGGGTGTAAAGCCATAACACATACGTTTTTCCAGCAGCAGACTATGATCGATTAATGTCAAAAGCTGCAGTGAAGTCTAACAAAACAGCTCCCACAATCTTATCAGTTTCTCTCAGCCAATCATCAGTTATTTGTGTAAATTGAATGTCCTTCCCTATAAGCGTGCTGAAAGTCTGTTGTCAATTTGTTTACTGTAAAATAGCATTGTATCTGGTCAAACACAATTTTTCCCCAAAAAAGTTTACTACGGCTTGGTAACAGGCTGATTGGTTGGCTATTTGAGCCAGTAAAGGGGGTTTACTATTCTTGGGTAGAGGAATTACTGTTGCTTCTCTCCTGGCCTTAGGGCATACACTTTCTAGTAGGCTTAGATTAAAGATGGGGTAATATCGTCCGCTATTATCTTCAGTAGTTTTCCATTCAAGTTGTCAGATCCCGGTGGCTTGTCATTGTTGATAGACATCAACAATGCTTATCTTTCATAATTTGATCAGTTATACCTGGATGTGTAGTGTCAGTGTTTGTTGCTGGCATGTCATGTCTAAGTTTGCTAATCTTGCCAAAGAAAAAATTCATTATTTTAATAATTTATCTTTGTTTCATAGTAAAGTTAATTTTTATTCAGTTTAGTCACATGATTTCTCAATTTGCAGTACATTTGCCAATCAGTTGTGCAGCCAGACTTACAGTGCATTCGGAAAGTATTCAGACCCCTTGACTTTTTCCACATTTTGTTATGCAACAGCCTTTTTATTTTTATTTTTATTTAACCAGGTAAGCCAGTTGAGAACAAGTTCTCATTTACAACTGCGACCTGGCCAAGATAAAGCAAAGCAGTGCGATTAAAAACAACAACACAGAGTTACATATGGGGTAAATAAAACAAAGTTAAAAATACAAACAGAAAATATATATATACAGTGTGTGCGAATGTAGTAAGTTATGGAGGTAAGGCAATAAATAGGCCATAGTGCAAAATAGTTACAATTTCGTATTAACACTGGAATGATAGATAGAGATACTTGGGTGCAAAATAAATAACAATATGCGGATGAGGTAGTTGGGTGGGCTAATTTCAGAATGGCTGTGTACAGGTGCAGTGATCGGTAAGCTGCTCTGACAACTGACGCTTAAAGTTAGTGAGGGAGATAAGTGTCTCCAGCTTCAGAGATTTTTGCAGTTCGTTCCAGTCATTGGCAGCAGAGAATTGGAAGGAATGGCGGCCAAAGGAGGTGTTGGCTTTGGGGATGACCAGTGAGATATACCTGCTGGAGCGCAGACTACGGGTGGGTGTTGCTATGGTGACCAGTGAGCTAAGATAAGACTGGGATTTGCCTAGCAGTGATTTATAGATGACCTGGAGCCAGTGGGTTTGGTGACGAATATGTAGTGAGGGCCAGCCAACAAGAGCGTACAGGTCACAATGGTGGGTAGTATATGGGGCTTTGGTGACAAAACGGATGGCACTGTGATAGACTACATCCAATTTGCTGAGTAGAGTGTTGGAGGCTATTTTGTAAATGACATTGCCGAAGTCAAGGATCGGTAGGATAGTCCGTTTTACGAGGGCATGTTTGGCAGCATGAGTGAAGGAGGCTTTGTTGTGAAATAGGAAGCCGATTCTAGATCTAACTATTGATTGGAGATGCTTAATGTGAGTCTGGAAGGAGAGTTTACAGTCTAACCAGACACCTAGGTATTTGTAGTTGTCCACATACTCTAGGTCAGATAGTAGTGATTCTAGTCGGGTGGGCGGGTGCAAGCAGCGTTCGGTTGAAGAGCATGCATTTAGTTTTACTAGTGTTTTAAGAGCAGTTGGAGGCTACGGAAGGAGTGTTGTATGGCGTTGAAGCTCGTTTGGAGGTTTGTTAACACAGTGTCCAATGAAGGGCCAGATGTATACAAGATAGCATAGAGGTGGATCCGAGCTTCACCAGCAGCAAGAGCAACATCATTGATATACACAGAGAATAGAGTCGGCCCGAGAACTGAACCCTGTGGCACCCCCATAGAGACGGCCAGAGGTCCAGACAACAGGCCCTCCGATTTGACACATTGAACTCTATCTGAGAAGTAGTTGGTGAACCAGGTGAGGCAGTCATTAGAGAAACCAAGGCTATTTAGTCTGCCAATAAGAATGCGGTGGTTGACAGAGTCGAAAGCCTTGGCCAGGTCGATGAAGACGGCTGCGCAGTACTGTCTTTTATCGATCGCGGTTATAATATCGTTTAGGACCTTGAGCGTGGCTGAGGTGCACCCATGACCAGCTCGGAAACCGGATTGCATAGCGGAGAAGGTACGGTGGGATTCGAAATGGTCGGTGATCTGTTTGTTAACTTGGCTTTCAAATACTTTCGAAAGGCAGGGCAGGATGGATATAGGTCTGTAACAGTTTGGATCTAGAGTGTCACCCCCTTTGAAGAGGGGGATGACCGTGGCAGCTTTCCAATCTCTGGGGATCTCAGACGTTACGAAAGAGAGGTTGAACAGGCTAGAAATAGGGGTTGCGACAATTTCGGCGGCTAATTATAGAAAGAAAGGGTCCAGATTTAAAGTAGATTTAAAGTGGATAAAATAAATAAAAATCCTGATCAGTCTACACACAATACCCCATAATGAGACACAGCAAAACAGGTTTTTAGACATTTTTGCAAATGTATTAAAAATAAAAAACAGATGCCTTATTTACATAAGTATTCAGACCCTTTGCTATGAGACTCGAAATTGAGCTCAGGTGCATCCTGTTTCCATTGATCATCCTTGATGTTTATACAACTTGATTGGAGTCCGCCTGTGGTAAATTTAATTGATTGGACATGATTTGGAAAGGCATACACCTGTCTATATAAGGTCCCACAGTTGACAGTGCATGTCATGTAAGAGCAGAAACCAAGCTATGAGGTCGAAGGAATTGTCTGTAGAGCGCCGAGACAGGATTGTGTCGAGGCACAGATCTAGGGAAGGGTACCAAAAAATGTCTACAGCATTGAAGGTCCCCAAGAACATAGTGGCCTCCATCATTCTTAAATGGAAGAAGATTGGAACCACCAATACTCTTCCTAAAGCTGGCCGCCTGGCCAAACTGAGCAATCAAGGAGAAGGGCCTTGGTCAGGGAGGTGACCAAGAACCTGATGGTCACTCTGACAGAGCTCCAGAGTTCCTCTCTGGAGATGGAAGAACCTTCCAGAAGGACAACCATCTCTGCAGCACACCAACAATCAGGCCTTTATGGTAGAGTGGCCAGACGGAAGCCACTCCTCAGTAAAAGACACATGACAGCCTGATTGGAGTTTGCCAAAAGGCACCTAAAGACTCTCAGACCATGAGAAACAAGATTCTCTGGTCTGATGAAACCAAGATTGATCTCTTTGGACAGAATGCCAAGCGTCATGTCTGGAGGAAACCTGGCACCATCCCTACGGTGAAGCATGGTGGTGGCAGCATCATGCTGTGGGGATGTTTTTCAGCGGCAGGGACTGGGAGACTAGTCAGGATCGAGGGGAAAAATTAACGGAGCAAAGTACAGAGATCCTTGATGAAAACCTGCTCCAGACCGTTCAGGACCTCAGACTCACCTTCCAACAGGACAACGACCCTAAGCACACAGCCAAGACAACGCAGGAGTGGCTTCGGGACAAGTCTCTGAATGTCCTTGAGTGGCCCAGCCAGAGCCCGGACTTGAACCCGATCGAACATCTCTGGAGAGACCTGAAAAAACCTGACAGAGCATGAGAGGATCTGCAGAGATGAACGGGAGAAACTCCCCAAATGCAGGTGTGCCAAGCTTGTAGCATCATACCCAAGAAGAAACAAGGCTGTAATCGCTGCCAACGGTGCTTCAACAAAGTATTGAGTAAAGAGTCTGAATACTTACGTAAATGTGATTTCAGTTTTGTATTTTGTATAAATTTGCCAAAATTTCTAAACCTGTTTTTGCTTTGTCATTATGGGGTATTGTGTGTAGATTGATTGATTGATGATGGGGGGACAATTTATTCAATTTTAGAATAAGGCTGTAACATAACAAAATGTGGAAAAAGTCAAGAGGTCTGAATACTTTCCGAATGCACTGTATTTGCCATTCCTTTTGTCTTATCCCTCTCAACCATAGCATTTTTCAATTCCTCATCAATCCACAGGAATTTTAAAGGTTTTACAGTCATTTTCTTAATGTTTGCATGCTTATTAGTAACTGGAATAAGCAATTTCAAAAATGTGTCAAGTGCAGCGTCTGGCTATTCCTCATTACACCCCACAGACCAACAAATATTATTTACATTTAATAACATAGGAATATCTACAAAACGTGTTTTATACACTATATTAGGCCCAGTCTTTAGAACTTTGGTTCTCTTAGATATGGCTACTATATTGTGAACACTACATCCAATGGATTTGGATACTGCTTTAAAGCAAATTTCTGCAGCATTAGTAAAGATGTGATCAATACATTATGATTTTATTCCTGTGCTGTTTGTAACTACCCTGGTTGGTTGACTGATAACCTGAACCACTCACTAACTGTAAGTCGCTCTGGATAAGAGCGTCTGCTAAATGACGCTGGTTACAGTTTGAAGCTTTTTCTTGAGTGGGCAGTCTGATGAAAGTCAGTCAATATTTAAATCACCCAGAAATATACCTTACTGTTGATCTCACATACTTTATCAAGCATTTCGCACGTTTTCCAGATACTGACTATTAACACTTGGTTGTCTATAGCATCTTCCTACAAGACTAAGAAGTGATAGACCATCATGTCTCTAGAGAAGTGTCACAGGAGATGGGCCAACGTTTTACAATGCAATGGTCTGTTTTCGTTATTCCAAATTGGACTGTTTGTCACCGTAGTTGTTTTGCCATTGAAAGTCTGATTTAAAAGTACATAGGCTGCGGTAAGTTAATTTCTCGTGTTTTTGTTATTAAATCTAAATATTTTTTAAAGATTAGAAACCATTTGAAGGGCTGATGTTTCGAGTGGTGACAAGCTGGTGCTGGATGGAAATTGATTGTTGGTCTGAAGCATTGTCTGTGGCCTATTTCGTGACTAACTAACTGCCCTGTTCTAATACTTATGCTTTTCGAATACAGCTTCCTTTAACCTCCCTATAATTAAATACATGATTCATCTGTATAGGGTGTTTGGATGGTTTCCAATTTGCCACCCAACTCCTACTCTCACCAGTGAAATCATGTCAGTACCGTATTCGAATTTACCAGAATTTGAATGGTGAAAATAAGGAAGTTCCACAAAGCCCACACAAGGTTTCAAAATCTGTTTGGTTAACAGGTACAGGGAAAGGGAAAGGAACAACCGTACATAAGCGGCAAACGTTTGTCTGTATTGACGCAATCTTTATTCTTAATCTTGTACCGAAATTGCATGCTGAAAGATAAAAAATCTGAGCAAATAGTTTTAATTGAAAGTAATACAATTATCTTTATCCTGAATAAAACTTTGACAGACAAATAATTAAAAAAAGTTTAGTAGCTTTTTTTTCTTTTAGCAAATGCATCTTATGACCATTGTGTTAATATT
The DNA here is from genome assembly GCF_964263955.1 of Coregonus lavaretus. Taxonomy (NCBI): domain Eukaryota; kingdom Metazoa; phylum Chordata; class Actinopteri; order Salmoniformes; family Salmonidae; genus Coregonus; species Coregonus lavaretus. The sequence continues at coordinate 24,581,787 of NC_140004.1, read as the reverse complement.
ATAATTGTGGTAGCTTATCATTTTTTTAATTTGGGTTTTAGACTAGTTTAGTTATTTCCCCCCCCTCTCCTCTCCTCTCCTCTCTAGTCTATAGGGGCGAGACCATTTTTACGTCATTGCTTCGCTTAATCAGCACCTCGTGAATGAGAGTCCGTCCGAACACAAGGCTTCGGTAGCACTCTCGACAGAGAGTTGTGCCTGTCTGGGATTGTTTCTAGCTTTTCGACAAAGAAAAAAATCATACGAGAGTGCTACAGGTAAGGATTGGTGAAAAGGCTTACACCCGGCTATCTCACGTTTGCTTTATGGGTAGCTCGCGGGCCCTCAGCCAAGGCAGGGAGCGCACAAGCCACGGAGAAACTGGGGTACTAAGCGCCAGTTTAGCTCACGTAACGCTAGCTAGCTGCTAGTGCTACCGCGTTTAGCCTGCCACTACTACCTGTCTGGGCCTTCAGGCTAGATAACTACCGATAACTAATCTCAAATGTTTAACATGGTTTGACTTGGATATTTTCACGAGATCATAATCGCTAGTTTTCAAGACGTTGTCATTCAGCGCGGCGACATTGCGGTACGAGTCGACGTTCGGACCTGTGGAATTCCCTCAACGTTAGCTAGCTTTCCTAATACGCGCAACAAGACCTTGTCAGTGACAGTGGGCTATGTTTGCGGGGCTTAGGTAACCTCAGATAGTATGAACCATATGACTACTGGCTAACTAAATCAGCCACATCGACTAGCCAGTGTTTTAATACATTTGGATTGTTTGATTCAATAACTAGATTTTAGCTAAATTTGTTAACCCAATCGAGTTTTCTTGAAGTTAGCTTTGTACAGTAGCTCCTTTCGCAGCTACTGTCACGGTATCCAGATGTGCCACCTCATCAACCACACCGTAAACATCAGTGGAATGCAATGCGTCAGTGGGAATCTCCCAGGGAACCTTTCGACTGGTCAATCATAAATATGTGCACCTTTGCCTGTCCCATTAAGAACACGGCAAACTCAACAAACCCTATGTCTGTCAGCTTGCTCGCTAACTTCAAGGAAATTATATTTAGTAATTGGCTCTGCTAGATACACCTTTCATAAGTGGATATCTCTTGCCAAATATCCTAACATGGTAGTGATTGAAATCACTTTATAGTTTGTACCTAAACTCAGGTCAATGTAATCTATTCTGTGACTTAGCTATGTGTAAACTATCTGTGACCCTGAATTGGTTTCAGTGGGTGTTTGACACTGCTCATGCTCAATATAAATTTATTCAGTAATGATTAAACAAAACCCTGTTGGGTTAACATTTGATCATGAACAATCTGCATAGTTTTTGGCCCCATATAATTGATAGATTTCAGCAAAACAGAACTTCAGGCTTAGGTTTCTGCACCCTTTTTATGCACAGATCAAAGTCCACCAACAAGGCTCAAGAAGTTTGCCCTCTCCCTGTAACGGAAGCAGGGGCACCAAGGATGATTTGACCTTCCATTCTCCTGTGTCCTGTGCCAGGGTGCTCTCAGGCCCCAGTGCTGTACTCTCTGCAGAGGTGGCCAGGCCCTTCATATGCTCAGAGAAAAGGAGCTCAGGCAGGGTTTAGGTTGCCTACAGTTAACCTGGTTTCCTCTCTTCTTGGGCATCTCGGAAACAGACATCTGTTTTCTTCTCTCTGACTCCTTGGTATTGGCCCTGCTCTGGTGGCACATTTGAATTGCTAGACTAGAGCAAGATAAGTAACAGAAAAAGTGGGCCAATGAGATTAATTATTATTGAATGATATCAAGGACATTGAGTCTGGAGTTTGACTACCATCTCCACTGATTTATAGCAAACCCATGTCATCAAACACAACATATCACTACACAAGCTTCCAGACACTACAAACAATTAGCCTACAGTTCATCTTTTGATGAGGAATCCGAATTCAGACTATTCTAAACTGAGCTGTGTGGTTATTAACGTGTTGATGTGTATGAAGTTTCAGTTAGTAAATTGTCCATTCTCTGAAGGTCAGTTGTCTCTTCTATACCTGCTCTCCCTATCAAAAATACAATTATTTGTTAGGAAAGTAGGCTAGACAACAATGCTTGTATTTTAATGTCTTAAAGTTTAGGATATCAGTGTTGGTGGAAAAAGTTACCTGTAATGATTATTTCACTAATCTTTGTCAACCAAGCTATTAAAACTCAACTTTGAGATGTTTTGGGGGGCATTAGGCGTAACTCAACTCAAGCTCTAAGAGACGAGTGCTGAACAAGGCTGTTTGTGTTGGACAATCAGAGGCTGTGAGTGGGGAGGTACAGTGAGGGGAAAAAAGTATTTGATCCCATGCTGATTTTGGACGTTTGCCCACTGACAAAGAAATGATCAGTCTATAATTTTAATGGTAGGTTTATTTGAACAGTGAGAGACAGAATAACAACAAAAACATCCAGAAAAACACATTTAAAAAATGTTATAAATTGATTTGCATTTTAATGAGGGAAATAAATATTTGACCCCCTCTCAATCAGAAAGATTTCTGGCTCTGAGGTGTCTTTTATACAGGTAACGAGTTTAGATTATGAGAACACTCTTAAAGGGAGTGCTCCTAATCTCAGTTTGTTACCTGTATAAAAAACACCTGTCCACAGAAGCAATCAATCAATCAGATTCCAAACTCTCCACCATGGCCATGACCAAAGAGCTCTCCAAGGATGTCAGGGACAAGATTGTAGACCTACACAAGGCTGGAATGGGCTACAAGACCATCGCCAAGCAGCTTGGTGAGAAGGTGACAACAGTTGGTGCGATTATTCGCAAATGGAAGAAACACAAAATAACTGTCAATCTCCCTCGGCCTGGGGCTCCATGCAAGATCTCACCTCGTGGAGTTGCAGTGATCATGAGAACGGTGAGGAATCAGCCCAGAACTACACGGGAGGATCTTGTCAATGATCTCAAGGCAGCTGGGACCATAGTCACCAAGAAAACAATTGGTAACACACTACGCCGTGAAGGACTGAAATCCTGCAGAGCCCGCAAGGTCCCCCTGCTCAAGAAAGCACATATACAGGCCCGTCTGAAGTTTGCCAATGAACATCTGATTGATTCAGAGGAGAACTTGGTGAAAGTGTTGTGGTCAGATGAGACCAAAATCGAGCTCTTTGGCTTCAACTCAACTCGCCGTGTTTGGAGGAGGAGGAGGAATGCTGCCTATGACCCCAAGAACACCATCCCCACCGTAAACATGGAGGTGGAAACATTATGCTTTGGGGGTGTTTTTTCTGCTAAGGGGACAGGACAACTTCACCGCATCAAAGGGACGATGGACGGGGCCATGTACTGTCAAATCTTGGGTGAGAATGTCCTTCCCTCAGCCAGGGCATTGAAAATGGGTCGTGGATGGGTATTCCAGCATGACAATGACCCAAAACACACGGCCAAGGCAACAAAGGAGTGGCTCAAGAAGAGGCACATTAAGGTCCTGGAGTGGCCTAACCATTCTCCAGACCTTAATCCCATAGAAAATCTGTGGAGGGAGCTGAAGGTTCGAGTTGCCAAACATCAGGCTCGAAACCTTAATGACTTGGAGAAGATCTGCAAAGAGGAGTGGGACAAAATCCCTCCTGAGAGATGTGTGCAAACCTGGTGGCCAACTACAAGAAACGTCTGACCTCTGTGATTGCCAACAAGGGTTTTGCCACCAAGTACTAAGTGATGTTTTGCAGAGGGGTCAAATACTTATTTCCCTCATTAAAATGCAAATCAATTTATAATTTTTTTTTGTTGTTTTTCTGTCTCTCACTGTTCAAATAAACCTACCATTAAAATTATAGACTGATCATGTCTCGGGGGCGGCAGGTAGCTTAGTGGGTAAGAGCGTTGTGCCAGTAACCGAAAGGTCGCTGGTTCTAATCCCCGAGCCGACTAGGCGAAAAATCTGTCGTTGTGATCTTGAGCAAGGCACTTAACCCTAATTGCTCCTGTAAGTCGCTCTGGATAAGAGCGTCTGCTAAATGACTAAAAAAAAAAAAAAAAAAAAAAAAAAAATGTCTTTGTCAGTGGGCAAACGTACAAAATCAGCAGGGGATCAAATACTTTTTTCCCTCACTGTATTGGGGGCGAAAGACCCTGGCTTTTTGTTGCGCTGCCTGCTGCCAGTGCTAGGGGGGCTATATAATGACCCAGCAGATGTTTCCTCAAAAGATAAGAACTGGAGTATGCCTTTAGTGCACTTAATATGTGAGGAGGCAGCAGGAGAGTTTGTTTCGAATGTGTGATGCGATCACACTTTCTGCAGATTTAGTGTACAAATACTGGTAAGCGATGAGGGAAATTCGAATGCCGCCAAACAGGGGCATAGTAGACATTATGATTGGGCAAGTTGCCAAGACAACCTAATGAGAGTGCAGAGGGCACAAGGCTCAGCTCCTGTCATTGTTTGTGATTTAAAGCCACTCGCCAGGGCAGGCTCTAAAAGAGATGTGGTGCCAAGGCATTTCTATAGGCTAAACCTGCCCACTGGCTGGTGCACAAGTCGAGGCTAGTGAAGTGATATTCAGTAGATGTATTTTAGACCAAGAGCCTTGTGTCCCCTGCATGTCCCTGAATCTCTTTTGCAGTGTGGCATTGTTAACCACACAAAGCAATTTTTCTGCACTTTGGTTTCCCACAGCTTCATGTTTGTTAAGTATTAGGGTTGCACTTTACATTACAGCACTACACGGATTAAAGTAGTAATAACATGGTAATAGTATTGTAACAAGTTATAGTTACAATCAAATATTAGGATATTTGCCCTGATATCCCTTCATTCCAGTATAGGCCTAATTATATGCTTGGTCTTTTCTTGGGAGAGAAATTGGCCAGGAATATGCATCAGTACACTAGCAACACTGTCATTTCCATTGAGATGCTAATGGTAGTAATGGCTTGCTTAGTAAGGCTGAATGTGAGAGCCCATTGCATTGCTATTGTGGTGCATCCAATGCAGAGAAATGTGTGCTTACTGAAAGCAAGACCACTCTAGCACTCTTACATATTCATTATTCCCCTCACTCTAGCTATCAACACGAAAACAACTTTAAAACTTGCGGACTGCTTGAGAAAATATTTGTTATGCTTTTTGTACTACAACCATATTTGCATAAAACTCAATGCATTTCAATGGCCATAGACTTGAATGGTAAAATTTTAAATGTTTTAGATGCTTCTCCTTGAACCGTTTAAGCTATCAACTCCAAACCAATGTTGAAATCTGCAGACTGACTCAACTTCGATATCTTGCATACACAGCTTGTTGAAACTATTTATGCTTTTTGAACTATAACAATTTTAAATGTGCATAAGTAACAGGTTTGAATGAGAACCATAGGAATACTGTTGTAGCTATTGAAAATGGTCCTGCTTCTCAGCCAGTTAAGCCACTAGACCAACTTAAAAAAAACGTTCAAGCTATCCTAACTTCAAATGATCTGGAACCTTTAAAATAGAATCTATTTGAATTAGCATAAATGGGCATAAAAACGTTATGAATTCAATGCCAACCATAAGCACACAGTGGTAGACCATTTTAAATGCTACTGATCTTTTACCATCTCAGCTGCAAACATGAAAAATAACGTTTAACATTTGCATAAATTAGCATAATGAACTAACCCACCAACAGTAATAGTAACTCTTGAACCATTCAAGCTAGAAACCAAACCAACTTCAGGAAATGTTTAGAAAATTTACTTTTCTAGTTTTATGTTGTCCTTGGATTTAAAATGCTTGCTAGAACTTTATTATTTTCACCTAGCTACATTATGTTGGACAATGTTGTAAGGCTTTAAAATCAGTGTTCAAGTAGCCTAATTCTTTAACATTCCACAACCAAAGTCTGTTGTACCAAGTGGTTAAACACTTTTTTCAAGATTTATGCCCTGAGACAAATCGACTATTTCCTATTTTCCAAGTGCTTCCATCTAGCTGAGAGAGTGAATTACTTTATTTGCCCTTAATGAAGGGAATGGGGAAAAGAAAGGGGAAGTCTGAGAGGGAAGTGTAGGATACAGTACATTGCAAATATGCACAATAAGCAAATTAGAGATGTCATTTAGTGATGCTTTTTGCACTACTGATGTCAGCAAAAGTATATTGTACAGTGAAAAATTAAAGGAATGAAAGGCCTTTTTCCTGCATTCATAGAGTTATGCAGTCTGTCTGTGCGATGCTTCCCTACTGTGCATGGTTTAGCTAAGCCGGATATGCTGTGGATAAGCTCCTGCCATAAGTAATCGTACATGGAAGTCGATTATCTCCATGTTTTGGGCCCTGAAATCGGTTTCAGAAGTAAATCTGTTTTACAGAACACATCCTCTACCAGTCAAATAAAATTGTATTTGTCACATGCGCTGACTACAACAGGTATAGACTTTACTGTGAAATGCTTATTTACGAACCCTTTCCCAACAATGCAGAGTTAAAAAGTAAGAAAATTAGCAAAATAAAAAGGAAATAGTATCACAATAAATTAATAATAACTAGGCTATATAACTAGGCAGTCCCCACCCATTTCATGTATCCCAACAGAGCACCAAGGTTATATTTCCTTTTACATTGCTGTCTTCGTTGAAAAACTATTTAGAAATAATATTGAAGGGTGGCAGCAAGCTATCAGATTTTTGATGTCTCCTAAATTTACAGCATGCACTGGTGGAACTGTAATGTTGAGTTCATAATGCAAATGACTCATTAGTGCTTTACATTTTATAGGTGGCATGAACCCAGAGCCATTGGAGACATGTAATTAGACACCAAAATAATTCATGTCTGCACTTCCTGTAGGAAGTGGGTCAAACAAGTGCTAAAGGAAATGATCCTGGCTCCCGAGTGGCGCAGCAGTCTAAGGCACTCCATCTCAGTGCTAGAGGCGTCACTACTTTCCTTCAATTCATGAGGCATGTCTTACCTTGCTTCAAAGTAGCCTTGCGAAAATCCAACCGTAGAAACGTGAAGGCAATTCTTTTTATAAAGACTTCCTCATGCCATTAACCAGCATTTCTCTCCTGTTCTATTGTTTTTCATATCAACTCCCTTTCGCTGTCCAGAAGCCAAAGGCACAATCCTAGTCATATTAGCAACCCATCATAGTTGTTGCTATTAGATTCCCCCTCTTTCTAAATTTCTAACAGATATTTTAATCTCTGTCACAACTGCTCGCATTAGGTTTAGAACTGTGTTTTCCGCAAATTCCATTTTGGCAAATGTTTGAAAATGATGTTTTATTAGCTGCTTCATTACAGGAGTGTTCAATAATAGGCTATAGCCTTTTGAACTGTAAGACGATAGGCTTGCTGTTGTTGCATGTTTCCATTAAGCTCTTAATGAGAAATGTCCGGTCCTTGTATGCATGCATAGTATCAGAGAGGAAGAGACAAAAGCGAGATGTTTAGCTCTCGCCAAAATCTGTCCTAAATAAGCCCGATATGTTTCTATGGGCTTATTTTGGGCCTAAGCTTGTCGCCTGCCTTCCCGCCTTGGGCCGACTCCCATTGTTAGGGCGGAAACATAAGTATCTCATCATTATATACAGATCTCTAATAGTATTTTCTATTGGTCACATCATTCTACTGTTTGGAAACAATTTAACCGTTTGTTGACCGGTTAATGAGGGTCAGTTAGTCGTCAGCAAAATTGACCGAAATTTCCATCCCTAACGTGGATGGGAATTATTTTCATGAAAATACCCTGACTAGTAACCTAGTTTAAGATGTTGGTATGGTAACTTTCCCATAATACCATGTCATTTTGCACATTCATCACTGTAGTGTTAACAAAAGTAGGCTAGCCTACAGCTGTAATGCAGTGCATGACAGTGATGGGCATTTGGTTTTGTAAGGATAAGTGAATTGCCCAAAACCTGCATTGACAGAACATTGGTGTTTGGCTGCTTTCCTGACTAGAGATTAGAGTGAGAGTCTGGAGCAAAGGATTACCTTTACTAGTGGGAAACGTCTCCTACTGCATAATTTTATCATTTTCAGCTGACTACACCATTGCTAAGCTGAAAACATTTTCTCACTTTCATAGGCACAAGCCGTTTATAGATGTAAGGCTCTGGTTTCATGTCTAGAAATTGCTGGTCTATTTGGGAAAGCACACTCTCTTCCCCAAGTCTTTCTCCAAACAATGCCATGGAAACAACAGATTAGAAGTTTGTGAAGCAATGGAGGAGGCATAGTCCTATTTTTTTGTGGGGTTGTTTTTGTTTAAGTCAGCTTTGGAAATATAGGCCTAGGCATTTGTTGTAAGCGGCTATCTTCTATTTTTTATAGAGTAGAACATTAGTGAGAAGATAGTGAACTTATCTCAAATAGAACAGGCATGTCAATGGATAGACCCCTCTACTCTACTCGATGTATCCTCTCATTATTCGCTGCCATGAAGATATCAATCATTTCTGTGCTTTTTCCTTGAGGGCCTGTGCTCGTCATCCTGACCTCAGGGTACTAATGCGTGTCATTCAGCCACAGAGGGGGAAAACTGTCGCATGTAAATTGGGTCAATGCTGCTGACCCACCCTTTATTCTGTGCTGCTGAGAAATCTCTTTTTGAGTTCAGGTAGATGTGTGTGTGAGAGAGATCTAGTTTGTTTTATTTAACCCAGCTCTTAGGGCTTCAGAGGAATGGAAGGTATGTGTCTGTGACTTAGCAGCAAGATCCATTTAACATTTCTTTAGTTATCAGTTTTCCGTAATCCAGGGCATTTTGATACATTTACATCTTATCCAGAGCGACTTACATGAGCAATTAGGGTTAAGGGCCTTGCTCAATGGCACATCGGCAGATTTTTCACCTAGTCTGCTCGGGGATTAGAACCAGCGACCTTTCGGTTACTGGCACAACGCTCTTAACCACTAAGCTACCTGCCGCCCCACTCACTCAGAACCAGGGGAGACCTATCTGTCAATAGCTGTATTTGTAATGTAATAATAAACGTTTTTGAAGTTGAACTAGCCTATTCCATTACAGATGTTACCTAACCCCAGCCTAAACAGTAGGCCAGATGTAAAACTGAAGCTGTTCAATGTTCTGTAGGACAACATTCCTCTGTACAATAGTGCATAGTTTGTGTTGCCATAGCAGCAGTAGAGTGTGGTTGACCTCCAGGGGTAAGGTAGTAACTTGATGTGAAGGCCTTGCTGTGCACCTGCTGCTCTGTGCTCTCTCAACCACACACATTATTTCAACACTTTTGAGTTCCTAATATGCTGCAAGTCTGAGCAAAGACTGTCAATAAAATTCAGTCTACCTACATTGCTAGCTAACAGTAGAACACATCTGTTGCCACTCCCTGGCCTAAGGCTTAATCAGTTACTACATTATTAATGCTATTTCTCAAACATTAATAGGTACCCTTATTGAGAAATCTTTGAAGGACAACACCAACTTTGCCGGAATATGCCAAGGTCACCCTTTGATTGTCAGTCTGGTAATTACAGGTAGGCTAGACCCTTGTATCGTCTTTAGCTATTAGCTAATCTAGTAGTCTGTCCTGTAGGAGGGCTGCTAAACACCCTAATCATTTTCTGTTTGTGCACTAATCCCTCCCTCTTTACCTAGAGTTTGTAGCTTCACACGAACTGGCTCTACGGTTTATGGTGAAGAGGGAGGGCCAAGACTATTGACTTGTGCTTGATGAGCACAGAGCTATATGCTAGGCCTGATTGGTTGGTAAACCCTGGCAAACACACACTAATACAGCAGAGCACTGGTGGTGGGCATGTGAGGAATTTAGAAACATGTAATTGGAGTGTTTTTAAATCTATGTAATGGGCCCTTTTTAGAGTTGCTTATTAAAGTGTAACTGAAACGATTCATGAAGTAAGGGTCATTTTAATAACCTAATAGGATCACCAAGCATGTCCCAACCCCTAAAATTGCAAAAACATGCATACGTAAATAAAAACTTTCTTGCATACGTAAATAAAAACTTTCTAAACGTTCTCACTGACCGATAGGGTGCGGCCATCAAGAAACCGTCACGTCGGTTGCATGGTCACTTCTCACTGACAGCTAGCAGTGACAGTGTGTGGTCACGTCTCGCTGACAGTTTCTCTAGATAGCAGCTAGCTGAAAATGGCTTAGACAGAACCAGCTCAAAAGAGGTGTAAAGGGGGGTCTTACTGTATAGCTCCAGGCTGTAGTAATGAATTTTACAGAACAGAAGGAGTCCACTACCATGTCCTACCACTCAAGCGACAATCCGTGTTGCGACAATGGCTTGTGGCTATGAAGCTAGCCATGCTACAGATACATATTGCTAGCTTACTTGACTAATTACCTAATTAACACACTTAGCTGCTGACATAAACGGTATTACTGACATCTAAACTCTGAGGGAAATATGGTGTGCTGGCTAACACATGTACAGGAGAAATACAATATAAACAGTGACATGGAAAGCAACTTACTGTTCAATAATGCACACGAAAGGAACCACTGTAATGTACAAACAGCCAGGAGCGCCAATAACTTATGCCGCGTTCAAAACAACTGCGAACTCTGAAATCTCCAACTTAAGTGCGTTTTTCGAGTTCCCATTTGTCTTGAAAGCACCATTAGTTATTTACAATAACTGTGAACTTGTCCTGGCATGCACCAGGAGCGTGAATAGAAGGTGCTCACATGCTCACTGTGCAGGGAGAGACGTCATACCTAGAATGAGAACAGCTCGAGAGAGGCATCCTTTCTTATATACTCTATATGGAACAATTTGGTGGTGGTGGAATAAATTAAATTACATAAAGACATTTAGCATGGAGAAATTCAAATGTAGCCATTTTGTTATTCATTACACAATTTACTACAATAGGCTGCATAAAATAGATGAAGGATAAACAACAAACTGTAAAGTAGGCTGCATGAGCGAGTCAAATGTTTCCATCATAAAAAGCATATTCAAATCCGTAGTCCTCTTCAGAGGGGAACTGCGATAATTTGCATGGACCACACAGGCAGGTATAGGCACTCTGTTCCTCTTCCCAAGTGTCCTCTTGCCCACAGGGTGAATTGCCTATAGGCAGTCAATCTGTAAAGACTGAAACATGCCTATTGATTATTAAATGTGCCTTTATTCTAAGAAATTATTGAGGTCCTGCAATAGAATGCTTATGATTGTAATCAGAAGTATGGTAATCAGAAAAGAGCTAATTATAGATTATTAGATATTGGAATGGATGCAAGGTAGCCTACTAATATTATAATAGGCATTGAAAGTGGATTGTGTCACGATTTGTAAAATGTAAACAAACGCACCTGTCATTACAGTAGCCAGCAAAAGACTGTAGAGTGGTTGTAAACAACTAGCTAGCTAACTATCTTGGCAACTTGTTGTGGGGCGACATAATTCACCAAACTTCACTTAGTTATTTAGCTAGCTAACTGGGTAGCTTTCCTAGCAAGCAAACACACTGCCTCTGATTAAGGTTTTGTTTACATTCATTGACGTTTATGACATTTCCACTTTCACCCAATACACATCAATATGATCAAACAGCGCAGTGCCAATGCAGGATAATCTATTAGCTAGCTAGTTCCTTACTAGCTAACTAGCTCTTCTAAAATGTAAACAATGTCTAGTAACTTTACGGTACCTTCTGTTTATAGGGCGCACCAAACTTTCTGCCTGTATGTCCTTCAGGGATAGCATGGCCACCTCCAAAAGGTCTCGCCCTTCACAGAGCATGGTGAAGAGCCTGTGATTAACGATACAAGGTAGTTGTCCTGGTCCACCACCGACACGCAGGTTATGTAGGGCTGCTTCTTTGCAACAGATCGACTCTGTGACCATGGGCATCGCAGTGCAGTTGCCACAAGTGCACCACTTGCAATTGTTCAGCCTGTGGTGTAATCTGTCTACAACTACATTCTCTTGCTCAAAAGGTACTGAAGGTGCTACTAGGGGACCATGAAGAACAGGTTTAAAGGTATATGCCAGGGGATGAACAGGGACAGCTTCGATGGATCGGCCTTCCATTTTTAAATTGACCTCTGTGTGCTGATGTGCGGGGCTCTGACGCAATCTCACGCTACCATTCCGATGACGTCAGTCGTATACGTCATTCCAATATGGCGGCGACCTACATTTTACAAGTACTTACGAGGTGTTTGACAAAAGTCAAATATTTTGCTTTTCTGCCGTTTTTTAAAGTTTCCTTTCACTGTATATTATTACATACATATGATAACATGATATCACTGTTTGTTTTAGCGTTTCAATTAATCTTTAAAGCAATGAGGGTAGAACATCATGTTATTGAGCAAAACAAAATGAGTGTACTCTGACAAATGCGGGCCTTGGGGTCTTTATGTCTGGTGTTGAAAGAGGATTTAAGCGCCGGTCAGGTGCATCTCACTGTTTCTCTTTCACTCTTTCTTTTTTTTCCTGCCTGTGTTTCTGAATGGTACTAGGGTTGTTGATTTAGAAGACTGATTAACTTTGTGTGCGTGAGAGGGAGAGAAAGGGAAAGAGAGAGTTTGTTGTAGTATGGTGGTGACAAATACATGCGCACAGACACACAGAGACACTTGAATGTGGCCTGGCTTGTGACAGAGTATTTTTAGTATAGGACTCACTGTGACGGGTCAGTCAGGGGGGAGCACTGCTTGTTGTCATAAGACTGCAATGACATAAGAACATAAGATCATTTGAATGTCAAGGGCAGACCGTTCAGCCCGTCTATGCTCCCCATTAATCCATTGTAAACAATGAGCCTTGTCAGTGCCACCCATGAAGTTGAAGTGGAACTAATTATACCAAGTGAACAAATCAATATAAGAGGGCAGTATTTGAAAAGTCACGTCCACAAAGTAAATATTGGAGCAGTGAAACAACCCTCCCCCTGGCTTTCCATTTAACTGAAGACTGAAGTATATGATTATTCTGTGAAAATCCCGTTCCCTTTAATGTGGTTTATTATGCTGCTCATGATATTATCATTAGTAGTCTTCTATGCAAAGTAAATAATATGAAAAAACTAGGCTAACTCAAATACATACTAGACAAAGCTGTTTGTTGCACTAATTTGTCTTTCTCCTCTCTCTTAACAGGGTCCTTTTTTGAGGGGCACCTTTTTTTTCTCCCTCACCCCTTTTCCTACCTTTTATTTTTGTTAGATTTATTTTGGTGCATGACTCAGAGCGTTGTCATCTCAGAGTCTGAGCACAACTACGTCAATGATTTGGGGTCAGCCGGCGCCCACTGACGGACAGAAAGGCCCTGTGGATTTCACAGCACACAGAGAGGAAACATGAGCACAACCAAGCCCAGCGGGCTCAAAGCGCCCAGCAAGATAGGCAGGTCGACGGGGGCGCCAGCCACCAAGACCACACCCTCCACTGGTAAGAGGTCCTCGTCCCTCTTAGCACCAGCAGTTCTCATGGCCTTGCTGCTTCTCATTATGGGCTGTGGTAGCTACAGCACCTAACCTCTGGCTTTGATGTCATCAATCAGCTTACGGTTGCAATAAAATGGGCTTTACCGCTTCATCAGTCTGGATCTGCTGATGCGGCTTGACTAGATTTGATGTAGACATTATGCTGATCAGTCACTGGCCATTTTGGATCTGTAAGCTATAGTATTTATCCCCCAAATCTCTCCAATATGGTGGATTAACTATATTTTTAAGTAGGATACATTTGGTGAATTGAGTCCACTAGAGGCTTTAGACACAGCAGGCTTTATCTTGGTGTGTAAAATGTGAACCCTGTGCTGGTATTTTGTTTCAAAGCGTTGACAGTAGGGGTGTAACGATCCATCTACTACATCGATGTATCGATTTATATTCCTATGATCCAACTACATCGATCTGTGCTCGGCGAGTTGGCCTTTTGGACAACATATATCGATCTAACATCGTTTTAAAATGTAATAAATCGATTGTATCGATACTAGGAAATAACCCATTGGATTTAAGCACGTCAGACTTTATATGGATGTTTTTTCTTAGCACTTTTAATGATAAAGGCTTTAAACATTACTCGATTCAGTCTGCCTATCCGTGACGTCATCGCGCCAGCAGCAGCGCAAAGGCGCCAAGACAACAAAACATAGCATGGCGGACGACAGAGGAGAAGCCGACGAGCGAGAAATTATCAAGCCACCATTGCGGTCCTTACAAGAAACAGGAATCTAGGAAACTTCACCTGCACTGTCCAGTATCCAGGTATTTATTTCAGTCACACTGGTTGAATTTTTGGCTAAAAGGTTACTGAATCGATTTCAAGTCACTGAATCGTTTCGGATCATATCGTTCTAAATGAACCAATATCGTCCTTGAATCGTATCGACAACCACGAATCGTGATACAAATCGAATCGTTGTTAAAACGAATCGTTACACCCCTAGTTGACAGTCAGAGGTCATGTGAAAATGCGACTGTGAAGTTTGACCTCATGTAAATGACATTATTAGTGCATTGCTCAGCTATTAACATATGAGCCAATTTATTTGTATATAGAAAATCAGGCAACCTTAATTATTGGGCCTGATCAAATGTTGACAGTAGAATGTGCCTTCAGAAATTATTCATACCCCTTGACTTATTCCACATTTTGTTGTGTTACAGCCTGAATTCAAAATTGATAAAATAAAATAAAATTCTCACCCATGTTTAGAAAACAACATAATTTACATAAGTATTCACACCCCTGAGTCAATACATGTTAGAATCACCTTGGGAGCAATTACAGCTTATTATAGACAGAATACCAGCTGACTGCTTCTTCCCTAAATAGTTTGGAGCTGTGCTTTGGGTCATTGTCCTGTTGTAGGAGGAAATTGGTTCCAATCAAGCGCTGTCCACAGGGTATGGCATGACGTTGCAAAATAATCTCCCACTTTACCACCACCAAAGCACCCCCAGACCATCACATTGCCTCCACCATGCTTGAAAGATGGCATCAAGCACTCCTCCAGCATCTTTTCATTTGGTCTGCGTCTCACAAATGTTCTTCTTTGTGATCCGAACACCTCAAACTTCGATTCGTCTGTCCATAACACTTTTTTCCAATCTTCCTCTGTCCAGTGTCTGTGTTCTTTTGCCCATCTTAATCTTTTCTTTTTATTGGCCAGTCTGAGATATGGCTTTTTCTTTGCAACTCTGCCTAGAAGGTCAGCATCCCGGAGTCGCCTCTTCACTGTTGACGTTGAGACTGGTGTTTTGCGGGTACTATTTAATGACGCTGCCAGTTGAGGACCTGTGAGGCGTCTGTTTCACAAACTAGACACTTAATGTATTTGTCCTCTTGCTCAGTTGTGCACTGGGGCCTCCCATTCCTCTTTCTATTCTGGTTAGAGCCAGTTTGCGCTGTTCTGTGAAGGGAGTAGTACACAGCGTTGTACGAGATCTTCCGTTTCTTGGCAATTTCTCGCATGCAATAGCCTTCATTTCTCAGAACAAGAATAGACTGACGAGTTTCAGAAGAAAGTTATTTGTTTCTGGCCATTTTGAGCCTGTAATCGAACCCACAATTGTTGATGCTCCAGATACTCAACTAGTCTCATAAAGGTCAGTTTTATTGCTTCTTTAATCAGCACAACAGTTTTCAGCTGTGCTAGCATAATTGCAAAAGGGTTTTCTAATGATCAATTAGCCTTTTAACATGATAAACTTGGATTAGCAAACACAACGTGCCATTGGAACACAGGACTGATGGTTGCTGATAATGGGCCTCTGTACGCCTATGTAGATATTCCATTAAAAATCAGCCGTTTCCAGCTACAATAGCCATTTACAACATTAACAATGTCTACACTGATCAATTTTATGTTATTTTAATGGACAATTTTTTTTATTTTCTTTTGAAAACAAGGACATTTCACTGCCTGGTAAGTAATATTGTGAAACACTGTCATTCCACTATTAGCGCCAGATATATTATGGAAATTTTCTGAAATTACAATGCAAAAATTCTAAGAAATCCTATGTGTAGCACCTTTAAGTCAAAACTGTAATTAGGCCACTCAGGAACATTCAATGTCGTCTTGGTAAGCAACTCCAGTGTATATTTGGCCTTGTGTTTTAGGTTATTGTCCTGCTGAAAGGTGAATTTGTCTCCCAGTGTCTATTGGAAAGCAGACTGAACCAGGTTTTCCACTAGGATGTTGCCTGTGCTTAGTTTCTTTTTATCCAATAACACTCCCTAGTCCTTGTAGATAAACAGCATAACCCATTACGTGATGCAGCCACCACCACGCTTGAAAATATGAAGAGTGGTACTCAGTGATGTCTTGTTGGATTTGCGCCAAACATAACGCTTTGTATTCAGGTCATAAAGTTAATTTCTTTGCCACATTTTTTGCAATTTTATTTTAATGCCTTATTGCAAACAAGATGCATGCTTTGGAATATTTGTAATCTGTACAGGCTTCCTTCTTTTCACTCTGTCATTTAGTTTAGTGTTGTGGAGTAAATACAATGTAGTTGATCCATCTTCAGTTGTCTGCTATCACAGCCATTAAACTCGGTAACTGTTTTAAAGTCACAATTGGCCTCATGGTGAAATCCCTGAGCGGATTCCTTCCTCTCCGGCAACTGAGTTAGGAAGGACGTCTGTATCTTTGTAGTGACTGGGAGTATTGATACACCATCCAAAGTGTAATTAATAACTTTACCATGCTCAAAGGGATATTCAATGTCTGCTTTATTTATTTTTACCCATCTACAAATAGGTGCCCTTCTTTGCGAGACATTGGGAAACCTCCCTAGTCTTTGTGGTTGAATCTGTGTTTGAAATTCACTGCTCGACTGAGGGACCTTACAGATAATTGTATGTGTGGGATACAGAGATGAGGTAGTCATAAAAAAATCATGTTAAACACTATTATTGCACACAGAGTGAGTCCATGCAACTTATGTGACTTGTTAAGCAATGTTTTACTCCTGAACTTATTTAGTCTTGTCGTGACAAAGGGGTTGAATACTTATTGACTCAAGACATTTCAGCTTTTCATTTTTTATTAATTTGTAAAAATGTCTAACATAATTACACTTTGACATTATGGGGTAATGTGTGTAGGCCAGTGACACATCTCAATTTAATACATTTTAAATTCAGGCTGTAATAACAAAATGTGGGAAAAGTAAAGGGGTGTGACTACTTTCTGAAGGCACTGTATGTAACATATTTCACTCTGGGGTAAGAATAGCAGGGTAAAGGTGTCATTTTCTGTGGGCTAATTCCTTCATGTTAACCCTGTTAGCTCAGCTAACCACGGACCAACTTTAGTGGCGTTGGCACACTGGCAGTAATTGGATGATTTCCACCTGTTTCCATGCAGCAGGATCCAAAGTAGCTGCAGCCGACAAGTCCACTCCAGATGGCAGTGCAGCTGGGACACAAGATGGTGGGGAGAACTTCCAGGTCGGGGAGCGAGTGTGGGTGAATGGGAACAAACCTGGCGTGGTGCAGTTCCTGGGGGAGGCTCAGTTTGCACCAGGGCAGTGGGCCGGCATAGTGTTGGATGAGCCCATTGGGAAGAACGATGGCTCGGTGGCAGGGGTGCGCTATTTCCAGTGCGAGGCCCTGAAGGGCATATTCACGCGCCCCTCTAAGCTGTCCTACACAGAGGGCGATGCCAACGGTACTCAGACAGCACCTCCGTCTCGGGCTGGGTCGCCCACCCCCTCCACCGCCAGCCTGGCCTCTCACACCCCCTCTGTCAAAAAAGCCTCAACTGCAACGCCCGCTACGCCAGCCACTCTAGCCTCCAACCTGGCACGCACAAACAGTGAGTCCATCTCCAACCTCTCAGACACCAGCTCGGTCAAGAAGGGGGAGAGGGAGCTGAAGAATGGAGACCGCGTTTTGGTAAGGCTTAGTTCATTTACACTTTGAATGCAGCTGTTATTTTGGATCAGGCAGCTTTTATCCTGAAGCACCTGCCTGCTAGTCCATCTATGCAAGTTTGTCTGAAATGTTCCCCCTCTCCCTATTGAGACTGTCTCCTGGCCTCCTACCCCTGTTCCAGGTTAGAGGGCTAAGCCCCCGCCCCCTCTCCTTGTGTGGCCACATTGCTGTAAATACAGGCTTGTCTCAGAGTCACACGACTGACCCCTCCTCCCGCTTACCATGGTAATCTCTCAGGAATGTGTCTGCGGAACACAACCTCCACCCACCTCCTTCCCAACTTCTCACTGACCAATGAGAACATCCGTTCTAACACTCCTCAGTGTGCTCAATTCAGTGAGTTCAGTTTCTGTGTATAGTCCCTCAGTTCACAGCCGAGCTCTGTCCTCTTATGAGCACCTTCCGTCCTGAATGTTGTCCAAGGCCCCTCTTTCTTTCTCTCCGTCAGCCTCAGTCTGTAGGCTGTGTAACACATTGTGTTAAGAGGAAATGTCACCCACGCTCAGAGGAAGGGAGGGTGCTTTTCTCACCACAGTATTCCTCACTTCTCCCTTTTAAGCAGTGGTCACCAACCGGTCGATCGCGATAGACTGGTCGATCTCCAAGGCATTACTAGTTGATCACCAAAGGTTTCTGTAAAAAAACAAACGATAAAGCTTTGCATTCCTATATTTTTTATTTGTTTTGCGCTGTTGGTGCTAGGTGCACTTGATTCAGCAGCCCTAGTGCCAGGATGGCAAAGTGTTCCCATATTTAACCATTTCATGTGTCTGAAGGTAGAGAACTCCGCCTACCCGGCAGCCCCAGAGAGCAAATCAAGTGCACCTATAGGCCTACCGCTGGCCAATCAGGTATCTCAGATCACCGTGTCTGCACAGTTTCCTCAAGCCATAGACTGTAAAAAGAAGCCTCGAAAACACAGCAAAGTTGATACTGTGAGATTTCAAAACTTTTAAAACCATGACTAGAGAGTGACTCAACGAATACAGCAAAGTGCTGCTGTTTTTATGATTAAGGTCATGTTTAAGTTGTTATTCAACACTCAACACTTTGTTCAAAGCTTTTATAAGCCATAAAATGCACGTTCTCCCTACTTGCACTCACGGGAGAGTGGAGGGACGGTGAGTCGGTTGATAGGCAGCTCACCGCTGCTCCTCCCCTCCCCTCAGACAGGCCATCAGTCCCAAGAAAGAAAGAAAAAAAGCTGTCCCTCACAAGTAATACAACTAATTATCTATTACCATATCATTTTTAAATGGTCTGAGAAGAACAACATTGGCAGGGCAATTCAAGCGTAGCCAAAATGCAGAGATAATGTATTGGGCCTATAGCCTACTGCACAAACCTCATTGCTACAGAACTGTTTCTAATTGGTTAATGTTGCATAGGCTTACGTTTTTTAAGTCATGTTTAAAACAAATCGGAGCGGTAGATCTTGGCTTGCATTTTGACTTAGAAAGTGATCACTGCTTTAGAGAATTAGAAAAGGAAACACTGATGATGTATTTATCAGCCTTGTGATGTTGACAGGTTGCATGTATTGATTATTATGATTATTATTTCTACTGTTGCCTTGGTTTTATCTCATGCCAAGCTAGTTTTTTAAATTATTATTATTATTTTTTTTTTGCCATGCTAGTTACCCTCTAGGTGCTTTTGAGATTATTTCGGTAATCTGAACTCTTTGTACCTTCACTGCAGGTTGGTGGCACAAAAGCTGGTGTGGTTCGCTTTCTTGGTGAAACAGACTTTGCCAAGGGAGAGTGGTGTGGTGTGGAACTGGATGAGCCCCTTGGAAAAAACGATGGGGCAGTGGCTGGAACCAGGTAATCAGACCAGAGAGGATTATCACACAGGCTTGAGAAAGATGCCACTCTTGCAACAAATTTGTTTAAAAGAGAGTTAAGTACAGCCAAGTCTTATGGGTGTTATTAATATATTATTTTTGGGGGGGGCAGTGACATCTGTTTTTTGTCTTATCCCCTTCATTTGTATTTCCGCAGATACTTTCAATGCCAACCCAAGTATGGCCTGTTTGCCCCAGTCCACAAGGTCACGCGCATCGGCTTCCCCTCCACCACGCCGGCCAAGGCAAAGACCACGGTGCGGAAGTTGGTGGCCACGCCCTCAGGCCTGAAGCGCAGCCCCAGCGCCTCCTCCATCAGCTCCATGAGCTCTGTGGCCTCCTCCGTCAGCGCCAAGCCCAGCCGCACAGGCCTGGTGAGGCACACATACACACACTCATAAGTGCATTCATACTTTAATTGGTCTTGTCTTTTGCTGTCCTGAGTAGATCTCCCATCCCCCCCCATTAACCAGTCTAAACACTCTTCTTCTACCCCCCACCACAGCTGACAGAAACATCATCGCGGTACTCGAGAAAGATCTCTGGCACCACAGCAGTTCAGGAGGTGCTGAAGGAGAAGCAGCAGCACATCGAGCAGCTGATGGCGGAGCGGGACATGGAGAGGGCAGAGGTGGCCAAGGCAACCACCCATGTGGGCGAGGTGGAGCAGGAACTGACCCTGCTGAGAGAGGACCAGGAGCAGGTCAATACATACCTAGTTTCATACATGACAATGACAAACCTTGCGTAATTTGAGGAGGACCCATGAAAACACCTTAATGCTGTACCTAAATCACACACTCATGTTACATAAACCTCTGTACTGCCATCTGCTGCCAATGCTCACCACTGTAAATGAGAAAACACTTGTGTTTTTACAGCCAACCGCTGGATGCATAGCGGCCTTCCATAATGTAGTTTTTTCTTGAGTGTCTCAACTTATATTCATGATCTGTTTTAATGAATATATATTCATGTGTTGTGAAGATGGAGGCCAAGATGGACCAATTACGCACCCTGGTGGAGGCTGCAGACAAGGAGAAGGTTGAGCTGCTCAATCAGCTGGAGGAGGAGAAGAGGTGAGGCTTCAGAGGGGTGTGGGGTGAAGGGAGACCTGGGGGTAGCGGGTCTAACTATGGGTATAACTATGTTCTGATGGTGGAAAGATGTGTTATAAGGTTATCAGTTCAGTATCACAGGAGGGAAATGGGGGGAAAAGGACATATGAAGTATGTACATCCAATCTCCACAGTGTAGTGTGGAGTGTTGAATTTAGAACCTAGAATATGATTCCAAGGTCAGATTGAAACCATGTTTCAAACCCTTGATCCTTGATTCCTTTTTCAGACCTCTTATGTTAAATTTTCCTGAACTATAATATGAACTGTGCTCTGTGTGATAGGAAAGTGGAGGACCTCCAGTTCCGCGTGGAGGAAGCTTGCATTACCAAAGGAGACCTGGAGGTAAACACACACACTCTTCTACACAAACACAAAAATATGGATACAGCTTTCCTTTGTATGCACATCTTTGACATGTCCCTATCTTAAGTTAAAATCTGCCCCTAAGTGACTGTAATTAATCAATTTGATGCTGAGGTATATCAGAAATACACCAACACTGCAACTCAGTCCATCTGTGAATTAAAAGTCACTCCGCAACATCCCTGCTCAAAATCCCTGAGATTAAAGTGGTGGAGAATGTGCATTAGATTCTAACATAATGAATAAATAAATCTTATCGAAGGTCCCAATTTGGCTACTCTGTATGCATTTTATCACCAGTTTGGCCACCGGCTTGTGATTTTAAGTTGGCAAGTGAGTGATTGGTGTCCTTGTCAGTGACATCTCCTTAATCTAGTATGCCAAGGACTGAGCATTAAATATTCTCTGCAGTCTGTCTATATCAGAGATCCGTCCTGCCCAGTGCCCACAGTCCTATTAGGTTTGTTGCATGATGGATGCCATCTCATATGCCCAGTAAAATGAGACTCAAGACTGATATCTCATTCTCTCTATGGTACAGATGACACAAGTGACCGCAAGGTCATCCGTTCCTCCATGGAGCAGGGCTGTCAGAATCAGACCTGACTGAGCCTGGCTCTGATGTTATTTTAGTGTCCATGAAGTCATGCTTCTGCGCATTGTAGACGATCAGCCTGAGCATGGCACTGTGAAGACTCACTGATGTACAAATAACCCCCCAAACTATTATCCATGTATTGTGATTTATCCAAATATGTGCAGTGCCTTGCTTAGACCGAGCTTCACAAACCTGGAGGTCTTCCTCATTTCATGACTATCTAGCGTGTGAAAATTAACACAGCTTGAATGTTTTGGAACACAGTTTGCTTGAAATAAACACCCAAGCCAAGGATAATTTTAGGAAGTAGTTGGTGTTTATTTCTTTCCTGCTCCCCTCTCGCTAAGAAATACCAGTGGCACATCAGACTGTAATCTTAGCAAAGTGTTCTTCACCATCGCTCTAGTGCTACTTGATGGGAATGAGGAAAGGTGGGCTATTTCTTGGAAAACGACTTACTATTTCTGCCTCTCCCTTAGCAAACCATATCTTTGTTTACGGAGCAGAGACTGGGAAGCAAGTGGACTCGGGGGCTGTTTAACATGTACACATGTCTGATTTGTGTCATTATCTATCCCACAGTGCAACTCCAATCAGGGGACCATCTCAATTACCCCGAAGGCGTCCCACTTCAAATGTTATCTTTAAAAATGAGTGCTACAGGGTTAGAAGTAATACCACCTTTTTTAAAATCTTCATTTGATTGCATACTAATGGTCTGTGTACTACTTACTGCAAAAAATGTGTTATTCACATGCATGCAGCTTTTTAAAAAAAAACACTAAAACCAACAAACCAAACCAACACAGCAAATGCTTTCTGTTGATTTCAAGCAACTGACGGTGTACTAATGTTGTCCTGTAACTGCTTCAGTCAGTGATGTTACTGCTGCTTTTTCTTCTCCTCTTGTCCTTCATGTTGGCCCAGTGCTAAGCATGGAACCACTGGAGATGCTCCCCTCCACCATCTCACAGCCTAGTCACAGTCTTGAGCTCCAACCTTCCATTGCAATCTGTTGAAATCAGAAGTAAATGTTCTGCACTTGGTAGCAATTCAGAATAGGGGATATTGAAAAATTAGGGGCATTTTAATCTTAAGGTTGAACTTAATGAATTGGGGGGGGATACTAGTAATTTACTGATTTGTCTGTTCTAAGTTGTTTTTTAAAATAAATGTACATGGTTTCTGATATTGTTTTATCTACTGATCAGTGATCTTTATACTCACTAAACAAATGGGTGTGATCACAAAAGAGAGCGAGAGAGAGCAGTGTTGCTGTTACAACCTGCCACACTTTGCTGTTTCATGTGAATAGTTAAGTTTCATCTCCCTTTCCTGTTCACATGAATGTGCATAAAGGCCCTCAAAATCATAGAGTAAAGCAGGAGATGGTGGTGGGGAACGCAAAAACATGCCAACAGTGCTTTCCCTTTTTCTATGTGGTCACGTCCATTTCGATTTGCACTCATTTGCTGGCTCACTCACTCTGTTGTTCACACATACTTATATGCATTCCTTCCTAGTCTTTCCCTTTGGTTGTTCTCCAGGTCATTCTGCATGGATTCCTCTCATCACAACCAACAACTGCACATCCATAAGCATAACACATCTCCCCTCTCCCTTGCTGCTTCTACCATATCCTCATATCATCCTCCAGCAACATCCCCAATGCTCACCTGTGCTAGGCATGGGATCTGCATGGGGTACCCTTCCCTCCCATCCCCACTCCACCTCCCTCCACCGCCTCCTTCACCCACCCCCAAACCTTCCCTCACTCTCCCTCTGTCTGCGTTGGGCTGGCATGTGATGGTGGCACTGGTTGTGTTCTCTTCCTCTCCCTTCTTTACTAACAGACGCAGACCAAACTGGAGCATGCCCACATTAAGGAGCTTGAACAGAGCCTGCTCTTTGAAAAGACCAAAGCTGAGAAACTCCAGAGAGAATTAGAAGACACTAGGGTAATGGATCTTGCTCTCTGCACGGTGGTGCGTTTGGAAAGAGGGGTGGAGTGGGGATGGTACCGGGGGTAATGTTGCAAATCTTGGGAGGGGGTACAAGGGGTTACAGAGGATCTCCAGATACCTGTAGCACTGGCTTACATAAGCTTTTTTTATGTTTTTATTTTTACCATTCCTGCCATAGAGGCCTGTGAATGGGGAGTCTGTATTTAACTGCATTTGAATGTCACTAAGCAAACATTGAATGGTGTAGTTGACTAATCTTTTTACTTGCTAGCAAGTAGCATCTAAGAATATTATCTCTTGGCCTCAGCTGTAAGTCAGAGAACCAATTGCAACGTAGCTTTATAATATGCAGCATCTTTCCCAGGCTTTCATTGTCTTCCCATTTTGTCAAACATGAACCATTCCCATTCCTGTGTCTCACCAGTACAGGAATCTTAACCACATGGCTGCTGTCACTCAAAACATTTGAAACACTCAGGATTTAAACCTTGTTTATTGGGTTGAAATGCAATATCCCCCCCCCCCCCCCCCCCCCCCCCCAAAATAAAATAAAAAAAAATAAATAAAACAATACTATACTTATAGGGAAACTATACAACAATCCTGTTCTTTTCAGATTAGGTTTTAGCCAGAGAACAGCAAGACTTCCACTTACGCCATTTCAGGGCCACACTACATATAGGATCATTAGGGTTCTCCATCGTAGAGTTGGTATTCTCTTGCCTCTTTCTCCATGTTTTCCTCTGCCCACAGTCTCCACAGGTTTTCTGGTGCCACATGGTAGCCAGACAGCACCCCTATGCCTAACCATCCCTTGCTCCCAGTTGTCCTTTGTCCCATCCCCCCAATCCTACCAACCCCAATTGTCCTGCCCATCTGGGATCCCCCTCTTGCAAGTCTATCTCCTACTCCCACCACTTTGCAATGCTTTTATGCTTCCGTCAGGGGTTTCACAGCCAATGATGGGGTATTAAACTGCCATCCTCAAGGGCCATAGTCTCTGCTGGTTTAGTTTTTACCCTGGTTCTTAATTAATCAGTTGACGTAATTAGTTGGTGAGAGTCTTAACTATCTAGTTTCTCTGGTCTAAATTGACCTCTGATATAAAGGTATGGATGAAAACCAGTAGAAGCTGCAGCATTTGGGGACAGTAGTTCAACACACAAGAATTATGTGTGATGACTGATATGGTTCCAGCTTATATCCACTAGAGGGCGGTGTAATACTTCAACTGTAGGCATCCAATGCAAATGTAGGTCTGCACTGTTAACTTTCGTTGCGCTACTACTGCAGCTATGAAGGACATCTGTTTGTATAGGACCCTCTTTGAAAAATATTGACCCATGTAGACCTGTCTGACAGGGGGCTTGAACAGCTACCCTCTTGTCCTGCCAGTACACACACAATCACAATGTTTCCAAAGGTTGAAGAACACTGTTTTGTTTGAGCCAGAGTTGTGCCGTCCCATAGGTGGCCACGGTGTCAGAGAAGTCCCGCATCATGGAACTGGAGAGGGACCTGGTTCTTAGGACCAGGGAGGTGGCTGACCTGCGGCTGCGTCTGGAGGTCCAGCAAAGCTCAGAGGGCTCAGACTCCACCACCTCCCCTCTCCTGGAGGAGGTGAGCTCTCTGAGGGCTCAGCTGGCCTCTCAGGAAGACCAGCAACAGGTTGAGCTGGCTGGGCTGAAGGAGAAGCTGGCAGCAGAGGAGAAGGCCCACAGTGAGGCATTGTCTCAGTTCCAAGTCTCATCCACCAAGATCTCCACAGACAACGAGCAGTTGAAGCTGCGCCTCAGCCAGAACGAGAAGGAGAATGCAGACGTCATAGAGCTGTGGCGCTCCAAGCTGGATTCTGCCATCGTCTCACACCAGCAGGCCATGGAGGTGCTGCAGGTGTCCTTCAGCAAAGGGGCCGGTTCCCAGGCAACAGAGCTGGTGGAGACCAAGAGTGCCCTGGAGAGGCTGAAGGTGGAGCACAAGCAGGCACTGGAGGAGGCGGGGGCCAGGTGTGAGGCAGAGGCTGCAGCCCGGGCACGGGAGACGGCGGAGCTCAACAAACAGCTGCTGGTCGTGTCGGAGGAGAAGGAGTGCCTGGAGGAGAGCCTGCGGTCCAGCGTGGAGAGTGCTGAGGAGCAGCACCTGGTGGAGATGGAGGACGTGCTGGGCAAACTGCACACTGCTGAGCTGAAGGTAAAGGAGCTGGAGGAGCATGAGGCTAAGCTAGTCCAGCAGACCCAGGACAGGGCCAAGGAGGTCCAGGAGCAGGTGGCAGCTATGGAGGCCCTGCAGTCCCAGGCAGGCCAAGGTAACCATGCGCTCCAGAGCATGAGGACCCAGCTGGAGGAGGCCCAGAGCCAAGCTCGCTCACAGGGCAACAAGGTAGGTCCATACCCACGTCATACTCCCATTGTCCATGACCATATTCAGTGTCTATTTTGTGAGTTTTCCAGAAAAATAAGCATGAAACACACCTGTGGTATTTCATGTTGTAATGATTTATCCCTACCTTCAAAGCCATTTACTTTGGTTTCATTTTATTCATTATTAGCTTTTCCTTCATTCATTTTGTCACTCATAATTTTTTCCCCCTTCAAAATGTCCTCCATGTCCATGGTGTCACCCCTTGGCCTGTGGCTGTAGGTCAGTGAGTTGAACTCTGAGCTGGAGGGCAAGCAGCAGGAGCTCCTCTCCTTGCAGCAGAGCCTGACCTCTGTGCAGCAGGACAAGGTCTCCCTGGAGCAAGAGATGGGCAACCTGGTGAGTACTAGGGCTTATGACTGGTGGTGTGGCGCCAGGGGTTGGGAATGGGTGGCCTTGCATGACTGATGGGACTGTAGGGCTCAAGGTAAGCTCAGGTAATTTTAGCTTTTTGTTTTCATGGGAATGATACAAAGTATCTACCTTCAATTACAGACTTACGATACCATCAAAGATATCATCCTTAAATAAAAATGTTGGTTAAATAACTTGTGTACAACATTATTAGTTGTCAATTATTGTCATGGAAAACTCTGACTAAAGCATGCACAAATGTATTTATCAAAGTTTTTTATTTCCTCAGAAACAAAAACTGTCAGAAAGCACAGACGATCAGGCTAAGTCAACACAAACTATGCAAGGTAAATATATTGACTTTTTACGTGTATCAACGTTACAGGATGTTGTACCTGTAACAACGTTAGTCTTTGTTTTCTTATTACTTGGGTTACATGGGTTTTTATCTGCAAGGCATATCATTTTCCTAGAAACAAAACGTTGACTTCAAGCTAATCTAATCAAATAAAATAAAATTTTATTGGTCACATGCACCGAATACAACAGGTGCAGACATTACAGTGAAATGCTTACTTACAGCCCTTAACCAACAGTGCATTTATTTTAAACAAAAAAAGTAAGAATAAAACAACAACAAAAAAAGTGTTGAGAAAAAAAGAGCAGAAGTAAAATAAAGTGACAGTAGGGAGGCTATATATACAGGGGGGTACCGTTGCAGAGTCAATGTGCGGGGGCACCGGCTAGTTGAGGTAATATGTACATGTGGGTAGAGTTAAAGTGACTATGCATAAATACTTAACAGAGTAGCAGCAGCGTAAAAAGGATGGGGTGGGGGGGCAGTGCAAATAGTCCGGGTAGCCATGATTAGCTGTTCAGGAGTCTTATGGCTTGGGGGTAGAAGCTGTTGAGAAGTCTTTTGGACCTAGACTTGGCACTCCGGTACCGCTTGCCGTGCGGTAGCAGAGAGAACAGTCTATGACTAGGGTGGCTGGAGTCTTTGACAATTTTGAGGGCCTTCCTCTGACACCACCTGGTATAGAGGTCCTGGATGGCAGGAAGCTTTGCCCCAGTGATGTACTGGGCCGTACGCACTACCCTCTGTAGTGCCTTGCGGTCAGAGGCCAAGCAGTTGCCATACCAGGCGGTGATGCAACCAGTCAGGATGCTCTCGATGGTGCAGCTGTAGAATTTTTTGAGGATCTGAGGACCCATGCCAAATCTTTTTAGTCTCCTGAGGGGGAATAGGCTTTGTCGTGCCCTCTTCACGACTGTCTTGGTGTGTTTGGACCATGATAGTTCGTTGGTGATGTGGACACCAAGGAACTTGAAGCTCTCAACCTGTTCCACTACAGCCCCGTCGATGAGAATGGGGGCGTGCTCAGTCCTCTTTTTTTTCCCTGTAGTCCCTAATGACTAGCAATGATGTTGTTTTATGCAAATAATTCATTATATTGGTCCACATAGCCAAGCAGTAGACAGTAGATTAGTGCATGCAATTGTGCTGTATAGTGCTAAGAATTTGAATGATGCAAGCTGGTAGTGTCATTCTAAATTCCCTCCCTCATTCTCTGTCAGAGTTGCTTCAGAAGCTTGGCAAAAAAGAAGAGCAGTGCACATCACTCTCCACCGAATCAGAGGCTCTTAGAAGCCAACTTGCAGGTCAGAACACTGGCCAGCACTGGGATTCTTAACCTTCAGTACACACAGCTCAATATGACCATTCTCCCTACGAACATTCAGTAATGTAACTTTGCAACCTATACCAGGGGTCTCCAAACCTGCTTGTTTTAGGAGTGTTGAGTTTCTGCTAGATAAACCAGGTTGTTATGACTGAATCAATGTCTGAATCAATAGGGCAACCGCAACCTGTTTTGAGAAAGTTATCCCTGACCAACACCACAAAATATCACCAATGTTTTACTAAAATAATCACTATAGAGAGTCCTAGTTAGTCATGATGTTTATGTGGTGTAACAAATTGGCTGTGTACAGTATGTGTGTATGTGGATTGAGGCTCACTACTCATGACTGAATTATGTTTTCCTCTCACTCAGGGCTGGAGAGGAAGCTAAAGGCTGGAGAGGAGAGGCTTGATCAGCTCGCAAACGACAAGGCCAAGCTCCAAAGTGACATCTCAGACATGATGAAGTCACAAGGAGACATTTCAGCACAGCTTACCAAAATGAATGAAGACATCACTCAGAAAGAAAGGTACACAATGAAATGAAGTGTCACAAACAAAGGTGTTCTCAAACATATTCAAATAGTTTGGTTTACTGTCACTGTCATCTGAGATGTCCACAATCAGGTTTCCTCTAGTGCCAATATTTAATGAGTGTGACAACAATGCACAAAATCGTCCAACATATGATCGCCTGTCCATCGCCCTGGTTTATCAGTTCTTCAGTTTCAGTCAAAAACTGTCCTATACAATGAAGCCACAGTTGGTTTGAATGCCATCTGTCTCATTTGGTCAGAGATTAATCTCCCCCTCCTCCCCTTTACCAGGAGGATGGAAGAGTTACAGACCCAACTCGCAGAGGAGAAGAAACGGGCTGCATGTTCTGAGGAGCAACAACAGCAGGAAGTTGCCCAGAAGGAGCAGGAGCTGAAGGAGGCCAGAGATGAGCATCAGGGTCAGCTAAGCAACCTGCAGGAGAAAATCACACAACTGGTGAGTGAAAACGCAGAGATAGCTTTGAGATGTTGATGATTGGGATAAAGTAGATGATTAGATGTAAAGAGCAGAGGTTTGTTGTAAAACGGCCTACCTTTTTATTTTCAGTAATAGACGTTTTACTGTCTCTAACCCAAACACTGAATTCATCTACCACTGTCCCCCTCCCAAACAGCAAATTATTGATTGTTAGTTACTGTGTCCCTCATGTTATGTTGTGTGTAGGAGAAGAGTTTGCAGCAGGGTGAGGCCCAGGCCAAGGATCTGCAGACCTCCCGGCAGAAGGCCCTGTCTGAGGCCTCAGAGCACCATGCCAAGCAGCTCCAGGAGCTGCAGGGTCAGGCTGTCAAGACCAAGCAGGAGCTGAGTGTCTCCAGGGAGAAGGCCCAGGAGCTGGAGAGGCTGGTGACCGAGCTGCAGCCTTACAAAGAGAAGGCCCAGGTGAGCACCCACCATATCATTATCAGGACCACCATGTTTTAAGTTCTCAGGAGGTGCTGCCTTTTGGTACCAAAATCTCACTGCTTTGCGTTATGTTGCTTCAGGTTGACTGAAGTTTTAAGTGAGAACTTTTTTCAAGTATAGTCCTTTCCACTTTCCATAAGAGATGTCAGTAGCACTTTATTTTACAGTACAGAAATTACCTGGTTATTATTGTGTAATTACCATTTTACTATGTAGTTTCTAAGTAAATAGCAGGTTATTTCTGAACTGTAAAATAAAGTGCTACCTGAAGTGGTCTATGGTCAGGATTGATATTCACTTGATGGTAATTAGACCACCTCACTTCTAATGTTTGGGTAGTAAAGTAGGAAGGAAGGTAAGAGGTAGCTGAAGTACTTTCATGAAAGGTTCACTGACTGTTGTGCCATAATTGTTCTATCACAGTGACCTCATTCTTTGATGATTTCATTAAAACAAATTGAATCATAAAAAAAACACTAAGCCTAAGATTCATGTTAGCATTTTATCCGCTCATATTATTGCTTTTTGATGATAACTGTGTTTATTCAAGCCCATTGCACCATGTAATATATAATATGTGTTGTCATATATGCACCATCTTCATTTCAGCATTGACTGTGTGGCTATGTGGTGGTGTGGTTTTAGGGCCTACTTTGAAAGCAGAG
Organism: Coregonus lavaretus; assembly: GCF_964263955.1. Classification (NCBI taxonomy): domain Eukaryota; kingdom Metazoa; phylum Chordata; class Actinopteri; order Salmoniformes; family Salmonidae; genus Coregonus; species Coregonus lavaretus. The sequence goes on along the minus strand of NC_140004.1, from coordinate 24,551,439 downwards.
GCACACCTTAAATATAATATATGAAGAAAAGAAAAATGTTGATGTTGACATTTTAAGTCATGCTTCAATAATCTTGATTAACTTTAATCCTGTTAGTGGTTTAATTAGTGTCAAATCACGATGAGTAGCCGGTATGTCAAGTGTAGGGCTTCAGTCTGTGCTCACCATTTATGGGTTGTTCCACGAAATGAATCCCTTTTTGTCATGAAGAACGCATCTTCAACTTAATAAAAAACATGTTTTCCCATTTACTATAATAAGTGTATTTTAAGTACCAAATAAAGTAACTGGGTTGACCATAACGGGGTTGACCGTAACGGGGTTGACGATTTCATCTTAAATCATCCATAAATCCCCTTGTGACCGGGGGAATGGAATCTTCTTGTGTGCAACAGGGAGGGGCAATTGAATGCAAGCTTCACAGTATTATTATTTATTCTAGCCTGTCTATCTATGGGTAACAGGGTTGACGTGTTATGCTCGACCCACTCAGTTTTACACCACAAAACACCAGACAATTGCCAAAAAGAGTAGGACCAGCTCACCTGCTTTTACGTTATGATTTTACTATTAGATATTTCTTTAGATTTATTTATTTTTTAAAGGAAAAGTTTCACGATATTAAAACCCGCGTAGCTCAGTTGGTAGAGAATGGTGTTTGCAACGCCAGGGATGTGGGTTCGATTCCCACGGGGGGGCCAGTATGAAAATGTATGCACTCACTTAACTGTAAGTCGCTCTGGATAAGAGCGTCTGCTAAATGACTTAAATGTAAAATGTAAAATAAGAGTTCAGTTCACGTAACAGGGCTTTTAAAATTGGTGCACAATTTCTACTTAAAATATCAAAGGGATGCAAAAGGGACTCGTTTCGTGGCACGACCCTTATAAGACAATTAAAACAGGGTTATCTACTTGTCCAAATCTTCTCAATGGAAAGTACACAATTATGCAGACACTCCTCCTCTCCTGGTACAGTGCACACTGATTGAAAACCTGAAGCTATCATTAGAGCCCACTTAGAAGACACACATACACATGCAATCATAAGCACTCCATTGGTGTACCTCCGTTTTCAATGTTTTCTTGGTGTCAGCTTTGGTTTCTTTTTCTCCCAACTGTTTTTTTATGCTTGCACCAGCTTAACTTTTCCAGTTGCATTTTATACCTTTTGTAATAAAATGCTTGACTTATGCTTGACTTATTTTGTTACTTTTCCCTTTATATGCCCCTTTTTTCTTTCAACTTTTTCCCCTCAGTTTCTTTCTGATGAGCTCGACTCCTCCAAGCAGGATGTTGAGCGATTGTCCACAGACCTGGAGAAGCAAATCTCAGTGCTGGAGCACATGTCTAAGGAAAGCTCAGATCTCAAAGCTCAGAAAGGAAGTCTCGAAAATCAACTCTCCGAACTCCAGGCCAAGCTCTCAGCCTCGGAAGCTAGTCACCATGAGCTCTCAGGTAAGACTGAAGAACTTCTGACACTGAGGGACAAGCTCACAAAAGAGCAGGAGGAACTTTGGACCACCAACCGGCAGCTGGATGGAGAGAAGGCCTTGCTATCAAGAGAGGTGGAGAAGCTCAGAGTTGCTGTTGAGGAGGCACAGGCCAAAAACAAATCCCTCAATCAATCTGAAGCGGAGCGTCAGTCCCAAATTGAGGAGCTTCAAAAGACAAATGCGGAGAAGCATGAGGTCCTTTTGAAGTACCAACAGGAGATCCAGCAGCAGGAAACTAAGAGGAAGCAGCTAGCAGAGGTCTATGAGAAGACCTGCAAGGAGAGGAACGAGCTCCAGGAGGAGCTCAAGCAAAGCAGGGAGAAGCTGACCTCTGAGAAGGATAGCCTTTTGTTGGAGAGGGATGCTAAGAAATCCCTTGATGCAAAGAATGCGGAGTTGCAGGCACGGTGTCAGTCTTTATGGTTGGAAAAAGAAGACCTCTATCTGAAAATCACTCTGCTGCAGGCACAGACAGAGACCTTGGGCAAAGATAAAGTGGAGATGTCTGCTCAAATTAATGCTGCCATTTTTGACACAGAGACCCTCCAAGCCATGAATGCAGAGCTTCAAAATCAGCTGAATATATCTAAGAAGGATCTTGAGAAGTCTGTCCGTGACAAGGTTGAGCTACAGGCTTCAAAAATGAGCCTGGCCAAAATGCTGGACAAGTTCAAGACCAGCAGTGAGGTTACCGACTCTGAGAGGCTTCACCTCCTGCAGGAGAAAGAGGACCTGCTTGCTACCCAGCGAAAGGTGTGTTCTGAGAAAGATGAACTTCTCAAGGAGAGAGAAGAGTTAAAGGAGAAGCTCAGACTCTCTACAGGGGAAGTGGCTACCTCTAAGGAGAAAGTCAAAGAGCTGTTGTCATCTTTTGGCAAGGAGAAGGAAGCACTTTGTCTCAAGAATGCAGAGACCGAGAAGGCGCTACACTCCGTACGGAAAGAGAAGATGGCTATTGAATCAACACTGGAAAAGCAGAACATGGAGAGTGACCGTTTGGTACATAAAAAGGAAGAGCTGGATGAAAAGCACACTAAGGAGATCTCTGAAAAGTGTACTCTAACAAAAGAGCGTGACAAGCTAGCAGGTGAGATCCGCAGTATGCAGGACCAGTTGGACAGCTCCTCTAAGGCCAATGATGACGTGAATCAAGCCAATTCCAACCTTACTTCCTTGCTGGAGGAATCAAAACAGAAGATAGACAAGGTGGAGGCTGAAGGAGCTTCCTTGAAAAAAGAAAAGGTTGATCTACAGGCACAGCTTCAGAAGCTTTGCTCTGAGAAGGAGGCCCTTGAAAAAAGCAAAACTGAACTTGCAGAGGAGCATCATAAACTAAAAGGTAACTCTGAGCAGATGCGTTTGGAACTCATTCAGCAGAAGGAAACCCTAACAAAAAAGCGGGATCTCCTGCTTTCCCAGCAGACGGAGCTTAACAAGAGCCTGCAGAAGGACAAAGAGGTTCTGCTTCTGCAGGTCCAGGAGTTCAAAGGTCACACAGAATCACTTTCAAAGGCAAAAATGCTCCTTGAATCGCAGCAGCAGACTGAAGCCAGTGACCGAAGTAAACTGTACTCTGCAAAGGATGACCTCTCCAGAGAGATAGAGGACTTACAGACACGGTTGTTCACTCTGACACAGGAGAAGATTACCCTCCTGCAGTCTGAATCCAGCCTGAAGGCAGATGTTGCCTCTGTTTGTGTTGAAAGAGACACAATGGCCTCTGAGCGAAATAGTTTGCGTAGTGATTTAGGGCAACTTAAGACGACCCACACTGGATTGTTAGGTGAGAGACAGGGTCTGCTTGAGGAGAATGCCCAGATGCAAGTCAAAGTTCAAGACCTCACTCAGCAATCTGTCACCAGAGAGAAGGCCATGGATGAGTTGTCTGCCAACCTTAAGGATATTGGAGAGGAGAGAAAAGCCTTGGCTGGGGAGGTTGAGAATTTAAAGGCACAGCTGAAGGAGAGAGACCAGGAAAAGTGTGGCTTGGATGGAGACCGAAAGCGCTTGTCTGCCAAGCTGGAGGAGCTTGTCAAAGAGGTCTCCTCTCTGGCGAAGGATAAGGTAGACCTCCTAGCTATACAGTCCAGGCTGGAGCAAGACCTTTCCTCCCTCCACAGCAGCCAAGAGAGTGGTGATGAGGAACGCTCAAGGCTCATGGAGGAGGTAGAGAAGCTGCAAGTTGCCCAGACACAGCTTGAAGCAGATGCCCAGGCCCTACATGCTGAGAAGGCAGTGATGGAGGGACAGCACAAAGCCTCTGTGGAGGAGGCATCTGTGTCTACCAAGGTCAGAGAAGAAATGGCCACCAACCTGGAAGACCTGAAGGTCCAGAAGGATGCCTTGCTCAAGGAGAGGGACAAAGCCACCCAGCAGGTCACCCAGCTTGAGGCTCAACTAAAAAATGCTCTTTCCAAGCAGCTTGAGGTACTCCACTACTAACAAACCCTGTAACTAACCCTCACGTTGAGATGGCTGTGGTCATGTTTCAACCTCACTGCATGCTACTCCAGTCTTAATTTTATCTTAATATTTGCTTAATCTCCTTTTACTAACGGCTCTCTTGCTTCGAGTCCACTGCGAAAAGTTGATTTATGAAATGTAAATTCCTTTGGGCTTAGAACGTGATTTGAGAAGTTCCTTGGTGGGGGCAGATGGTTACATCTCCGCTCCCTTAGAATTTGGTTTGAAAAGAGAAATGTCCACAACCATGATACCAACTAATTGATATTTTAAACAATATGTTAGGGCCAAAGTACATTAGTGCAAGTATATGTTCTCAGGCCACAGAATGTAATCAGTACATTTTTCTCTACTCTCCTAATTTTAGTTAATAGCTAATAGCCTTTAGGTCCTACACCAACACTGTAGTCAAAGCTAGTTACCTGATTGTAGTAGTAGATGTGGGCATTGCAATGATTCCTGAGGATGACATCAATTGCATAGTAATGGCATAGGAGAAACAATCATCTTAACCCACTAGAGCTTCAAAATCAAGTTTGGAATGATTTGGATGACTGACATGCAAAGCATGCCAATTCATTCTGCACAATATGAGAAAATGGAAATGGTGATCTATTGGTTAGTTAGAGTTGATTTGGGCTGTGTAAAATAAGGCTCCATCAAATTATGATATCTCGGGACATAGTGGTTCACCTCAACCAACCCCTATCCAAGTAAGTTACAGGTATTTCATGATATATGTCTGGTTGACATGCCCCCCTCTCCCTCACTACCTAGGCAGCAGAGTCCTCAAGGAAGACTGCTGAGGTCGTGGAGCGGCTGACACAAGAGAAGGGCCGTCTGCAGCAAGAGAAGAGTGAGTCCCAGTCTCTGCTGGAGGAGGTCAGGAGTGCCAAGCTTGAGATGACCAGTCAGGTATATGGAGTATGTAATGCCTCAGATGGGGTGTACTAAAGTGGTTGAGCATCATGGGTTTCCAGTAAAGTATGGAGATTGTTGAAATTGTATGGGGGAGGAACAATGGGTTTGTCACTGTCATATAGGGCTCTCACTAAGGACAGTGGAAGGGGCTCCTTTGGGTTAACGTTCAATCAAATAAACCAAATGAGCTGAATGATCCTATTTGAACAACTGAACAAGTTTGAAAGTTCAGTAAAAAGAGATGAACTTTCCAGAGACCTCTGGGTGTTGCATGTAAACTTACCAGAAGTTTGGTTTCGGGGTGTAATGGTTGCAAAACACTTTCATAAGTTAGTATTCACAGCATGATACAGTGATACATGTAAACAGAATTTTAGCCACAGATGCTGGCATGCTCACACTTACCAAGATCACATGGCCATTCCTCCAGCCAATTCCACATTAAACAGGATTTTTCAGCCCCACAAATCTTGCTTTGTTTTCATTTGATAATTTTAACTTTTATTTTTTTATTCATTTCATCGCCCAACATAATATAAGAAATTGCATCAGTCCTTTATGTACTCTCAATACTCATACCGGCACAAGTTCACTAGGGACTGAAAGCTAGACTGAGAAAAATGTGCACAACTTTCACTGAAATCATACATTGATATACATGCAAGATGGGTCCACTTTTTTTTGCAAGTTAGGATTCAAACAATCTGTATTATATACATTAAAAGTGATCTATGTTTTTTGTTTGTTATTGCACAGCTGGATGCCTTGAAGCAACAGAATTCCAAATACAAAGAGGATCTCAACCTTTCTAAGGAGCAGCTCAGCTCAGAGAACCAGAAAATCAGCAGCCTGTGCCAGGAGATGTGAGTATACTGTGTGTGCGTGCCTACAGTGCCTTCAGAAAGGATTCATACCCCTTGACATTCCACATTTTGTTGTGTTACAGCCTGTATTCAAAATATATTACATTGATTAACAAACAATACCCCATAATGACAGTGAAAACATATATTTTTTGAAAATTTTGCAAATTTATTGAAAATGAAATATAATAATAAGAATAATATGCCATTTAGCAGACGCTTTTATCCAAAGCGACTTACAGTCATGCGTGCATACATTTTTACGTATGGGTGGTCCCGGGGATCGAACCCACTACCTTGGCGTTACAAGCGCCGTGCTCTACCAGCTGTGCTACAGAGGACCACCCATACGTAAAAAAAGGACCACCCATACGTAAAAAAATATATAGCATTTACATACATATTCACAGCCCTGAGTCAATAATTTGTAGAAGCACCTTTGGATTTGGGGATTTTCTCCCATTCTTCCTTGCAGTTTCTCAAGCTCTGTTAAATTAGATGGGGAGCGGCGGTGAACAGCAATCTTCAAGTCTTTTCACAGATTTTCAGTGGGATTCAAGTCTGGGGTTTGGCTGGGCCACCCAAAGGCTTTCACATTCTTGTTCTGAAGCCATTGCAGCAATGCTTTGGCACTATGCTTGGGGTCATTGTCCTGTTGGAATGTAAATCTTCGCCCCCAGTCTGAGGTCATTTGCACTCTGAAGCAGGTTCTCATCAAGGATTTGCCTGTATTTCAATTTTCAAGTTTTAATGTCACATGCACAAGTACAGTGAAATGCCTTTCTTGCAAACTTAAAATCTAACAATGCAATAATCCATAACAATGTAATACTAGAAAAAAACACACACAAGAAATAAGAAATATGAAGAACACTAAGTAAGTAAGCATACTATATACAGGGTCAGTTCCAATACCATATTTACAATGTGCAGGGATACTGGAGTGATGGAGGTAGATATGTATAGGGGTTAGGTGACTAGGCAACAGGATATAAGATTAACAGTGTAGTGTAGCAGCAGCTTGTATGTGAGTGGGTGTGTGGGTGTGTGGGTGTGTGTGTGTGTGTGTGTGTGTGTGTGTAGTCTCCCGAGTGGCGCAGTGGTCTAAGGCACTGCATCGCAGTGCAAGCTGTGCCACTAGAGATCCTGGTTCGAATCCAGGCTCTGTCGTAGCCGGCCGCGACCGGGAGACCCATGGGGCGGCGCACAATTGGCCCAGCGTCGTCTAGGGTAGGGGAGGGAATGGCCGGCAGGTGATGTAGCTCAGTTGGTAGAGCATGGCATTTGCAACGCCAGGGTTGTGGGTTCGATTCCCACGGGGGGGTATGAAAAAATATATATATATGAAAAAAAAACACACAAAAAAAGTTACATTAATGTATGCACTCACTAACTGTAAGTCGCTCTGGATAAGAGCGTCTGCTAAATGACGTAAATGTAGAGTCAGTATAAATGTATGTGCGAGGGAGCAGATGGAGTGATTGTGAGTGTGTAGGGCCCTGTGAGTGTGCATAGAGACAATGCAAAGCTAAAAATAAAAGGTCAATAAAGATACAGTCCTTGTAGCTATTTTGTTAGCTATTTATTAGCCTTATTGCTTGGGGATAGAAGCTGTTCAAGAGCCTGTTGGTGCCAGACTTGATGCACTGGTACCGCTTGCCGTGCGGAAGCAGAGAGAATAGTCTATGGCTTGGGTGGTTGGAGTCTTTAACGATTTTCCGGGACTTCCTACCACACCGCCTGATATAGATTTTTTAAAAATTTTACCTTTATTTAACTAGGCAAGTCAGTTAAGAACAAATTATTATTTACAATGACGGCCTACACCGGCCAAACCCGGACGATGCTGGGCCAATTGTGCGCCGCCCTATGGGACTCCCAATCACGGCCGGTTGTGATATAGCCTGGAATCGAACCAGGGGGTCTGTAGTGACGCCTCAAGCACTGAGATGCAGTGCCTTAAACCACTGCGCCACTCGGGAGCCCATAGATGTCCTGGATGGCAGGGAGCTTGGCCCCAGTGATGTACTGGGCTGTCTGCACCACCCTCTGTAGCGCCATGCAATCGAGGGCTGTGCTATTGCCATATCAGGCAGTGATGCAGCCAGTAAAAATGCTCTCAATGGTACAGCTGTATACATTTTTGAAGATTGGAGTGCCCATGACAAACTTTTTCTACCTCCTGTCGTGCCTTCTTAACGACTGTGCGGGTGTGTTTGGACCATTCATTGTTTCCTCTATCCTTACTAGTATCCCAGTCCCTGTCACTGAAAAGCATCCACATTGCATGATGCTGCCACCACCATGCTTCACGGTAGGGATGGTGTTAGACGGGTGATGAGCTGTGCCTGGTGTTCTCCAGACATAACGCTTTGCATTCAGGGCAATGAGTTACATTTTTGTATTTGTATTTATTATGGATCCCCATTAGCTGCTGCAAAGGCAGCAGCTACTCTTCCTGGGGTCCAGCAACATAAGACAGTTACATACAGTTTCAAATACTACATGACATTTCATAACACCTTACCCAACACATTCAGTGTGTTCCCTCAGGCCGCCACTCCACCACCACATATTTACAATACAACATCCATGTGCACGTGTGTGTAGAGTTCGTGTCTTATGTGTGCCTGTGTGTGTCTCTTCACAGTCCTGGCTGTTCCATAAGGTGTATTTTTATCTGTTTTTTAAAATCTGATTTTACTGCATGTATCAGTCACCTGATGTGGAATAGAGTTCCGTGTAGCCATGGCTCTATGTAGTACTGTGCGCTTCCCAAAGTCTGTACTTGACTTGGGGATTGTGAAGAGACCCTTGGTGGCATGTCTTGTGGGGGTATGCATGGGTGTCCAAGCTGTGTGCTAGTAGTTTAAACAGACACCTCGGTGCATTCAGCATGTCAACACTTCTTACAAAACAAGTAATGATGAAGTCAATCTCTCCTCCACTTTGAGCCATGAGAGATTTACATGCATATTATTAATGTTTGCTCTCCGTGTACATTTAAGGGCCAGCCATACTGCCCTGTTCAATTGAATTTACCACAGGTGGACTCCAAGTTGTAGAAACATCTCAAGGATGATCAATGGAAACAGGATGCACCTGAGCTCAATTTTGAGTGTCATAGCAAAGGGTCTGAATACTTTATTTCTGTTTTTAAATATGAAAACATTTCACACAACCTGTTTTCGCTTTGTTATTATGGAGTATTGTGTGTAGATTGATGAGGGAAAAAAACAATGTAATACATTTAGGATAAGGCTGTAACGTAACAAAATGTGGAAAAGGTGAAGGGGTCTGAATATTTTCTGAATGCACTGTATGTGTGAAGACCATCACAACATCCCAGATTATTTTCTTCCCAGCCCTACCTTCCACTTGTCATCAATGGAATATCCCTGTTTAGTATTTTCTCAATGTGGTTAGTCAGATGGGCCTTGATAGTCAGCTGGGTATCTATCCGGCAGGTCCTGGCTGAGTGCCAACATCCGACAGCGGGGTGTGGGGGTTGGAGCAGATGGGGATCCTATTGCAGTAACTGACCCTGGACACAGGGAGCAGTTAAATGCAGTCGATCCCTATGGCTCTTGATTTGTTATTAAACTCTTTCAAGATAAGATAAATATTGAACCTGTCTTTATTTTTTAAAATTTTTTTCTGAACAGATTTACTTAAAAGAAATGCGAACTTGCTTTCTTTACTCCATGCTTGTACTTGTCCTTGCTCTGACATTCTTATTCCGGGTGAAAATACATTACACACACGCTGGGTATTAGTTATAACTCATTGCTCTCAACAGTCTTCAAACTTTCAATATTCAGACATTGAAGTGTCAGACATTCTGTCTTCATACCCAACCTCAAGGCCCAAATATCTGAGATAAGAATTTTAACTGAATTATGGCACTTCACACAAGGTTCATAAACATTTAGTCACTTCATCACTATTCACTACTGTGTATATCATATCTTATGGTGTGATTCATTTGGTTAACAACTCTATACAAACACCTTGTAGTGTTGCTGCTGACTTCCACTAAAATTATTATATTTAATGGTAACATTTTAGGTGTCAACGTTCATGCCTTAAATTAATTCTCTACTTAAATTATTTGCCATGAATAATGATGCAAAAATGACATGCCAATCCTAGCAGTTGTAGAAACATTTATTTATTCAAACCTTTCCTTGTACCTATTTCCCTCTTTCACGCCCGTATCAGATGTCTGTGTATTCTTGTACTAATTTCCCTCTTTCACGCCCATATCAGATGTCTGTGTATTCTTGTACTCATGTAGCTATGTGTTTATAATAATGTGTGTGTTTAGTGATGAGCTGAAGCAAGCTGCCTCTGTGATGTCCCAGTCCCTGGTGGCCTTACAGGAGGAGAACAACAAGCTGACCAAGGAGCTTGGCAGCAGCAAGAAGGAGATCAGTGGCCAGCAGAAGGTACCACCACTGGACTACTGATGTGTTACCTCCTCCCTCAAACTGCTTCTACCATTTTAAGAAAGTAAAATTTACATTAACTTAATACACCTGTCCAACCAAGCAATGTTTTTTCTTCTTTTTTTAGCTGGAAGCTCAGCAGTCCAAGCTCAATAAACAGTTGCAAGAAATGAAGCAGAGGTGAGAAACTGTATAGAAACATGGTGTATGTAGCTAGCCTTGTCTAATGCTGTTTTCATTTCCATCCAAATCAAGTGTTCAAAAATTATTGTTTGACATTTCTAGTCAGGCGGCAATGGACACTCCCAAAAGTTCTGCAATTAAGCATGGATGCTTGCATCACTTTTCCATTCATCAACGTGGCATGTCATGTTTGTGCTCTGTCTACATGCTCTGTCTGCTAACATCCTCTTCTTTTGCCTTTCAAAGCTTTCCCAATAATATAGTGCCTTCAGAAAACATTCACACCCCTTGACTTTTTCCACATTTTCTTGTTACAGCCTGAATTTAAAATTGATTAAATTGAGATTTTTTGTCACTGGCCTACACACAATATCCCACAATGTCAAAGGGGAATAGGGAATAATGTTTTTACACATTAATTAAAAATGAAAAGCTGAAATGTCTTGGGTCAATAAGTATTATTCAACCCCTTTCTTATGGCAAGCCTAAATACATTCAGTAAAAATGTGCTTAAGTTGCATGGACTCACTCTTGTGTGCAATAATAGTGGTTAACATGATTTTGGAAAGTCTACCTCATCGCTGTACCCCACGCATACAATTATCTGTAAGATCCCTCTGTCAAGCAGTGAATTTCAAACAAAAGATTCAACAACTAAGACCAGGGAGGTATTCCAATGCCTTGCAAAGAAGGGCACATATTGGTGGATGGGTAAAACAAATTAAAGCAGACATTAAATATCCCTTTGAGCATGGTAAAGTTATTAATTACACTTTGGATGGTGTATCAATACACCCAGTCACTACAAAGATACAGGCCTACTTCCTAACTCAGTTGCCGGAGAGGAAGGAAACCGCTCAGGGATTTCACCATGAGGCCAATGGTGACTTTAAAACAGAAGGAAGCCTGTACATAAAAATAAACATTCCAAAACATGCATCCTGTTTGCAACAAGGCACTAAAGTAATACTGCAAAACATTTGTCAAAGCAAGTAACTTTTTGTCCTGAATACAACGTTTTTGATGTTTGTGGCAAATCTAATACAAAACATTACTGAGTACCACTCTCCATATTTTCATAGTGGTTGCTGCATCATGTAATTGCTAAGGACTGAAAATTTTCAGAATAAAAAAAGGAACGGAATGGAGCGAAGCATAAATCTTAGAGGAAAACCTGGTTGTCTGCTTTCCACCAGACACTGGGAGATTAATTCACCTTTCAGCAGGACAATAACCTTAAACACAAGACCAAATCTACACTGGATTTGCTTACCAAGAAGACAGTGAATGTTCCTGCGAGGCTGAGTTAGTTTTGACTTAAATCTGCTTGAAAATCTATGGCAAGACCTGAAAATGGTTGTCTAGCAATGATCAACAACCAATTTGACAGAGGTTGAAGAATTTTGAAAATAATAATGGGCAAATGTTGCACAATCCAGATGTGGAAAGCTATTAGAGACTTACCCAGAAATACTCACAGCTGTAATCTCACCCAAAGGTGATTCAGGGGGTTGAATACTTATCTAATTAAGATATTAGTGTATTCTTTTAAATATATATATATATTTTTTACAAATGTTAGAATTTTTCTTCCACTTTGACATTAGTATTTTGTGTAGATCGTTGACAAAAAATTACAAATCTATTTTAATCCCACTTTGTAAGACAACAAAATGTGGAAAAAGTCAAGGGGTGTGAATACTTTATAAAGGCACTGTACCTTCAGGTACTTCAATTCCTTAATTGTTACATTACTGTGCGTGTCATACTGTTACCTTAGGGAGGTTAGAGGAACTCAATGCTATTCAATGAGTAATCCCTCTAATTCACTTGCTTTTTGTCATCTCGATATATTTACAGTGCCTTCAAAGTATTTATACCCCTTGACTTATTCAACATTTTGTTGTTCGAGCCTGAATTCAAAATGGATTAAATAGATTTTTTTTCACAAGTGAAAACATGTTTTTTATTTTTTATTTTGGAAATGTATTGAAAATGAAGTATATAATTTACATAAGTATTCACACCCCTGAGTCAATACTTTGTAGAAGCAACTTAGGCGGCGATTACAGCTTTGAGTTGTCTTGGGTATGTCTGTATCAGCTTTGCAAATTTTCTCAGGGTCTGTTAAATTAGATGGGGAGCGGCGGTGAACAGCAATATTAAAGTATTTCCACAGATTTTCAATGGGATTCATGTCTGAGCTCTGGCTGGGCCACTCAAGGACTTTCACATTCTTGTTCTGAAGCCATTCCAGCATTGCATTGGCTGTATGCGTGGGGTCATTGTCCTGTTGGAATGTAAATCTTCGCCCCAGTCTGGTCGTTTTCACTCTGAAGCAGGTTCTCATCCAGGATTTGCCTGTATATGGCTCCATTCATTGTTCCCTCTATCCTTACCAGTCTCCCAGTCCATGTCGCTGAAAAGCATCCCCATAGCATGATACTGCCACCACCAGTGTGGCTTCCGTCTGGCCACTCTCCCATAAAGCCCAGATCGGTGAAGTGCTGTAGACTGTTGTCCTTATGGCAGGTTTTTCCATCTCAGCCAAGGAACTCTGTAGTTCTGTCAGAGTGGTCATTGGGTTCTTGGTCACCACCCTGACCAAGTTCCTTCTTGCCCTGTTGCTCAGTTTGGTCAGACGGCCAGCACTATGCAGAGTCTGGGTAGTTACATATTTGGAGACCACTGGAGACCACTGTGCTCTTGGAAACCCTTCCCCAGATATACAGTGCATTCGGAAAGTATTCAGACCCCTTGACTTTTTCCACATTTTGTTACGCTAAAGCCTTATTCTAAAATTGTTTAAATTGTTTTTTCCCCCTCATCAATCTACAAACAATACCCCATAATTACAAAGCAAAAACAGGTTTTTAGAAATGTTTGCTAATTTATAAAAATAAATATGTATATAATTATTCAGACCCTTTACTCAGGACTTTGTTGAATCACCTTTGTCAGCGATTTACAGCCTCGGGTCTTATTGGGTATGATGCTACAAGCTTGGCACACCTGTATTTGGGGAGTTTCTTCAATTCTTCTCTGCAGATACTCTCAAGCTCTGTCAGGTTGGATGGGGAGCGTCGCGTTGTTGATGTGAATAGGGGCGTGTTCGGCCCTCCTCTTTCTGTAGTCCACGGTTATCTCCCATACTGGGCACTATGGTATTGAACGCTGAGCTGTAGTCAATGAACAGCATTCTCACATAGGTGTTCCTTTTGTCCAGGTGGGAAAGGGCAGTGTGGAGTGCGATTGAGATTGCATCATTGGTGGATCTGTTGGGGCGGTATGCGAATTGGAGTGGATCTAGGGTTTCCCGGGATGATGGTGTTGATGTGAGCAATGACCAGCCTTTCAAAGCACTTCATGGCTACCGCGTGAATGCTACGGGGCGGTAGTCATTTAGGCAGGTTACCTTCGCTTTCTTGGGCACAGGGTGGTCTGCTTGAAACATGTAGGTATTACAGACTCGGTCAGGGAGAGGTTTGTGCATGCTCTGAGTACACGTCCTGGTAATCCATCTGACCCTGCGGCCTTGTGAATGTTGACCTGTTAAAAGGTCTTGCTCATAACGGCTACGGCGAGCGTGATCCCACAGTCGTCCGGAACAGCTGGTGCTCTCATGCATGCTTCAGTGTTGTTTGCCTCGAAGCGAGCATAAAAGGCATTTAGCCCGTCTGGTAGGCTTGCGTCATTGGGCAGCTCGCAGCTGGGTTTCCCTTTGTAATCCGTAATAGCTTGCAAGCCCTGCCACATCCAACGAGCGTCAGAGCCGGTGTAGTAGGATTCAATCTTAGTCCTGTATTGACGCTTTGCCTGTTTGATGGTTCGTCTGAGGGTATAGCGGGATTTCTTATAAGCGTCCGGATTAGTGTCCCGCTCCTTGAAAGCGGTAGCTCTACCCTTTAGCTCTGTGCGGATGTAGCCTGTAATCCATGGCTTCTGGTTGGGATATGTACGTACAGTCACTGTGGGGACAACGTCGTCAATGTACTTATTGATGAAGCCGGTGACTGAGGTGGTATACTCCTCAATGCCATTGGGTGAATCCCGGAACATATTCCAGTCTGTGCTAGCAAAACAGTCCTGTAGCGTAGCATCCGTTCAGCTGACCACTTCCGTATTGAGCGAGTCACTGGTACTTCCTGCTTTAGTTTTTGCTTGTAAGCAGGAATCAGGAGGATAGAATTGTAAGCAGGAATTTACACCACTTACATCACTGACATTGGATCTCTCTGTGTTCATAAACTAAGGGCGTCACGTCTGTCCAATACAAAGCCTGTTTTATCCCATTGTGCTCCAAACCGTCGAGTGGAGTCTCTTACACTTTCATATTATCATTGCTATGGGCTTATGTCTTTGTGTTTATTTTTTTTTCCATCTTCAATTTCTATTCCATTGTTGGCCTTTCAGAAAACTTTTCACCTTTTTATTCCATGCATCTGAATTAAAGTTTCACCTGATCAATTCTATGTATATATAAAGATGGAGTTTAAAGCAGCAACATTTTGGTGTTCCAGACCAAATTCACAAAGAAATGTGAGTTATAGATCTGTCATTCTCATTGAAAGCAAGTCTAAGAAGCGGTAGATCTGTTCTATGTGCGCTATTTCTATGCTTCCCCTTAAGTTTGGTTTTTGCATCTTTTATTTTGGGTTTTGTTCATCAGCTTCAAACAGCTGAGAATACAATATTGTTGGTTATAGAAAATATATTTCACAGTGGTTTAGATGGTACAATGATTCTCTACACTATACTTGCTTGTTTTGTTCCATAAACTGAAATTAGGCAAACTATTAGAATTTTATCAACCAGGAAATGGTGGAGCGATTTCTGCATTGTGCACCTTTAACCGAACTTAAGCAACCAGTTGGCTGCTGGTGGTACTCCAGTAGACATTAGAGTTAACACAGATTATGCATGATCAATGCTTCACTAGTCCCTTTTGGAGTGGTTCAACTCTTATGACTATGTATCATAATTCTGTGTTGCCCTTGACAGAGAGACCACCTTGAAGAAACAGTTAGATGAGGAGAAAGCCTCCCTCCAGAAGTCCATCCATAAAAGCAGTGCCTTGATCTCTGAGAAGGATCAGGAGCTGGAGGCACTGATGAGTGAGGTAAGAATTGGTGCTCTTCCCTATTTCTAGACATTTTAATTCCCTACCTCATGGCAGGCTCCCTGGCACTCATTCTAAGCCAAAAAGCATTGGAGTAGTCTTATTAGAACTTGAGTTTATTTTCAGGAGATTGTTTTTAAGCATTTGTATACTACACTGAACAAAAATATAAACACAACATGTAAAGTGTTGGTCCCATGTTTCATGAGCAGAAATAAAAGATCCCTGAAATGTTCCATACGCACAAAAAACGTATTTCTCTCACATTTTGTGCACCAATTTGTTTACATCCCTGTTAGTGAGCATTTCTCCTTTGCCACGATAATCCAGCCACCTGACAGGTGTGGTATATCAAGAAGCCGATTAAACAGCATGATCATGGCATCCCGAGTGGCGCAGCGGTCTAAGGCACTGCATCACAGTTTTGCGGCGTCACTACAGCCTGGGGTTCGATCCCATCCCATTACCGGCCGTGACCAAGAGTCCCATAGGGCGACGCTCAGGGTTAGGGGAGGGTTTTGCCAGGGGGCTTTATTTGGATCATTGCGCTCTAGCGACTCCTTGTGGTAGGCCAGGCGCCTGCAGGCTGACTACGTTCGTCAGTTGAAAGGTGTTTCCTCCAACACATTGGTGCAGCTGGCTTCCGGGTTAAGCGAGCGGGTGTAAAGAAGCGTGATTTGGCGGGTCATGTTTCGGAGGACGCATGACTCCACCTTCGCCTCTCCCGAGCCTGTTGGGGAGTTTCAGTGATGAGACAAGATCGTAATCACGAAATTGAGGCGAGGAAGGCGGTACAAACAAAACAAACAAAAAAAACATAAACAGCATGATCATTACACAGGTGCACCTTGTGCTGGGGACAATAAAAGGCACTCTAAAATGGGCAGTTTTGTCACACAACACAATGCCACAGATGTCTCAAGTTTTGAGGGAGTGTGCAATTGCAAACTGACTACAGGAATGTTCACCAGAGCTGTTGCCAGGGAATTGAATATTCATTTCTCTACCAATGCCGCCTCCAACGTCGTTTTAGAGAATTTGGCAGTACATCCAACCGGCCTCACAACTGCAGACCACGTGTAACCACGCCAGCCCAGGACCTCCACATCCGGCTTCTTCACCTGCGGGATCATCTGAGACCAGCCATCCGGACAGCTGATGAAACTGTGGGTTTGCACAACCAAAGAATTTCGGCGCAAACTGTCAGAAACAGTCTCAGGGAAGCCCATCTGCGTGGTCGTCGTCCTCACCAGGGACTTGACCTGACTGCAGTTCTGCAGTGGAATGCAGAGTTTTGTTTTCGCCAGGCATTACTGGAACCATGTCGTCCAAAAAGTTATACTTTTGAATCATCTGTCCATAGAACGTTCTTCCAAGAGTCTTGATGATCATCCAGGTGCTTTTTGGCAAACATGAGTCAACTTTTTGGACGAGATGGGTCCCATTATGCCTGGCAAAAACAAAACTCTGCATTCCACAGTAAGAACATCATACCAAAGGTCAAGCATGGTGGTGGTGGTGGTGTGATGGTTTGGGGATGCTTTGCTGCCTCAGGACCTGGATGACTTGCCTTAATAGAAGGAACCATGAATTCTGCTCTGTATCAGAGAATTCTACAGGAGAATGTCAGACCATCCGTCTGAGCTGAAGCTGAAGCTAAGCTGGGTCATGCAGCAAGACAATGATCCAAAACACACAATCAAGTCTACATGAAAATTGCAGAAAAGCAACAAATTGGAAGTTTTGGAATGGCCTAGTCAAAGTCCAGACCTAATCCCAATTGAGATGTTGTGGCAGGACTTGAAACGAGCAGTTCATGCTTGAAAACCCACACGTCACTGAGTTAAAGCAGTTCTGCATGGAAGAGTGGGCCAAAATTCCTCCACAGCGACGTGAGAGACTGATCAACAACTACAGGAAGCATTTGGTTGGAGTCATTGCAGCTAAAGGTGGCACAACCAGTTATTGAGTGTAAGGGGGCAATTACTTTTTCACACAGGGGAATTGGGTGTTGCATAACTTTGTTTATGAAATAAATGAAATAAATATGTAATTGTTGTGTTATTTGTTCACTTATGTTCCCTTTATCTAATATTAGGTTTTGGTTGAAGATCTGATAACATTCAGTATCACAAATATGCAAAAGTAGAGAAAATTAGAAAGGGGGCAAATACTTTTTCATAGCACTGTATCTGTATTCCCAGTCATGTGAAATCCATAGATTAGGGCCTAATGAATGTATGTATATTGTTTGATTTCCTTATATGAACTGTAACTCAGTAAAATCTTTGAAAATGTTGCGTTTAATATTTTAATATTTAATATCATTGTCTAATGTGTATATATATATTGTTATTTCCCCCTCTGAGCAGTTATCAGTGCTGCGTGGGGAGAGCGCCACAGCGAAGGCACTGAATTCTGCTGTCCAGTCACTGGAGAAGGACAAGGCACGGCTGCAGGAGAACGTTCAGAGCCTGGAGAAGAGCCTTTCAGGAGGACAGGACACTGTTACCCGCTCCTCAGGTATGACTGGGTAGTTAAAGCTTAACTCATGTCTACAGATTGAACTCCACTGTCACTGAATGCTTAATATGCATGTTTTCCCTTCAGGTGATGCAGCTCTGGACCAACTAGGGGAGGACAAGGAGACTGCAGAAAGCCAGGTATACTTTTACTATGGACCAATTTAGAAAAATGAGTGAATAAGAGACAGCTTGGGTATGCCATTCAATGGGTTATTTATTGATATGTACAGTGTTGCATTGTGTGTTTGGCCAGATTGTGTAAGAAGTACCTAACCTAAGTCGTACTTCTGCATTAATTTAAGATATGTTTCCATACTATTGCCATATGACATGCTGTGGTTGCTTAGCATACTATGACAATGGCAACTTTCATGCTAGCAGTGGTATGGAAATTCCCTCTAAATGAATGCTCATAAAATGGTAATGAGAGCTCTGCTAAACCTCTGCTGAAACTGATGCCCATGTCTGCCAAGTCCATGGCTGGCAGTGTAGACAGAATTTATTTCAACTTACTGGAGAACCTCTGACAATTGATTTATGAAGCTGTTTTATCACAGGTGTGCTGAGATACCTCAAACAACTTTAACCAAAAACAATCAAGATCTGTCTGTATCCCTTAACTTACTGTCACAGGCTTTAAAATGGGTTCGTCAGAGGTTCTACAGTGATGAAGCTGTAATGCTTGCCTACCCACTATTTTCTCTTAGGTTGTTTTAGTATTTTTCCATCTGTCAGTGATGACTTGAATCTATTGTCTGCCATTAGGTGGGTCCTAATTTTGATCTGTTTTGTCTCCTCCCTCTCCACTTCCTCATTTACCTCCTCCTCCTCTGTCACTGATGTTGGCCATGCTACCCGGAAATCAGGCAGCGGTTTGTTACTGTTTTTCATCAGCTCCACTCATGCATGTCTATTTGACTGTAGATTTCTCTTCGGTTCCTGTTTTAACAGGTGACATCAATAAGGGATCATAGCTTTCACCTGGATTCACCTGGTCAGTCTATGTCATGGAAAGAGCAGGTGTTCCTAATGTTTGTACACTCCAGTGTATATTATGACGGCAAGGGTTTTTTCAGCTGTTCGTGCACACTAATTATTTTCTTAAGGCAAGCCGAAGTTTTGTAGCCGACGTATACGCCCCTTCCTTGGTGATTGGTCAACAGTAGGCATTCTTCAATTAAGTGTTTGTCATTCAACGAGAGACGACTCGTTTTAATGCAAATGTTTTCACTTGAGAAATACATATTAGTTGGATGTAAAATTGCGCGACTATGACCTCCTCTGCAAAAACTTAAAAATTAATTACAGATTTCTTGAGTTAACTTAGATTAATTCTGACTAGTTTGAGGAAGTGTATACTGGCTACGGCGTCTCAAGAGGGACAAACAGTACTATTGCCACTTTTTTCTCATTTTTCAACCAAATGTCTTTTAAGGGAGTATGCGAGACATAGACGTTCACTTCGCATAGCCGAGTTCTGCTAGGATGCCTTAAGGAGGAATCAGGCCTCATCTCTGACATTTCCCATAAGGATTGATTTACAATAGCTTTCAGGGATTCAATTTTTTTTTTTTTTACCTCATATCCTATTCATAAAGGACATTTATCTGAGTATGAGTTCCAGCAAATTGACATGCCTTGATGCCACAATTTCTCATGGTGGACAATCCAGAGTTGTACTGTTCAGTGTTGCCCTCATTACCCTTGCCCATGCTCAAACCAGGATGTGGGGTTTGTTTTCACAACATAGGAACTGGCCAAGCACATTGGTGAAGGTTGTGGTTCACTGTTCTTGTAGTATGGTGGGTTGGGGAAAGGGGGGAATTTACTAACTGCTTGTTTGATATTGGTACTCAATGAGATGTGGATACTGTTGGATGACCTGTTGTTCATGTGTCCCAGAGTTCTAAGTTACATTTATTTTTAACTGAACTGTGGCAATGTCTGTGATATCCCTTCTTGTCTGGGACAGATTGAGTTCCTGAACTCGGTTATCGTGGACTTGCAGAAGAAGAATGAGGAACTTAAGGGCAAGCTGGAGAAGATGGCAGAGGCTGCCCTCAATGGGAATAATGCAAGCGAGCTTGACAACTATGATGGGTCAGCCTTCTCCCATGCTCTTAAACACTAACCCTGAGTCAGACAAGTTAAAGCCCACACTAACCTCATGCTTTTTCCTTTTTTGTTCATTTCATTAAGTTAGTTCAGAAAATGAAGCAGTATTTATATCTTAATATTTCATCAGTCTTAGTTTGTCTCCCCCCCATAAAGTACTTTTCCATTTGTCTAGTTTACTGTGCATGCTCACGCCCTGACCCTGTATGTCTCCCACCCTCTTTTCAGCGGTTTTAACGAAGGCCCCTCCAAAAAGAAGGTCCCACCAAGGCTCTTCTGTGACATCTGTGACTGCTTCGACCTCCATGATACAGAAGAATGTCCCACTCAGATGCAGATGCCAGACTCCCCACCCCACACCACCTACCACGGCAGTAAGGATGAGGAGAGAGCTTATTGTGACATCTGTGAGGCCTTTGGCCATTGGACTGACTCCTGTAATGACGACCAGACCTTCTAATCTAAAGCCTTTGAGAACCATCTTTGGCCCAATCTCAATTTTTGCACATAAATCAAATTCCCATGGAGTTCTCTACTGTATGGGTGTGTGCACATGTGTTTGTTTGTGCAGAAAGTCTCTTGCTCAAGCCCCTAAGCGCTCTTACGGGAGAATGTTTTCTCAAAACAATAAACGTAATTATCCCCACCCACACTATGTTCACATCATTGACTGGTAAAAGGGGCAGAAATGCGTATGTATTGTGATAAAAGCTTTTAATTGGGAATTGAAAAGGACGTTTGTTTGTTGCTATCCTCTTCAGTGTGCATAAGATGAGAGGCTATAGTTTATTTTTTTTACGCTTGAGCATACTTTGTACTTTGAAAAAGGTTGCCTTGTCTGTGTGATAATTGTGTAGCGGAAAGGGATTTAGAGGGGCGTGGCTGGTGCCTGCTGCCTGGCAGGGTTGGAGCAGTGAAACCCAAAGCTGGTTAACTTTCAGTAAAAAAATACCTCACCTCGGCCGCATGGGACAGTGGGATAGTGGTTGAAACTGCTAAATAAACCTAAAGCACTGCACACACTTTATTCCTCTGTTGAAAATCCTTGGTTCATTTTTAAATGGCCTTTACAAGAACATTGCATAATTAAAATATCATTTAAGAGGATAAAATATTGTAAACAAATGGTATAATGCTTATGAAATTCTGTACCTAACTTTTTTAATGTTGAATATCTGTACAAAAATAAATGAAATTTATGGATACATTAAAGTTTATTTCAAAACATTTGCAGGAGCTCATGTGAAATTACCCTATTTTTGACCATTCATAAGGATCATTTTACAGTAGCGAGACAGACCACTACAGCAAGATACACACAACACCTTATGCCTCACATCCTTATCTAAAGCATTTTAGCTTTGTGTCCTCCACATGGTCCACATCTCGGTGGGATTCAGTTTGTGCACCAGCATGATCTCCCTGTAAATGCAGGGGTTGAAGTGTGACACCACCTGACGGAACCCAAAGGTCTTGAAGCCAGAGTGGTGCGTCAGCGTGACATTTAATCTTCTGCAGGCACATGCCCACAAAGACATCAATGAGGAAGAGGTCAGTGCTGGACACTGCCACTCCCAGGCTCAGCCAAACCATACAATTTCCACTGAGAATTTTACAAAAACACATTTACTTGAAAACGAATGACAGCACATTCTGTTACCAAACTTTGGATCTGCACTGTTCTTCAAGTAAATGTGTTTTTGTAAAGTTTCTGTTGAAATTGTTAAAAGTATGGTTTGCTTAACTTTGCAATCATTGGTTTTTGTTTATGTATTTTAAATTGAACATTCTGAGTCTGCTAAATAGTTATTTAAATGGTTACCTTGACTATCTGCATTGACCCTATCTTGCACTGACTCTATGCACACTCACATTTTACATTTACATTTTAGTCATTTAGCAGACGCTCTTATCCAGAGCGACTTACAGGAGCAATTAGGGTTAAGTGCCTTGCTCAAGGGCACATTTACGTCATTTAGCAGACGCTCTTATCCAGAACGACTCACAAATTGGCGCCAGTGGGAAAACCACTTTACAATTTTTTTTTGGGGGGGGGGGGGGTAGAAGGATTACTTTATCCTATCCCAGGTAATCCTTAAAGAGGTGGGGTTTCAAATGTCTCCGGAAGGTGGTGAGTGACTCCGCTGTCCTGGCGTCGTGAGGGAGCTTGTTCCACCATTGGGGTGCCAGAGCAGCGAACAGTTTTGACTGGGCTGAGCGGGAACTATGCTTCCGCAGAGGAAGGGGAGCCAGCAGGCCAGAGGTGGATGAACGCAATGCCCTCGTTTGGGTGTAGGGACTGATCAGAGCCCGAAGGTACAGAGGTGCCGTTCCCCTCACTGCTCCATAGGCAAGCACCATGGTCTTGTAACGGATGCGAGCTTCAACTGGAAGCCAGTGGAGTGTGCGGAGGAGGGGGGTGACGTGAGAGAACTTGGGAAGGTTGAACACCAGACGGGCTGCGGCATTCTGGATGAGTTGTAGGGGTTTAATGGCACAGGCAGGGAGGCCAGCCAACAGCGAGTTGCAGTAGTCCAGACGGGAGATGACAAGTGCCTGGATTAGGACCTGTGCCGCTTCCTGTGTAAGGCAGGGTCGTACTCTCCGAATGTTGTAGAGCATGAACCTGCAGGAGCGGGTCACCGCCTTGATGTTAGCGGAGAACGACAGGGTGTTGTCCAGGGTTTCAGCAGGGAGGAAAAAGTGGCAAAGAGCTTCCTAGGGTTAGAGGCAGATGCTTGGAATTTAGAGTGGTAGAAAGTGGCCTTAGCAGCAGAAACAGATGAAGAAAATGTAGAGAGGAGGGAGTGAAAAGATGCCAGGTCGGCAGGGAGTTTAGTTTTCTTCCATTTCCGCTCCGCTGCCCGGAGCTCTGTTCTGTGAGCTCGCAATGAGTCATCAAGCCACGGAGCTGGAGGGGAGGACCGAGCCGGCCGGGAGGATAGGGGACACAGAGAGTCAAAGGATGCAGAAAGGGAGGAGAGGAGGGTTGAGGAGGCAGAATCAGGAGATTGGAGGGAGAAGGATTGAGCAGAGGGAAGAGATGATAGGATGGAAGAGGAGAGAGTAGTGGGAGAGAGAGAGCGAAGGTTGCGGCGGCGCATTACCATCTGTGTAGGGGCAGAGTGAGTAGTGTGGGAGGAGAGCGAGAGAGAAAAGGAAACAAAGTAGTGGTCGGAGACATGGAGGGGAGTTGCAGTGAGATTTGTAGAAGAGCAGCATCTAGTAAAGATGAGGTCAAGCGTATTGCCTGCCTTGTGAGTAGGGGGGGACGGTGAGAGGGTGAGGTCAAAAGAGGAGAGGAGTGGAAAGAAGGAGGCAGAGAGAAATGAGTCAAATGTAGACATAGGGAGGTTGAAATCCCCCAAAACTGTGAGGGGTGAGCCATCCTCAGGAAAGGAACTTATCAAGGCGTCAAGCTCATTGATGAACTCTCCAAGGGAACCTGGAGGGCGATAGATGACAAGGATATTAAGCTTAAATGGGCTAGTGACTGTGACAGCATGGAATTCAAATGAGGAGATAGACAGATGGGTTAGGGGAAAAATTGAGAATGTCCACTTGGGAGAGATGAGGATTCCTGTGCCACCACCCCTCTGACCAGATGCTCTCGGGGTATGCGAGAACACATGGTCAGACGAGGAGAGAGCAGTAGGAGTAGCAGTGTTTTCAGTGGTAATCCATGTTTCCGTCAGCGCCAGGAAGTCGAGGGACTGGAGGTTAGCATAGGCTGGGATGAAGTCAGCTTTGTTGGCAGCAGAACGGCAGTTCCAGAGGCTGCCTGAGACCTGGAACTCCAGGTGTGGGGTGCGTGCAGGGACCACCAGGTTAGAGAGGCAGCAGCCACGCGGTGTGGGGCGTTTGTGTAGCCTGTGCAGAGAGGAGAGAACAGGGATAGGCAGAGGCATAGTTGACAGGCTGTAGCAAATGGCTACAATAATGCAGAGGAGATCGGAATGAAATGAGCTAAACATCAGGGAGAGGAGAGAGCAGGGCCCTCTCACCAAAAACTTCTACCTCAGAAACTATAATTGTTTCACTGAACCACCCGAACAAAAACTCTACCAACTTCCACCTTTAGAAATTAGAATTGTTGTGAACCACAGCGGTTCAATGTTTAAAGGAATAGACTCAACCCACTTTATTCAGCTAGCTAACTATGACACCATAGCTAACTAGCATGCTAGCATCCAATAACACACCGTTTAGCACCAACACTTGGTCACAACAAACCACCAATAGTGTGTTAACACACTAAGCAGATAGTTCGTGTCCGTGTCTAGTTCCTATCATAACGCAGCAATGATTAAACGTTGGCTAGCTAGCACAAATATATTGTATTTTAGCTACTACAGTACAGTTAGCTGGTCGTGTTGGCTAGCTAGCAATGGCCACTGTGTTGACTTTGTTTGAAGAACGGCTAGCTTCGTGCTACCCCCGGCACCGCCGAAAAACAATGCCAACCTACAGTAACTACCCACAACAGCCCACGATGCCTAGCTATGACGCCATAGCTAACAATACTCACAATACTATATATACACACTATATACACATACACTACACTGACACTCCCACACACATTCACATACACTATACGCACACACACACACACACAACCCACACATTCTGATACAATCCGCGTGCGTGCACACACACATACATACACACAGATACTTTCACACTCAGACAATCGTTTTCAGGTCTTGCCATATATTTTCAAGTAGATTTAAGGCAAAACTGAGACTTGGCCACTCAGGAACATTCACTGTCTTCTTGGTAAGCAACCCCAGCGTAGGTTTGGTCTTGTGTTTTAGGTTATTGTCCTGCTGAAAGGTGAATTCATCTCCCAGTGTTTGGTGGAAAGCCGACTGAACCAGGTTTTCCTCTAGGATTTTGCCTGTGCTTAGCTCCATTCCGTTTCTTTATTATCCTGAAAAACTCACCAGTCCTTAACGATTACAAGCATACCCATAACATGATGCAGCTGCCACTATGCTTGAAAATATGGAGAGTGGTACTCAGTAATGTGTTGGATTGGATTTGCCCAAACAACATTTTCTATTCAGGACATAAAGTGAATTTCTTTGCCACATTATTTGCAGTATTACTTCCTTGTGCATTGTTGCTCTACAGGCTTGCATCTTTTCATTCTGTCAATTAGGTTAGTGTTGTGGAGTAACTACAATGTTGTTGATCCATCCTCAGTTTTGTCCAATCACTCTGTAACTGTTTTAAAGTCATCATTGACCGCATGGTGAAATCCCTGAGTGGTTTCCTTCCTCTCGAGCAACTGGGTTAGGAAGGATGCCTGTACCTTTGTAGAAACTGGGCGTATTGATACACCATCTAAAGTGTAATTAATAACTTCACCATGCTCAAAGGGATATGTCTCCTGAGTGGCGCAGTGGTCTAAGGCACTGCATCGCAGTGCTAACTGTGCCACTAGAGATCCTTGTTCGAATCCAGGCTCTGTCGCAGCCGGCAGCGACCGGGAGACTCATGGGCGGCGCACAATTGGCCCAGCGTCGTCCAGGGTAGGGGAGGGAATGGCCGGCAGGGATGTAGCTCAGTTGATAGAGCATGGCGTTTGCAACGCCAGGGTTGTGGGTTCGATTCCCACGGGGGGCCAGTATAAAAATTTTTTATTCACTAACTGTAAGTCGCTCTGGATAAGAGCGTCTGCTAAATGACTAAAAATGGAAATGTAAAAATGGATATTCAATGTCAACTTTTTTTTTTTTTTACCCATCTACCAATAGGTGCCCTTCTTTGCGAGACATTGGAAAACCTCCCTGGTCTTTGTGGTTGTATCTGTGTTTGAAATTCACTGCTCGACTGAGGGACCTTATAGACAATTGTATATGTGGGGTACAGAGAGATGAGGTAGTCATTCAAAAATCATGTTAAACACCATTATTGCACACAGAGTTAGTCCATTAAACATTATTTTATTTATTTATTTTAGTCATTTAGCAGATGCTCTTGTCCAGAACGACTTACAGGTAGTGCATTCATCTTAAGATACAGTTGAAGTCGGAGGTTTATATACACCTTAGCCAAATACATTTAAACTCAGTTTTTCACAATTCCTGACATTTAATCCTAGTAAAAATTCCCTGTTTTAGGTCAGTTAGGATCACCACTTTATTTTAAGAATGTGAAATGTCAGAATAATAGTAGAGAGAATGATTTATTTAAGCTTTTATTTCTTTCATCATATTCCCAGTGGGTCAGAAGTTTACATACACTCAATTAGTATTTGGTAGCATTGCCTTTAAGTTGTTTCACTTGGGTCAAACGTTTCGGGTAGCCTTCCACAAGCTTCCCACAATAAGTTGGGTGAATTTTGGCCCATTCCTCCTGACAGAGCTGGTGTAACTGAGTCAGGTTTGTAGGCCCCCTTGCTCACACACGCTTTTTCAGTTCTGCCCACAAATTTTCTATAGGATTGAGGTCAGGGCTTTGTGATGGCCACTCCAATACCTTGACTTTGTTGTCCTTAAGCCATTTTGCCACAACTTTGGAAGTATGCTTGGGGTCATTGTCAATTTGGAAGACCCATTTGCAACCAAGCTTTAACTTCCTGACTGATGTCTTGAGATGTGGATATAGATACTTTTGTACCTGTTTCCTCCAGCATCTTCACAATGTCCGTTGCTGTTGTTCTGGGATTGATTTGCACTTTTCGCACCAAAGTACGTTAATCTCTAGGAGACAGAATGCGTCTCCTTCCTGAGCGGTATGACGGCTGCGTGGTCCCATGGTGTTTATACTTGCATACTATTGTTTGTACAGATGAACGTGGTACCTTCAGGCGTTTGGAAATTGCTCCCAAGGATGAACCAGACTTGTGGAGGTCTACAAATTTTTTTCTGAGGTCTTGGCTGATTTCTTTTGATTTTCCCATGATGTCAAGCAAAGAGGCACTGAGTTTGAAGGTAGGCCTTGAAATACATCCACAGGTACACTTCCAATTGATTCAAATGATGTCAATTAGCCTATCAGAAGCTTCTAAAGCCATCACATCCTTTTCTGGAATTTTCCAAGCTGTTTAAAAGCACAGTCAACTTAGTGTATGTAAACTTCTGACCCACTGGAATTGTGATACAGTGAATTATAAGTGAAATAATCTGTAAACAATTGTTGGCAAAGTAGATTTCCTAACCGACTTGCCAAAACTATACTTTGTTAACAAGAAATTTGTGGAGTGGTTGAAAAACAAGTTTTAATGACTCCAACCTAAGTGTATGTAAACTTCCAACTTGAACTGTAGCTAGGTGGGACAAAAACATATCACAGTCACAGTAAGTACACTATGTGACTTGTTAAGGAAATGTTTACTCCTGAACTTATTTAGCCTTGCCATAACAGAGGGGTTGAAGACTTATTGACTCAAGACATTTCAGCTTTTCATTTGTAATTAACTTGTCAAAATTTCAAAAAACATAATTCCAGTTTGATATTATGGGTTATATTGTGTGTAGGCCAGTGACCAAAAAATCTCAATTTAATCAATTTAAAATTCAAGCTGTAACACAACAAATTGTGGAAAAGGTCAAGGGGTGTGAATACTTTCTGAAGGCACTGTATCTGGTACTGGTACTCCCTGTATATAGCTTCATTCTTGTGTATTTCTTTGCTCTTGTGTTACTATTTTTGTTATTCTTATATATTTATTTACTCTGCTTTGTTGGGAAGGGCTCTTAAGCAAGCATTTAACGGTAAAGTCTACACACGTTGTATTCGGCGCATGTGGCAAATAACATGTCACGGATTCAGCCGAGGCTGCTCCTCCTCCTTGCTCGGGCAGGCTTCGGCGTCGTCACCGGAGTACTAGCTGCTACCGATCTATGGTTCTGTGTTCTACTTGTCTTGTCTTGATTGTTCACACCTGGTTCCCATGAGTATTGATCACTTCCCTATTTAACCGTCTGGCTCCCACTGTATGTTGTGCGTGTTTGTTCATGTTTGGTTGTCGTCTGGTGAGCGGGTTTGTTTCCTCCCTGCGTGGAGGTTGTTGTTTTACGTTACCTACGAGTAAAGTACGTTTTCAATTAGCTCTGTGTCCTGCGCCTGACTTCGTCCGATCGCATCACACTGACATCCTGACAGAAACACGCACATAAATATGGAGTCAGCAGGTACAGTGGGGAAAAAAAGTATTTAGTCAGCCACCAATTGTGCAAGTTCTCCCACTTAAAAAGATGAGAGAGGCCTGTAACTTTCATCATAGGTACACGTCAACTATGACAGACAAAATGAGAAAAATAAATCCAGAAAATCACATTGTACGATTTTTTATGAATTTATTTGCAAATTATGGTGGAAAATAAGTATTTGGTCAATAACAAAAGTTTCTCAATACTTTGTTATATACCCTTTGTTGGCAATGACACAGGTCAAACGTTTTCTGTAAGTCTTCACAAGGTTTTCACACACTGTTGCTGGTATTTTGGCCCATTCCTCCATGCAGATCTCCTCTAGAGCAGTGACGTTTTGGGGCTGTCGCTGGGCAACACGGACTTTCAACTCCCTCCAAAGATTTTCTATGGGGTTGAGATCTGGAGACTGGCTAGGCCACTCCAGGACCTTGAAATGCTTCTTACGAAGCCACTCCTTCGTTGCCCGGGCGGTGTGTTTGGGATCATTGTCATGCTGAAAGACCCAGCCACGTTTCATCTTCAATGCCCTTGCTGATGGAAGGAGGTTTTCACTCAAAATCTCACGATACATGGCCCCATTCATTCTTTCCTTTACATGGATCAGTCGTCCTGGTCCCTTTGCAGAAAAACAGCCCCAAAGCATGATGTTTCCACCCCCATGCTTCACAGTAGGTATGGTGTTCTTTGGATGCAACTCAGCATTCTTTGTCCTCCAAACACGACGAGTTGAGTTTTTACCAAAAAGTTATATTTTGGTTTCATCTGACCATATGACATTCTCCCAATCCTCTTCTGGATCATCCAAATGGACTCTAGCAAACTTCAGACAGGCCTGGACATGTACTGGCTAAAGCAGGGGGAAACGTCTGGCACTGCAGGATTTGAGTCCCTGGCGGCGTAGTGTGTTACTGATGGTAGGCTTTGTTACTTTGGTCCCAGCTCTCTGCAGGTCATTCACTAGGTCCCCCCGTGTGGTTCTGGGATTTTTGCTCACCGTTCTTGTGATCATTTTGACCCCACGGGGTGAGATCTTGCGTGGAGCCCCAGATCGAGGGAGATTATCAGTGGTCTTGTATGTCTTCCATTTCCTAATAATTGCTCCCACAGTTGATTTCTTCAAACCAAGCTGCTTACCTATTGCAGATTCAGTCTTCCCAGCCTGGTGCAGGTCTACAATTTTGTTTCTGGTGTCCTTTGACAGCTCTTTGGTCTTGCCCATAGTGGAGTTTGGAGTGTGACTGTTTGAGGTTGTGGACAGGTGTCTTTTATACTGATAACAAGTTCAAACAGGTGCCATTAATACAGGTAACGAGTGGAGGACAGAGGAGCCTCTTAAATAAGAAGTTACAGGTCTGTGAGAGCCAGAAATCTTGCTTGTTTGTAGGTGACCAAATACTTATTTTCCACCATAATTTGCAATTAAATTCATAAAAAATCCTACAATGTGATTTTCAGGATTTTTTTTCTCAATTTGTCTGTCATAGTTGACGTGTACCTATGATGAAAATTACAGGCCTCTCTCATATTTTTAAGTGGGAGAACTTGCACAATTGGTGGCTGACTAAATACTTGTTTCCCCCACTGTACATTCATTTAGTCCGGATCAATGGAGGAACGTGTACAACAGCAGGCGACCATGATCCAGACTCTCGGTACCGCAATGGAGCGCGTGTTGAACACTATGGAACGATGGGAGAGAGGTGGTGGTCCTACACCTCCTCCAACTACACAACCACCCACACCTCTGTCCACCCCTTCATCACCTGGGTCCAGTGGGATTCGGCTCTCGCTCCCGAGGGCGTACGATGGTACAGCTGCCGGGTGCCAGGGTTTTCTGCTCCAGGTAGAGCTCTACCTGGCTACCATCCACCCGGCTCCCTCGGGATACGAGAGCGTGTCCGCCCTCATCTCCTGTCTGTCTGGAAGAGCGCTCGAGTGGGGCAACTCCGAGTGGGGAGGCAGTGTCAGTACGACATGAGGATTTCACCAGCCGCTTTCGGGCGGGATTCAATCATCCACCGGAGGGGAGAGCGGCGGGGGAACGTCTATTCCACCTCAGACAGGGGAGGAGGAGCGCACAGGACTTTGCCCTGGACTTCAGGACTCTGGCTGCCAGCGCAGGATGGAATGAGAGGGCCCTGATCGATCACTACCGATGCAGCCTCCGGGAGGACGTTCGTTGGGAACTGGCCTGCAGGGACACCACCCTTAACCTGGACCAACTGGTGGACATGTCGATCAGGCTGGATAACCTGTTGGCAACCCGCGGACGTCCGGATCAGGGGCCGTCCATTCCATCCCCCAGCACCTCCGACCCTACCCCTATGGAGCTCGGAGGTGCTGCACTTAGGGAGACCGGAAGGAGGGCCATCTCCTGCACCAACTGTGGCCGCGGAGGAAACACTGCTGGTCGGTGCTGGGGAGGGTATTTTAGGAGTCGAGGCGGTAGGCAGAGCACTGGTGGACCGTCTCAGGTGAGTAGGCACCCAACTCACCCGACTCACCCAGAGCTCCCTGTTGCGCATATGTGTATTGATATTGTATTTCCAGAGTTTTCCCCTCATTCCCAGCATAAGGCGCTCATAGATTCATGCGCAGCTGGAACTTTATTGATCGTCAGTTTTCCCGTAGTTTAGGGATTCCTATTGTTCCTGTAGAGGTGCCCTTCCCTGTACATGCCTTAGATAGTCGCCCTTTAGGGTCAGGCCTGATTATGGAGGTCACAGCTCCAATCTGGATGAAAACGCAGGGGGGTCATGAGGAGGAAATTAGTCTCATTCCTATGCCAGGTCTCCCTACGGCCCTACAAACTGCTGAGGCCCTATTTACACACGTCTTCCGGCACTACGGGGTGCCTGAGGATATTGTATCGGATCGAGGTCCCCAGTTCACCTCAAGGGTCTGGAGGGCGTTCATGGAACGTCTGGGGGTCTCGATCAGCCTGACCTCAGGTTTTCACCCAGAGAGTAATGGGCAGGTGGAGAGAGTTAACCAGGATGTGGGTAGGTTTCTGTGGTCTTATTGCCAGGACCGGCCGGGGGAGTGGTCGGGTTTTATCCCCTGGGAAGAAATGGCCCAAAACTCACTCCGCCACTCTTCCACTAACCTTTCTCCCTTTCAGTGTGTGTTAGGTTATCAGCTGGTCCTGGCACCTTGGCATCAGAGCCAGATCGAGGCTCCTGCGGTGGATGAGTGGTTTCGGCGCTCGGAAGAGACATGGAATGCTGCCAATGTACGCCTGCAGCGGGCCATCAGGCAACAAAAGGCGAGCGCCGACCGCCACCGCAGTGAGGCCCCGGTGTATGCACCGGGTCTTGCTCTCGACCCGAAACCTGCCCCTTCGCCTGCCCTGCCGGAAGCTGGGTCGGCGGTTTGTGGGGCCATTTAAAGTCCTGAGGAGATTGAACGAGGTGTGTTATAGGTTACAGCTTCCTCTGAATTACCGTTTTAACCCCTCGTTCCATGTGTCTCTCCTCAGGCCGGTGGTAGCTGGTCCACTCCAGGAGTCTGAGGTACGGGAGGTTCCTCCGCCCCCACTGGACATCGAGGGGGCACCGGCGTACTTGGTCCGTTCCATCCTGGATTCGAGGCGTCGGGTGGGGGGCCTGCAGTATCTCGTGGTGTGGAAGGGGTACGGTCCGGAGGAACGGTGTTGGGTCCCTAGGAGGGACATCCTCGATCCCTCAAGGATTTCCACCGTCGTCATCCGACTCGCCCTGCGCCGCGTCCTCCTGGCCGTCTCCGCGGCCGGTGTCGGCGCACGGCTCCGGGGGGGGGGGGGGGGGGTACTCTCATGGATTCAGCAGAGGCTGCTCCTCCTCCTTGCTCGGGCAGGCTTCGGCGTTCGTCGTCACCGGAGTACTAGCTGCTACCGATCTATGGTTCTGTGTTCTACTTGTCTTGTCTTGATTGTTCACATCTGGTTCCCATGAGTATTGATCACTTCCCTATTTAACCCTCTGGCTCCCACTTTATGTTGTTCATGTTTGGTTGTCGTCTGGTGAGCGGGTTTGTTTCCTCCCTGCGTGGAGGTTGTTGTTTTACGTTACCTACCAGTAAAGTACGTTTTCGATTAGCTCTGTGTCCTGCGCCTGACTTCTTCCGACCGCATCACACTGACATCCTGACATAACATTTGATTTGATTTCAGTCAGTGTCACTCTGTGCCTGTGGAATTGCCCGTATATGAAATAGGCCTACAATAGGCAACAGGCGGCAAACTTATTTTGTCTCATACCAAAAGTACGCAGGTCACACATAATTGTGCCTCTGGGGTAGCCTGATCCCAGATACAGTATGTTTGTGCTATCATGTCAGCTGTTTGCCATGACAAGGAGTGGCATGATGGCACAAACAGACTGGTGCCCAGGTTACCTCTGGAGCTTTCTCCACCACAGAATAATACACCATGTTTGTGGAATATGTAATGCTGCGTTTATAACCAAGTGGAAAGGTGGTAATTACCAGTTGTGATGTCGGAAATACTTGTTTTCCACTTGTTGTGTTACAGCCTGAATTTAAAATGTATAACATTCAGATGTTGTGTCACTGATCTACACACAATACCCCATAATGTCAAAGTGGAATTATGTTTTTAGAAATGTTTTCAAATTAATAAAAATGAAAATCTGAAATGCCTTGAGTCAATAAGTATTCAAACCTTTTGTTATGGCAAGCCTAAATAAGTTCAGGAATAAAAATGCCGCCTCCAACGTCGTTTTAGAGAATTTGGCAGTACGTCCAACCGGCCTCACAACCGCAGACCACATGTATGGCGTTGTGTGGGCGAGAATGGTAATGTCGCAAGGATCTGTACACAATTCCTGGTAGCTGAAAATGTCCCAGTTCTTCCATGGCCTGCATACTCACCAGACAAGTCACCCATTGAGGATGTTTGGGATGCTCTGGATCGATGTGTATGACAGCGTGTTCCAGTTCCCGCTAATATCCAGCAACTTCGCACAGCCATTGAAGAGGAGTGGGACAATATTCCACACGCCACAATCAACAGCCTGATCAACTCTATGCGAAGGAGATGTGTCGCGCTGCATGAGGCAAATGGTGGTCACACCAGATACTGACTGGTTTTCTGATCCATGCCCCTACCTTTTTTTTAAAGGTATATGTGTCAACAGATTCATATCTGTATTCCCAGTCAAGTGCAATCCATAGATTAGGGCCTAATGAATTTATTTAAATTGACTGATTTCCTTATATGAACTGTAACTCAGTAAAATCTTTCAAATTGTTGCATGTTGCGTTTAGATTTTAGTTCAGTATACAAACAGACAACAACCACCTTTTCAACCACATACAGTACATTCTATCACGTTTTGCATGACTGCTGAAAATCAGGTGCCACCCACAAGGAACAACTGTTTGTTTTTGTGGCGCTGTTCAATGGACAGGGCCAAGCAGGAAGGAGATTACCCAACCACTCTGAGGCACAGTCTCCCTAGATCAAATTCTGAGGTGCACAAATGTACATGCCTCTTCAGTGTGCAAAGTTGAGAGGCTATAGTTGTTTTTTTTTACACTGGGACACACTTTGTATATCTTTCCACCGCACAATTATCACACAGACTGATTGACAAGGCAACCTTTTTCAAAGGGGCGTGGCTGGCTCCTGCTGCCTGGAAGTGTTGGAGCAGTGAAACCCAACGCTGGTTGACTTTCAGTAAAAAATACCTCACCTCGGTCAAGATTTAAGCCGCTAAACAAACCTAAAACACTGCACACACTTTATTCATCTCCTCTCTGTTTAAAATCCTTGGTTCCTTTTTAAATGGCCTTTACTAGAACATTACATTATTACATTATAATTTAAGGGGATAAAATATTGTAAAGAGATGGTATAATGCTTATGAATTTCTGTACCTAACTTTTTAAACGTTGAATATCTGTACAGAAATAAATTACATTTATGGATACATTTGAAAAGTTTGTGCTTCAAAACATTTGCAGGAGCTCACATGAAATTACCCTTTCATAGTACACAATTTTTTTTATGAATTTTGTTTTATTCTCAAATATTTTCTTTACACAAATTACTTCCTCGTAAGAAAGTACTGTCTCTGCTAAGCAATAAAGTTCATTTGAATAGAAACTGACTAAATCCTGGAAATTACCACTTGTTTTGGATAGCGTTATCACACGTTTAAATATACATTACATGCCACAGATTTCAGCTATAGTAGACAAGTTTTAATCACTGCACCTCTGTAACCCACTAGATCTGTTTATTTTATGTTTCCTATCAGTACCTCTGTAACCCACCTGACCTGTTTTTAAAGTTTCCCATCAATACCCCTGTTCCAACTTCCTAGAACCCAAGAAACATTCTAGAAACGTCCTTGTCATAAGTGTCAAATCTCCGTACACGATCTTTGCTGATCTGAACACACAGGAAAGGCAATATGTCCGAATACTTCAAATATTAGTATGGATGAAGGAAAGGAAGCTATTTTTGACCATTCATAAGGATAATTTCTCTATGACAGAAATGCTCATTTTACAGTAGCAAGACAGACAAGCACAGCAAGATACATTCAACACCAGATGCCTCACGTCCTTAATTGAAAGCATTGCAGCTTTGTGTCCTGCAGTAGAGACCACATGGTCCACATCTCGGTGGGATTCAGTTTGTGCACCAGCATGATCTCCCTGTAAATGCAGGGGTTGAAGTGTGACACCACCTGACGGAACCCAAAGGTCTTGAAGCCAGAGTGGTGCGTCAGCGTGACATTAATCTTCTGCAGGCACATGCCCACAAAGACATCATCAATGGGGAAGAGGTCAGTGCTGGACGCTGCCACTCCCAGGCTCAGCACAGTCTGACGTGACATCAGGTAGCCCCCACCGCCAGCGTATGGAGGATATGGCTTGTTGGGGTACATCTCCACTGGTATGAAGTACTTCCATTGGTTGTGCCGGATTGGATAGGCTCTTGGAATGATGTCACCAGCGAACAGTTGCTCAGAGGGCTTTCGGCCTTTAACATATTCAACCAGATTGCTGGTGTGAACAAAAACGTCATCGTCCCCTTTGAACACGTAGTGGGCCCACTGACACTCCAAAGTGAACCAGTTCAGGAATTGGACCTCCTTCAGGGTCAGGTTGAAAAAACTGTCCTCAAAATCCCACTGCAGGATGTCCCCAAATTGCCTGCTTTCCCACTCCAGTAGCTGCTGCAGCGGGTATCCCTGTATTCTGTCTGACGACTTACCTACTAAGAACAACAGTTTCACCCTTTTACCCTGAACATATCCCCTCTTCCCCCAAGTGGTCCGGAGCGTAATCCTGCGATCCACCTGGATGGCTGTGGACTTAATGGCCAGCAGGAGAAAAAGGTCATTCTCACAGGGTGTCGGAGACAGCAGGCGGGGGAATGTCCTGCAGTGTTTGTACATGAGGAAGTTACGGTGGGGAGGTGGGATAGAGGACGGAATGTTCTGCATGCTGTCATTGAGGGAGCAATTGAAAACATCCACAGTGGGCTGTGACTGTGGTGGTGTGGTGGAGGCAAAGGTGTTCCACTGCCAGTCTGTGTGGTTCTTATGCCACACTCTGAGCTCTCTCCTATATGTTCGTGGGACATTGAGGTCCATCATCACAAAGAGGACGCCAATCAACAACGCAGTCCCAATGACAATGGACCATCTACTGAGGCTTTGGTTTCTGAATAGGATCCTCATGGTTCTGAAAAAGAATTGCAAGCACACTACTTTTTAGCAACAAGGAGACAGAATTGGCACTGGTAGCCTATGGGCAATTCGACTGTAACAGAGTGACACTGAGACAAAGATTTTTCACTTTAAAATGTCTGTCAAACAAATGATTGCGAAGTTAAGCAAACCACACAACTCTATGCACAAGGACTACTTCTAACAATTTCCACTGAAAACTTTACAAAAACACATTTTCTTGAAGAACAGTGCAGATGCAAAATTTGGTAACAGAAGACTGTTTGTGCTGTCATTCAGTATGTATCTACCAGTATATGAAGTAGGCCTACA
The DNA here is from genome assembly GCF_964263955.1 of Coregonus lavaretus. Classification (NCBI taxonomy): domain Eukaryota; kingdom Metazoa; phylum Chordata; class Actinopteri; order Salmoniformes; family Salmonidae; genus Coregonus; species Coregonus lavaretus. The sequence goes on along the minus strand of NC_140004.1, from coordinate 24,515,127 downwards.
ATAGACTACAGTCATGGTCAAAAGTTGAGAATGAAACAAGTATTGGTCTTCACAAAGTTTGCTGGAGGGGCATTCAAGAGGATTTTTCCATGCCTTATGTGGTAAATACCACCTTCCCAACTTGGTTATGAATGCAGCATTAGACCTAGGCTGTTCTTAACAAGTAGGTGTCTAGACAGGTCAATTAGGGCCTCTATTCAATCCGCATCACAGAAGTTCAGCTTTACAGAGTAATTGAAATTTAAAGGCAATGTTCCCGCTTTGGCTGAGACTGCATTTCTGTTAAAATCTGCATATGTCAGCCCTATTCTATCCTGTTGCAACACAATCTCACACTCAATTAGTGCAAATATCTACAAAAAGTATTTCAGCAGATTTTGTACATTTTTGTGTGGCTTAGCACCAGTATCCCAAAGTATTAAGCAAAAACAAGCATAGAAAACAGCATTGGCATTAATAAAACCTGGTTGATTAACAATATTGGGTTGTTAACATGTTTGTTTTATGTGGTACACAAAAAAAGGCAGTGTAGAACACCATTGCCCAAAATGCATTGCTCCAATAACTTTCAAAAGATTGTTCCGAAGTTTGTCCCCCAAAAAGGTATTTTCCTATGAATTAATTAGCACAAAAATGTGTGTCTTTTCCTAAGATTGAAGTCGCGCATACAGTGAGGGAAAAAAGTATTTGATCCCCTGCTGATTTTTTACGTTTGCCCACTGACAAAGAAATGATCAGTCTATCATTTTAATGGTAGGTTTATTTGAACATTGAGAGCACTAAGTCATGTTTTGCAGAGGGGTCAAATACTTATTTCCCTCATTGAAATGCAAATCAATTTATAACAGTTTTGACATGCGTTTTTCTGGATTTTTTTGTTGTTATTTTGTCTCTCACTGTTCAAATAAACCTACCATTAAAATGATAGACTGGTCATTTCTTTGTCAGTGGGCAAACGTACAAAATCTGCAGGGGATCAAATACTTTTTTCCCTCACTGTAAATGTGTGTATTTTCACACTAATTAAGCCACACAGAACAACACATTTAGTAAAGCAATAACAGGGTGCTTGAATTAAGCCAAAAAGCAATTCCCATCAGTGGAGGCTGCTGAGGGGAGGACGGCTCATAATAACATGGAAACCATGTGTTTGATGTATTTGATACCATTCCACACATTCCGCTCCAGCCATTACCACGAGCCCGTCCTCCCCAATTAAGGTGCCACCAACCTCCTGTGATTCCCATAGGCCTATACAAAGGAAAAAGGGGCCAACACTCACTTGATTCAGTTACAATTGAAGATTTGTTTAATTTTGATTTTATTTTAAGAACAAGATGTCTTGTGTGTTTTATAAACGGAAATTGAAAAACGTCAATAATAATGTTCCAGCACTCAGGTGTAGGCTAAAGAACCTTATAAAATGATAATAGATTTTAGGCTACACCACAAAACTATTTGTTTTGTTTAATGTTTCAATGATATACTAGTTATGCTAGTTATTTTATACTAGACTGTATTTACTCATTATAAAACAAGGAAATACAATATAATGCGTGATTGATTAACAATTGATAATTTATCCTATCAAGCCCAAGATATTTGGTTTCTTTTCATTTTCATTTGTATGTGCCTATTCAAAAAATGTTATTCTTAGCCATTAAAAAAAGAGTTTCAATACAACACTGTAATTCACTTACTTGATATTAAAAACAAAGACGAAGATAGACCATCAAAATAGTTGTAGCCTACTTAGGACGTGAGTTTCGGAGAGAATTGAAGTGCTGTTCAACATTTACCACCACACAATCCTTAGCGGGAAGGATGCTCAATCAATGTTTGCGCACCTGTTGCTGAAATACTCAATTTATAATTTGCTTGATCGCGTTATAATTCTTTACAAATACTACTATACCTGCGTTTTCAATAAGTTCTGCTATTCATCTAGAGAATCGTTGCGAATTGACTCGACTATGGTTAGCAAGTTCAAGTTACCTCACAGTCCTGAAGGGAAGTTGCACGACATTTATTGTCACCAATTTATCCTATTGTCTTGAAGGGCGTGTCACCGTGTGACTTTTGAAGCCTGTCCCTGCTGTTAGATCCAGGAACCTTTTGAAAAGGAAATTTCCCAATATTTGGATATAGCTACTTGGAATTTGGGATATAAAAAGGTGGCCTTTTACTGTAATAAACTTGACAAATTTGAGTTCGTGATTGGTTTAATCCCCAATTTTGTCATTACAACTTTTCGTTTTCTTCATACAAATAGCTAGGCTGAAGGCTCATCATGGGTGAACCAGGTGATGGACTTCTGAGGCTGAACGCCATTTCTCTAGATGCACAGTGAACTCCACAGTCATTGGCTCTAACTGGTTTGGACTGGGAGCAGAGTTGTCGTCCATGCGGAAATCTGCCTCGCTTTCCTTCCGTCCTTTTCCCTTACCTACAAGCATGAAGGGAAATGTTTAGTCTTATGAACCCAACTTATTTGGTACCATTTTACATGGAATTGTACATTTTTTTCTGTACATTTTGTGTCAGTTGCACAGATATTTTATTCTCTAGAAACTAGCAAGGCTAAGGAAGGGATTCTATTTTTCATCCAGGTAAAGCTGGCCTAAGAACTGCTATTCTATCAACTCCTACACAGTTGCTATGTATGAGGTGATTATTTTTGCTCACTTTTAGAGGGTGGTGCAGCATTCTTCTGCCCCCCTGCACTGTCAGCACTTGACTTAGTTTTCTTGTCCTCCTTCTTCTTGTCATGTTTGGATTTCTTACTTGGGTCCTGGAGAAAATTACAAAGCATGTCAGACATATACAGTGCATTCGGAAAATATTCAGACCCCTTCCCTTTTTCCACATTTTGTTATGCTACAGCCTTTAAATTACATTTCTGCAGAGAAGAATGGGAGAATCTCCCCAAATACAGGTGTGCCAAGCTTGAGCGTCATACCCAAGAAGACTCAAGGCTGTAATCGCTGCCAAAGGTGCTCCAACAAAGTACTGAGTAAAGGGTCTGAATACTTATGTAAATGTGATATTTCAGTTTATTTTATTTTTTATAAATTTGCTAAAATGTCTAAAACCCTGTTTTTGCTTTGTCATTATGGGGTATTGTGTGTAGATTGAGGGGGAAAAAACAATTTAATCAATTTTAGAAATGGAAAGAGTGAAGGTGTCACGCCCTGACATAGAGATCTTTAGTTGGTTTGGTCAGGGTGTGAATTTCTATGTGTAAGATCTAGATTTTGTATTTCTATGTTGGCCGGGTGTGGTTCCCAATCAGAGGCAGCTGTCGATCGTTGTCTCTGATTGGGGATCATACTTAGGCAGCCATGTTGCCTACCTATGTTGTGGGATCTTGTTTCTGTTTGTTTGGCTTGTTTGATGTACAGTGGGGGAAAAAAGTATTTAGTCAGCCACCAATTGTGCAAGTTCTCCCACTTAAAAAGATGAGAGAGGCCTGTAATTTTCATCATAGGTACACGTCAACTATGACACACAAAATGAGGAAAAAAAATCCAGAAAATCACATTGTAGGATTTTTTATGAATTTATTTGCAAATTATGGTGGAAAATAAGTATTTGGTCAATAACAAAAGTTTCTCAATACTTTGTTATATACCCTTTGTTGGCAATGACACAGGTCAAACGTTTTCTGTAAGTCTTCACAAGGTTTTCACACACTGTTGCTGGTATTTTGGCCCATTCCTCCATGCAGATCTCCTCTAGAGCAGTGATGTTTTGGGGCTGTCGCTGGGTAACACGGACTTTCAACTCCCTCCAAAGATTTTCTATGGGGTTGAGATCTGGAGACTGGCTAGGCCACTCCAGGACCTTGAAATGCTTCTTACGAAGCCACTCCTTCGTTCCCCGGGCGGTGTGTTTGGGATCATTGTCATGCTGAAAGACCCAGCCACGTTTCATCTTCAATGCCCTTGCTGATGGAAGGAGGTTTTCACTCAAAATCTCACGATACATGGCCCCATTCATTCTTTCCTTTACACGGATCAGTCGTCCTGGTCCCTTTGCAGAAAAACAGCCCCAAAGCATGATGTTTCCACCCCCATGCTTCACAGTAGGTATGGTGTTCTTTGGATGCAACTCAGCATTCTTTGTCCTCCAAACACGACGAGTTGAGTTTTTACCAAAAAGTTATATTTTGGTTTCATCTGACCATATGACATTCTCCCAATCCTCTTCTGGATCATCCAAATTTACTCTAGCAAACTTCAGACGTGCCTGGACATGTACTGGCTTAAGCAGGGGGACACGTCTGGCACTGCAGGATTTGAGTCCCTGGCGGCGTAGTGTGTTACTGATGGTAGGCTTTGTTACTTTGGTCCCAGCTCTCTGCAGGTCATTCACTAGGTCCCCCCCCGTGTGGTTCTGGGATTTTTGCTCACCGTTCTTGTGATCACTTTGACCCCACGGGGTGAGATCTTGCGTGGAGCCCCAGATCGAGGGAGATTATCAGTGGTCTTGTATGTCTTCCATTTCCTAATAATTGCTCCCACAGTTGATTTCTTCAAACCAAGCTTACCTATTGCAGATTCAGTCTTCCCAGCCTGGTGCAGGTCTACAATTTTGTTTCTGGTGTCCTTTGACAGCTCTTTGGTCTTGGCCATAGTGGAGTTTGGAGTGTGACTGTTTGAGGTTGTGGACAGGTGTCTTTTATACTGATAACAAGTTCAAACAGGTGCCATTAATACAGGTAACGAGTGGAGGACAGAGGAGCCTCTTAAAGAATAAGTTACAGGTCTGTGAGAGCCAGAAATCTTGCTTGTTTGTAGGTGACCAAATACTTATTTTCCACCATCATTTGCAAATAAATTCATTAAAAATCCTACAATGTGATTTTCTGGATTTTTTTCCCTCAATTTGTCTGTCATAGTTGACGTGTACCTATGATGAAAATTACAGGCCTCTCTCATCTTTTTAAGTGGGAGAACTTGCACAATTGGTGGCTGACTAAATACTTTTTTCCCCCACTGTATAGCCTTTAGAACTTCACGTTCAGTTGCTTTGTTATTTTGTCAAGTGTTTATTATTATCATTAAACATGTACGCATACCACGCTGCACCTTGGTCCAATCCTTTACACGACGAACGTGACAGAAGATCCCACCACCAACGGACCAAGCAGCGTGGCCAGGAGGAGAAGACACCCTTGACACAGGTGGGGAAGACATTTTTGGAAGGAGATATTAGCCGGTAAAGAACCCTGGGCAAAGGAAGAAGCCCAGGCAGGAGAGGATCAACGGCGACGCCGAAGTGCACAACGACGAAGGAGGCCCGAGAGGCAACCCCAAGAAAAGTTTTGGGGGGGGCACACGGGGTGATCGACGAAGCAGCAGGAGGCCGTGAAAAGGCTGACTGTGGAGGAGGAGGCCGGTATAGTAGAGGCCCTCCAAGACCTGCAGCTCATAAGTCTGAGAGAGGAGACCACCACATTGCGGGGGCTGTTAGCTCAGAGGGAGCAGGAGTTCTCCCTTCAGAGGGAGGCGCTACAGGAGGCTCACAGGGAGAAGGAGTCAGTGGATGCACTGAGAGAGGGGTTGGCCAGGCAACAGGAGGAACTGAGAGAGGAGTTAACCCTTCAGCAGCAGAGAGCTCAGTACTTAGAGCAGAGGCTGGCGAAGCCAGGTTGCAGAGCAGAGCCAACTCCCCGCACTCGCTTTGAGGAGCGTGTGACCGTTCAGGCACCAGGCTATGCGCCGGCGTTGCGCACTGTCCCGCCAGGGCGCCTTCATAGACCCGTGTTGCCTACCTATGTTGTGGGATCTTGTTTCTGTTTGTTTGGCTTGTTTGATGTATAGCCTTTAGAACTTCACGTTCAGTTGCTTTGTTATTTTGTCAAGTGTTTATTATTATCATTAAACATGTACGCATACCACGCTGCACCTTGGTCCAATCCTTTACACGACGAACGTGACAGAAGGGGTCTGAATGCCTTTCCAAATCTTGTCCAATCAATTACATTTACCACAGGTGGACGCCAATCAAGTTGTAGAAACAGCTCAAGGATGATCAATGGAAACAGGATGCACCTGAGCTCAATTTCGAGTCTCATAGCAAAGGGTCTGAATACTTATGTAAATAAGGTATTTCCGTTTTTAAAATTTGAATAGATTTGCATAAAAATTGGAAAACCTGTTTTCGCTTTGTCCTTATCGGGTATTGTGTGTAGATTGATGAGGAAAATGTTTTATTTAATCAATTTCAGAAGAAGTCCGTAATGTAACAAAATGTGGAAAAAGTGAAGGGATCTGAATACTTTCCAAATGCACTGTATAGGCTTATCTCTATTGACTAGAAGAGATTCATGACTCTTTATTTGCCTTGACCACAATTGTTTCTTTCTCACAAGATTTGTTATGGATCATTTACGAATGACAATGGGCAATTTCAAGGTTAATTCCATGGTTATGTTTATTTTTAACGCTGAGACTCAGATTTTTCACTTTAAAATGTATACCAAACCAAAACCATTGATTTCAAAGTTTAACAAACCGTAGAACTCTGTGCACAAGGCCTACTTTTAACAATTTCCAGAGAAAATGTAACAAAAATACATTTACAGGAAGAACTCTGCAGATACAAAGTTTGTTAACCTCCCTACGTCGGCCTTTGACTCATTTCTCTCTGCCTCCTTCTTTCCACTCCTTTCCTCTTTTGACCTCACCCTCTCACCGCCCCCCCCCTACTCACAAGGCAGGCAATACGCTTGACCTCATCTTTACTAGATGCTGTTCTTCTACTAATCTCACTGCAACTCCCCTCCAAGTCTCCGATCACTACTTTGTTTTCTCTCTCGCTCTCCTCCAACACTACTCACTCTGCCCCTACTCAGATGGTAATGTGCCGTCGCAACCTTCGCTCTCTCTCTCCCACTACTCTCTCCTCTTCTATCCTATCATCTCTTCCCTCTGCTAAATCCTTCTCCCTCTGATCTCCTGATTCTGCCCCCTCAACCCTCCTCTCCTCCCTTTCTGCATCTTTTGACTCTCTATGTCCCCTATCCTCCCGGCCGGCTCGGTCCTCCCCTCCTGCTCCGTGGCTTGACGACTCATTGCGAGCTCACAGAAGAGGGCTCCGGGCAGCCGAGCGGAAATGGAGGAAAACTAGACTCCCTGCGGACCTGTCATCTTTTCACTCCCTCCTCTCTACATTCTCTTCCTCTGTTTCCGCTGCTAAAGCCACTTTCTACCACTCTAAATTTCAACCCTCTGCCTCTAACCCTAGGAAGCTCTTTGCCACCTTCTCCTCCCAGCTGAATCCTCCTCCTCCTCCCCCTCCCTCTCTGTGGATGACTTCGTCAACCATTTTGAAAAGAAGGTTGACGACATCCGATCTTCATTTATTAAGTCAAATGACACCGCTGGTCCTGCTCACACTGCCCTACCCTATGCTTTGACTTCTTTCTCCCCTCTCTCTCCAGATGAAATCTTGCGACTTGTGACGGCAGGCCGCCCAACAACCTGCCCGCTTGACCCTATCCCCTCCTCTCTTCTCCAGACCATTTCCGGAGACCTTCTCCCTTACCTCACCTCGCTCATCAACTCATCCTTGACCGCTGGCCATGTCCCTTCCGTCTTCAAGAGAGCGAGAGTTGCACCCCTCCTCAAAAAACCTACACTCGATCCCTCCGATGTCAACAACTACAGACCAGTATCCCTTCTTTCTTTTCTCTCCAAAACACTTGAGTGTGCCGTCTCTAGCCAACTCTCCTGCTATCTCTCTCAGAATGACCTTCTTGATCCAAACCAGTCAGGTTTCAAGACTGGTCATTCAACTGAGACTGCTCTTCTCTGTGTCACGGAGGCTCTCCGCACTGCTAAAGCTAACTCTCTCTCCTCTGCTCTTATCCTTCTAGACCTATCCGCTGCCTTTGATACTGTGAACCATCAGATCCTCCTCCACCCTCTCCGAGTTGGGCATCTCCGGCGCTGCTCACTCTTGGATTGCGTCCTACCTGACAGGTTGCTTCTACCAGGTGGCGTGGCGAGAATCTGTCTCCGCACCACGTGCTCTCACCACTGGTGTCCCCCAGGGCTCAGTTCTAGGCCCTCTCCTATTCTCTCTATACACCAAGTCACTTGGCTCTGTCATATCCTCACATGGTCTCTCCTATCATTGCTACGCAGACGACACACAATTAATTTTCTCCTTTCCCCCTTCTGATAACCAGGTGGCGAATCGCATCTCTGCATGTCTGGCAGACATATCAGTGTGGATGTCGGATCACCACCTCAAGCTGAACCTCGGCAAGACGGAGCTGCTCTTCCTCCCTGGGAAGGACTGCCCGCTCCATGATCTCGCCATCACGGTTGACAACTCCATTGTGTCCTCCTCCCAGAGTGCAAAGAGCCTTGGCGTGACCCTGGACAACACCCTGTCGTTCTCTGCTAACATCAAAGCGGTGACCCGATCCTGCAGGTTCATGCTCTACAACATTCGCAGAGTACGACCCTACCTTACACAGAAAGCGGCACAGGTCCTAATCCAGGCACTTGTCATCTCCCGTCTGTATTACTGCAACTCGTTGTTGGCTGGGCTCCCTGCCTGTGCCATTAAACCCCTACAACTTATTCAGAATGCCGCAGTCAGTCTGGTGTTCGACCTTCTCAAGTTCTCTCATGTCACCCCGCTCCTCCACACACTCCACTGGCTTCCAGTTGAGGCTCGCATCTACTACAAGACCATGGTGCTTGCCTACGGAGCTGTGAGGGGAACGGCACCTCCTTACCTTCAGGCTCTGATCAGACCCTACACCCAAACGAGGGCACTACGTTCATCCATCTCTGGCCTGCTAGCTCCCCTACCTCTACAGAAGCACAGTTCCCGCTCAGCCCAGTCAAAGCTATTTGCTGCTCTGGCACCCCAATGGTGGAACAAGCTCCCCCACGACGCCAGGACAGCGGAGTCACTGACCACCTTCCGGAGACACTTGAAACCCTACCTCTTTAAGGAATACCTGGAATAGTATAAAGCAATCATTCTACCCCCCCTCCCCCACCCCCCCATAAAAAAAATAAGAAGAAAAATAAATAAAAGTGGTTGTCCCACTTGCTATCATAAGTTGAATGCACCAATTTGTAAGTCGCTCTGGATAAGAGCGTCTGCTAAATGATGTAAATGTAAATCTAAATGTTAACAGAAGGGAGATTTTACCGTAATTCTGTTACCAAACTTTGCATCTGCACAGTTTTTCCAGTAGGCCTAAATGTTGTATTAAATTGTTCAAAGTAGTCATTGTTCTATGGTTTTTGTTTAAAGTGAAAAATCAGTCTCAGCATAATTCCAGTACCATGGAATTGCCCCAATACTTCAGTATAGATGATGTAGAGCAAAGGGCCTCTGGTGTAAACTTTGGCACATATTTCACTTAAATAGTTTTACTTTGCTTACAGAGAAAGAGGAGAGAGTCACAAGCTACAGAGTACCTTATCTCGGGGTGGCATGGCCCTGGTGCTTTGCTCTGTGAGCAGCACCCCAAGGTTGCACAGGACATCAACTCTCTGATCACCAGACACCAGGTCCTGTAGTGGCACATGGATCGAGCCCAGGGTTCTTCTGATGGGAGTGTCCTGGACTAGGTCCATTATTGAGACTTTTTTCTTGTTCTTGTCTTTCGATTTTTGGTTGGAACAAGTGTTGCTTGGTGGTCGCGCACACTGTCCAACACAGACAAAATAATACGTATTTTGTACTAGTCATGTCTGTTACCATCAATTCCTTCATAAAGGTTTCCATTAGACATATCATGTGTTGGATTACTATATACTGTAAAAAGCCAGAGAGAAAAATCTTCTGTTGACTGAAGTGGTACCTTACATTGTTACAAACAAAATTGACTTACTGGACGGGATCTCTTCAGATTAATGGTTATGCTTTTTTAAATAGTGTATCTGAAAGATTATTTCACACTACCATTGCTTGTAAGTAATTGCAACCATTTCAAAAATGTAATCTACTGTATTCGACCAGTTTGAGCATCATGAAATTTCCCTCTTCCATTGTGTTAACCACAAACACTCAACAGCCACCATTTAAACAACATACATTCTATGAGGAAGCAATTACCCTTTGCATGACTATACTGAAAAACAGGTTATATGTGATACAGTGCCACTAACAAGGAACAGGTTTTTCAGCTGCCCTCTGAAAAAGAACATTGTTGAGAACCTTTCCATCACCAGACTATAACGACTGTTAAATAGTGTAATCTTGGTTACCCAGAAGTAAAATTCTTGCAAAAGTTTGTCACTTTCTGAATCTGTCCATGAGAGATTACAAATTGTGTAACGTCACCTCTTTCCCCCCTTTCTTTTCTGTTGTAGATTTGGTTATTGGCTGTTCTCCTGAAGGGGCAGGCCATGAGAGGACCTAAAAAAATGCCAAATAATAGTCAGATAACAATAACTCAATCCTCTTATCCACCCATAAGACATCCATGCATCAACCTAAACATAAATCCTTACATCTAGAGTATTCAGTATGTAGATTTGGGAGTATGTGAACCGTCTTTGTTTGCATGGTGCGGAGCGTCTGCTTTGTTCTGTACCTTCTCCTCCTCCACAGTCAACCAGAGCCCACGAAGGATGAAGGACTTGAAGGACCCCAGCTCACCAACACTATGCACACTTGTGTGGTCATAGTCCATATACTCTGCCCATGCCAGCTTATGTGTGCTGTTCATCATCACTGCAGAATGGGGACAATGAGGGGTTGGAGAGAGAGAGAGCGAGAGAGAGAGGAGAGAAATAGTTGGTACTAACTAAAGACACAGAAAGATTATATCAATCTTATAGAAGACGGAGGATGAGATCAGTAAAAAAGCAGGTCAGGCGACGGAGGTTTCAAGAATCACCTAGTGGAACAGAATGAAAAGGCATCCAATGCACGGTCCTGCTTCCCTCTAATATTATTCTAGGGATAGTGCCAGATTTTGGTAATAATTTTATACTTACCCAGAGTCAGATTAACTCATGGATACCAGTTTTATGTCTGTGCGTGCAGTTTGAAGGTAGTTGAGCGAGCCATTGCTATCTAGCATTAGCGCAATGACTGGAAGTCTATCTTTACATCACAGGGCTTTCTGTAGAGCTTCTATTAAAATTGTAAGAAAGACAACTCCTCTGAAGGTAAGAAAACAAGATTTTTTAAACATTTCTGAACACTATCCCTTTAATGAATGTTCCCTGGCCCTTAACAACTCTGCATAGTTTTCTCTGATATTTTGCAAAAGTTTTATCATCATGATCACACTGTACCTTCATTTATGTGTGAAGATGCAATGAGAATCTGCGATACATGCTCAGGAGCCTTCTTTGTGGTAGTTAAAGTACCTTCAGAAAGTATTCATACAGATTTAGTTGTGTTACAGCCTGAACTCAAAATGGATTAAATGTATATTTTTCTCTCACCCATCTACACACAATACCCCATCACGACAAAGTGAAAACATGTTTAGAATTTTCGAAATATCGCATATTCACACCCCTGAGTCAATACTTTGTAGAAGCACCTTTGGCGGCAATTACAGTTTTGAGTCATCTTGGGTATGTCTGTATCAGCTTTGCACATCTGGATTTGGAGATTTTCTCCCATTTTTACTTGCAGATTTTCTCAAATCAAATCAAATTGCGCCGAATACAACAGGTGTAGACCTTACTGTGAAATGGTTACTTACAAGCCCTTAACCAACAATGCAGTTCAATAAATAAAGTTAAGAAAATATTTACTAAATAAACTAAAGTAAAAAATAAACTAAAAAGTAACACAATAAAATAACAATTACGAGGCTATATACAGGAGGTACCGGTACCGAGTCGATGTGCGGGGGTACAGGTTAGTAGAGGTAATTTGTACATGTAGGTAGGGGTAAAGTGACTATGCATAGATAATAAACAGTGAGTAGCAGGGGGGGTATCAATGTAAATAGTCCGGGTGGCCATTTTATTAATTGTTCAGCAGTCTTATGGGTTGGGGGTAGAAGCTGTTAAGGAGCCTTCTGGACCTAGACTTGGCACTCCGGTACCGCTTACCGTGCAGTAGCAGAGAGAACAGTCTATGACTTGGGTGACTGGAGTCTTTTACCATTTTTTGGGCCTTCTTCTGACACCGCCTAGTATATAGGTCCTGGATGGCAGGAAGGGCCGTACGCACCAGCTTCTGTAGCGCCTTACGGTTGGATGCCGAGCAGTTGCCATACCAGGCAGTGATGCAACCGGTCAGGATGCTCTCGATGGTGCAGCTGTAGAACCTTTTGAGGATCTGGGGACCCATGCCAAATCTTTTCAGTCTCCTGAGGGGGAAAAGGTGTTGTCGTGCCCTCTTCACGACTGTCTTGGTGTGTTTGGACCATGATAGTTTGTTGGTGATGTGGACACCAAGGAACCTGAAACTCTCTACCCGCTCCACCACAGCCTCGTCGATGTTAATGGGGGCCTGTTCGACCCTCCTTTTTCTGTAGTCCACGATCAGCTCCTTTGTCTTGCTCACATTGAGGGAGAGGTTGTTGTCCTGGCACGACACTGCCAGGTCTCTGACCTTCTCCCTATAGGCTGTATCATCGTTGTCGGTGATCAGGCCTACCACTGTTGTGTCGTCAGCAAACTTAAAAATGGTGTTGGAGTCGTGTTTGGCCACGCAGTCGTGGGTGAACAGGGAGTACAGGAGGGGACTAAGCACTTACCCCTGAGGGGCCCTAGTGTTGAGGATCAGCGTGGCAGATGTGTTGTTGCCTACCCTTACAACCTGGGGGCGGCCCGTCAGGAAGTCCAGGATCCAGTTGCAGAGGGAGGTGTTTAGTCCCAGGGTCCTTAGCTTAGTGATGAGCTTTGTGGGCACTGTGGTGTTGAACGCTGAGCTGTAGTAAATGAACAGCATTCTCACATAGCTGTTCCTTTTGTCCAGGTGGGAAAGGGTAGTGTGGACTGCGATTGAGATTGCGTCATCTGTAGATCTGTTGGGGTGGTATGCAAATTGGAGTGGGTCTAGGGTTTCCGGGAGGATGGTGTTGATGTGAGCAATGACCAGCCTTTTAAAGCACTTCATGGCTACCAACGTGAGTGCTACGGGGCGGTAGTCTTTTAGGCAGGTTACCTTTGCTTTCTTGGGCACAGGGACTATGGTGGTCTGCTTGAAACATGTAGGTATTACAGACTCGGTCAGGGAGAGGTTGAAAATGTCAGTGAAGACACTTGCCAGTTTGTCAGTGCATGCTCTGAGTACACGTCCTGGTAATCCGTCTGTGAATGTGAATGTTGACCTGTTTAAAGGTCTTGCTCACATCGGCTACGGAGAACAGTCGTCCGGAATCACTGTGGGGACGACATCGTCGATGCACTTATTGATGAAGCCGGTGACTGAGGTGGTATACTCCTCAATGCCATTGGATGAATCCCGGAACATATTCCATTCTGTGCTAGCAAAACAGTCCTGTAGCGTAGCATCCGTGTCATCTGACCACTTACGCATTGAGCGAGACACTGGTACCTCCTGCTTTAGTTTTTGCTTGTAAGCAGGAATCAGGAGGATAGAATTATGGTCAGATGTGCCAAATGGATGGCGAGGGAGAGCTTTTATGCGTCTCTGTATGTAGAGTAAAGGTGGTCTAGAGTTTTTAATTAGGTACAACAGATTTAAGTTTGCCTGCATTAAAGTCCCCGGCCACTGGGAGCGCTGCTTCTGGATGAGCATTTTCTTGTTTGCTTATGGCCTTATACAGCTTGTTGAGTGCGGTCCTAGTGCCAGCATTGGTTTGTGGTGGTAAATAGACGGCTACGAATAATATAGATGAGAACTCTCTCGGTAGATAGTGTGGTCTACAGTTTATCATGAGGTACTCTACCTCAGGCGAGCAATACCTTGAGACTTCTTTAATGTTAGACATCGCGCACCAGCTGTTATTGACAAATAGACACACACCCCCGCCCCTTGTCTTACCAGACGTAGCTGTTCTGTCCTGCCGATGCATGGAAAACCCAGCCAGCTCCATATTATCCATGTCGTCGTTCAGCCACGACTCGGTGAAACATAAGATATTACAGTTTTTACTGTCCCGTTGGTAGGATAGTTGACCGTAGAGCATCCTGTTTATTTTCCAGTGATCGCACGTTGGCTAATAGGACGGATGGTAGTGGCGGTTTACCCACTCGCCAAAATAATTCTCACAAGGCTCCCCGGTATGTCCGTCTTTTCTTCACTGAATGATGGGGATTTGGGCCTGGTCTTGGGAAAGCAGTATATCCTTCGCGTCGGACTCATTAAAGAAAAAATCTTCGTCCAGTTCGAGGTGAGTAATCGCTGTTCTGATGTCCAGAAGCTCTTTTTTCGGTCATAAGAGACGGTAGCAACACTATGTACAAAATGAGTTACAAACAATGCAAAAAAACTAACAAAATAGCACAGTTGGTTAGGAGCCCGTAAAATGGCAGTCATCCCCTCTGGCGCCAAGCTCTGTTAAATTCGGTAGGGAGCGGTGGTGAACAACAATCCTCAAGTCTTTCCACAGATATTCAATGAGATTCAAGTCAAGGCCTCTCAAGAACTTTCACATTCTTGTTCTGAAGCAATTTCAGCATGGAATATTTCGCAACAAAGCCTCCTTCACTCATGCTGCCAAACATGCTCTCGTAAAACTGACTATCCTACCGATCCTTGACTTCGGCGATGTCATTTTCGAAATAGCCTCCAACACTCTACTCAGCAAATTGGATGTAGTCTATCACAGTGCCATCTGTTTTGTCACCAAAGCCCCATTTACTACCCACCATTGTGACCTGTACGCTCTCGTTGGGTGGCCCTCACTACATATTCGTCGCCAAACCCACTGGCTCCAGGTCATCTATAAATCTCTGCTAGGCAAATCCCCGACTTATCTTAGCTCACTGGTCACCATAGCAACACCCACCCATAGTATGCGCTCCAGCAGGTATATCTCACCGGTCATCCCCAAAGCCAACACCTCCTTTGGCCGCCATTCCTTCCAGTTCTCTGCTGCCAATGACTGGAACGAACTGCAAAAATCTCTGAAGCTGGAGACTCTCCCTCACTAACTTTAAGCATCAGTTGTCAGAGCAGCTTACCGATCACTGTACCTGTACACAGCCCATCTGTAATTAGCCCACCCAACTACCTCATCCCCATATTGTTATTTGTTTTGCTCATTTGCACCCCAGTATCTCTATTTGCACATCATCTTCTGCACATCTATCACTCCAGTGTTAATACTAAATTGTAATTATTTTGCACTATGGCCTATTTATTGCCTTACCTCCATAACTTACTACATTCACACACACTGTATATAGATTTTCTATTGTGTTATTGACTGTACGTTTTGTTTATCCCATGTGTAACTCTGTGTTGTTGTTGTTTTTAATCGCACTGCTTTGCTTTATCTTGGCCAGGTCGCAGTTGTAAATGAGAACGTGTTCTCAACTGGCCTACCTGGTTAAATAAAGGTTAAATAAAATCAAATAAATGGCTTTGGCTGTATGCTTGGGGTCATTGTCCTGTTGGAACGTAACCCAAGGTTTTTTGCACTCTGAAGCAGGTTCTCATCAAGGATTTGCCTGTATTAGGCTCCATTCACTGTTCCCTCTATCCTTACCAGTCTCCCAGTCCCTGCCGCTGAAAAGCATCCCCATAGCATGATGCTGACACCACCATGCTTCACGGTAGGGATGGTGTTCGACAGGTGATGAGCTGTGCCTGGTTTTCTCCAGACATAGCGCTTTGCATTCAGGCCAAAGAGTTAAATGTTTGTCTCATCAGACCACATAATCGTTTTCCTTATGATCTCAGAGTCTTTCACGTGCCTTTTTGCAAAACTCCAGGCGTGCTGTCATGTGCCTTTTTCTCAGGAGTGGCTTCCATCTGGCCACTCTCCCATAAAGCCCAGATTGGTGAAGTGCTGTAGAGACTGTTGTCCTTCTCCTATCTCAGCCAAGGAACTCTGTAGTTCTGTCAGAATGGTCATTGGGTTCTTGGTCACCTCCCTGACCAAGGTCCTTCTTGCCCGTTTGCTCAGTTTGGTCGGAAGGCCATCTCTATGCAGAGTCTGGATAGTTCCATATTTTTTCCATTTCACAATGATGAAGACGACTGTGTTCTTGGAAGCTTTCAACACTTTAGAAATTGTTTTATACCCTTCCCCAGATATATGACTAAAATTCTATCTCGGCGTTCTACGGACAGTTCCTTGGACTTCATGGTATATTTCTGCTCTGACATGCACTGTCAACTGTGGGACCTTATATAGACAGGTGTGTTTCTTTCTAAATCATGTCCAAATAATTGAATTGGCCAAAGGTGGACTCCAATCAAGTTGTAGTGACATCTCAAGGATGATCAAAGGAAATTGGATGCACCTGAGCTTAATTTGGAGTGTCATAGCAAAGGGGTGTGAATACTTATAAAAATGAGATATTTCTGCATTTCATTTTCAATACATTTGTTTTCACTTTGTCATTATGGGGTATTGTGCGAGGTTGGGTGAGATTTTTATTTTATTTAATTCATTTTGAATTCAGGCTGTAACAACAAAATGTGGAATAAGTCAAGGGGTATGAATACTTTCTGAAGGCACTGAAAGTTGATTACCATCAATGGAACAATGGTTAGTTCCCAAACTCTCCATTGTCCTGGCTGTGGTGTCTGGTATTGGAGTGTTGGTTGTTTCCTCTTCACAGTTCTCTTTTGGTGTCTGATAGATACCAACGATGCCCCCATCCGTCTTCTCCGCTATGGGTGCCATTGGATCAGATGTGGATGCAGTTTCACTGCCAGCCTGCTGTGACCAATCAACAACTAGATTGTCATATAACAACAAATTAAGATGAATGACTAAAGAGAAAAATCGGATATCATGCCTTGTTGCCAGAGGGTGGTTGGCGGAGGAACTCATAGTTGACATAGTAGCTGTAGCTGACCACAGGGAACTCAGGTGAACTCTCATCCACAGTCAGCAGTGGGTCCGGGACACCCCTGATCCTACGCACTGTCACTGTTGCCATGGCCTGGTCCACTATCCGGTCTGTGGATGGAACATAACTATCTTACTCTTCTTACTCTTCAAAAGCAGGCTGAAACATTTTCCCAAGGTGATTTTATTTGGCCCCCCAAGTTCTATTATTTTACTTGTTGGACAAAAAAGACTGTAAAAACACCAGCAAATCAGCTCCAAGTGATTTCAATTTGGGAAATCTGGTCCAAAGTATTCCCACATGCATAATGATATACAGTGCCTTCAGAAAGTATTCACACCCCTTGACTTTTTCCACATTTTGTTGTGTTAACAGCTTGAATTTAAAATGGATTAAATTGAGATTTTATGTCACTAGCTTACACACAATACCCCATAATGTCAAAGTGGAATTATGTTTTTACAAAGCTGAAATGTCTTGAGTCAATAAGTATTCAACCCCTTTGTTATGGCAAGTCTAAATAAGTTTAAGAGTAAAAATGTGCTTAACAAGTCACATAATAAGTTGCATGGACTCACTATGTGTGCAATAATAGTGTTTAACATGATTTTTGATGGACTACCTCATCTCTGTACTCCACACATACAGTTATCTGTAAGGTCCCTCAGTCAAGCAGTGAATTTCAAACACAGATTCATCAACAAAAACCAGGGGGGTTTTGCAATACCTCGCAAAGAAGGGCACCTATTGGTAGATGGTAAAAAAATGTAAAAGCAGACATTGAATAACCGTTTGAGCATGGTGAAGTTATTAATTACACGTTGTACAAAGATACAGGCATCCTTCCTAACTCAGTTGCCGGAGAAGATGGAAACCGTTCAGGGATTTCACCATGAGGCCAATGGTGACTTTAAAGCAGTTACCGATTTTAATGGGTGTGACATGAGAAAACTGAGAATGGATTAACAACATTTGAGTTACTCCACAATACTAACCAAAATGACAGAGTGAAAAGAAGGAAGCCTGTACAGAATAAAAATATTCCAAAACATGAATCCTGTTTGCAATAAGGCACAAAGGTAAAACTGCAAAAAAATTCCAAAAAATCCAACACAACACATCACTGAGTACCACTCTTCATATTTTCAGGCACGGTGGTGGCTGCATCATGTTATGGGTATGCTTGTCATCGGCAAGGACAAGGGAGTTTTTTAGGATTTAAAAAAACAGAATAGAGCTAAGCACAGGCAAAATCCTAGAGGAAAACCTTGTTCAGTCTGCTTTCCAACAGACACTGGGCGACAAATTCACCTTTCAGCAGGACAATAACCTAAATCACAAGGCCAAATATACACTGGAGTTGCTTATCAAGATGATATTGAATGTTCCTGAGTGTCCCAGCTACAGTTTTGACTTAAATCGGCTTGAAAATCTATGGCAAGACTTGAAAATGGCTGTCTAGCAATGATCAACAACCAACTTGACAGAGCTTGAATAATTTTTTTAAGAATAATGTGTGAATATTGTTCAATCCAGGTGTTCAAATCTCTTCGGGATTTACCCAAGAAGACTAACAGCTGTAATTGCTGCCAAAGGTGATTCTAACATGTATTGACTAACATATATTGACTCAGGGGTGTGAATACCTATATAAATTAGATATTTATGTATTTAATTTTCAATACATTTTCTAAAATGTCTAAAAACATGTTTTCACTTTGTCATTATGGGGTATTGTGTGTAATCTCAGGCTGTAATCTCTTTTGAATTCAGGCTGTAACACAACAAAATGGGGAATAAGTCAAGGGGTATGAATACTTTCTGAAGGCACTGTATGTGATCGGCTAAATCTAGTTGATGACCCCTATTCTATGGCTAGGGTACTTGGGTAACTTGGCTCTCATTGATAATGAAATGCACAGACATAACACAGTGATGAGAACACAAGCAACTGCTGGGAAATGCCTGAGCTAAACAGGAAGAGAAGAACTGGTTTAATGAACAGAATATTCTGTCAAGAATCACTGTAAGGCAGGCTCCTTCAATAGGAAAATACAGTATGTGTCCACATCATTGAACAGGTATGGGGTGCTGATTCATGCCTGGAGAATATGATGTACAATCAGATCAACTATCTTGTGTGATTAGTGCATTCTTATGTCAGGTGGAGTTACTCCTACACAACCGATCAGTGCAGATGTAGTCGTCACACTATATAATGTAAGACAATGGTGATAGTGTGGTGATTGATAATTTCACCTCTCATCTTGGCCAGGCCTCCAAAGCGATGGTGATCATCCGGTGTGACCCGTGTGGCGTCCAGGTAGAGCAGCCGCGGTAGGCTATCCAGGATGAAGCCTGGGTAGGACGGGGTGAAGGTAAGGGGGTTGCCCTCCAGCACCAAGGTCCTCAGGCAAGGCAGGGTGGCCAGGGCATCCACTAGGGCCTGCTGTCCCTGGAAGCCAGACCAGCTCAGGTCCAGAGATACCAGCCGTGGCCTGAAGAGGGAGACAGAATGCAAGGGCTGAGCTGACAACTGGTGAGAGGAAGCTGTTGAACTGCCTCTGTATGTATGGGATCTGCCCTTTCATCAGTTATAATGATGTTTGATTGACCACACAAACAACCTGAACAGCCATGGTAAAAAAGTTAGACAAAAAGTATTTTTCTCATATGGGGAATAGATGGTATAGCAACGAAATAAATATACATTATAGCTAGTTGTTAATATTTTATATGAAAATAGTATTTTAGTAACTATGATATGTTGTGCCCCTAATAAGACATGTATTTTTTTAGATCTTCTGTTTCACCCACAAAGGTTAATTTTGTTAGTACTTTTATTTTATTATTTTATGATGTGCATAACTTTCTTACTTGAACTGAAAAGCACTATACAAATAAAGTTATTATTATTATTATTATTATTATTCAAATGACTGCTAAGGAATGTAATGAATTATGTCCCTTCCAATGGTCCCTTCCTATTATTGCTAGAGTCTGTTGTCATCTGTTGGTGATTGTGAGCAAGTGCAGATGAGTATTGAAATTGTACTGCTTGTCACTTGCCCTGTGTGTGAGCACTTACCATAGAGTTCCAGTGAGGTACTGGATGTCTGCCGGGGAACCCAGCCTGTTGCAGCCCAGACCCAGGTGCTGAAGGCAGGGTAGAGGCTGGCTGCATAGACCTTTAAGGCTGGAAACCTGGTTGGCGTAGAGCTCCAACACCTTTCAAACAAACGCATATAATGCATTTATTTGAAGGACTGTGCAGTGATATCAAAGACTATCACTATATGCATCAGAGTGTTCAAACATCCCAATGATTTTAAACTTACTGCTTGCTGTCTTCTGAGCTAAAAGATTGAAAAAGTGACCCTAACAATGTCATAAATAATATAAAAAGTAATAAGGCCTACTTGTTTTAATGTTTTTAGTGATACATCACACCAATATCTGTGAATTTTCTAATCAATTTGATCAATCCATAACCCTAGCTTCATGTCCACACCGCAGTTGAACCCTAACCCTAGCTATAACCCTAACCCTGACCCTGACCCTGACCCTAACCCTACTCCTTACCCTAACTTCATGTCCACACCCCGGCTCAACCCTAACCCTAACCCTAACTCAAGCCCCAACCCTAGCTTCATGTCCACACTCCGGCTCAACCTTAACCCTAACCTTAACTCATCCTTGCTTCATGTCCACACCCCAGCTCAACCCTAACCCACCCTAGCTTAATGTCCACACTCCGGCTCAACCCTAACTCCACATAATCACTCCTCCTACTACAGTTCAGTGCAGACGAATGGCGCTCTATCTGAGTGCCCCTGTGGTGGGATTCAATGAGACATGGGTTGATGTGCCACAGCCCCTCCTCTCCCTGTGTTGTGTGACTCACTTGTAAAGTGCAGGGCAGGTATTCTGCTTGCAGTTCAGAAATTTTGTTGGCACTCAGCACTAACTCTCTTAGACTGGAGAACCTGAGCAAGCCATCATCGACGATGGAGACCTGATGCACACAAACAGACCCATTCACTGACAGTATGAATTCACATTCAAAATATGGGGGAGGGTCTTCCTCAATATAGCTGGTCTTTTCCTGAAAATGCGAGACTACACTGCTGGGACTTATCAAATAATACTTTCATCACACATGGTTTTCATATGCAATCAACCTTGCTCCTGTCCTGCTCAAAGTGATGGCACGTCTTACTATAATTGCTGATTACTGTACAAAATAAAATGTTGGATGAATTGTTTATTTCAGTAGGACAGGAATATAAAGGCTGGTAATATAAACTGGAGCCAAAGGATTGCTCAACAAATGCATTAAGGCTTGTGAGCATTGGGTATCAGACAGCTAATATACTCACACCCTTGTCCACAATACGTAGGGTGTTGAAGTGGCTGAATATGAAGTTGCCATGGAGAAGTTCAGGTGTTCGCACGGACAGCTCTCTCAGGGTCGGGGCTTGGGGGCTCCATGACCCCTCATGTCGCCATGGGGACAGTGGACTGGTCAAGTGCTCCATAAGGGCCTCCTGCTCTTCCTTGGCTGCACCTTCTCTCCCCTCGTCCTGCTCGATGTAGCCCCAACTCTGTTCCTCAAAGATATTCCCTCTGGATTTGCTCTAAACACAACAGCACAGGAACATGCCGTTATGAGGTAAAAAGCATTCCATTTCTGTTTATCAATGGTATTTTGGACCATCTCATTCATATCCAATACTTTGCACATGAAAAGAGTAGGACACCATCAAGAGGTGAGCTTGCTCGCTGGATGGCACCATCAAGAGCCATGTACTGTGTATATATATGGCTCTGGCACCATCCATTACATTACATTGAGACTTTGGGATCTTTGAGTAAATCACACAAGTTTGTCTGCCCTCTTTTCCACCAACCTGATCTGATGTGTTGCCAAAAAAGCTTCATACATAAATGGCTTGTGGACTCACCCAACAGCCATGCCCACATGGAAAGTCCTTCAGACAGAGGCTACGAAGCTGCTCCTCCACAGCCAAAGAAAGTGTCCGAGAGCTCATACTAAAGGATTAGGGTTGTAGATAGAGAAAAAATTACAGACCCATTAAAGGGAAAGTCAATCCCATGAAATGGTGTGAGAGCCACAGGATCAAACTAATTTACTTCATGTTTTGGGTAGAATTAAGGCTTTGTTTTTCTTGGTTTCTCAAGGTCCTGTTGCCTGTTTACAATTGAGCGGCTGCATTTGGCTCTGGAGCCTTTCGGAATGGTTGCCTGGCAACAGTTGACAGAACACATACCAGGGATCTACATTACACCACTTTCCTGTAGTGGGAAGGTACATGGGCTGAACTCTTCAATTAAGTTCCTTTGGCAGGCACACAGATGGTCTAAAGATAGGAACAATGCCTTCAGAAAGTATTCACACCCCTTGACTTTTTCCACATTTTGTTGTGTTACAAAGTAAGATTAAAATGGATTTATTCGTACTTTTCTTGTCAACAATCTAAACAAAATACACCGTAATGTCAAAGTGGAAGAAAAGTCTAACAGTTAGAATCACCTTTGACAGCGATTACAGCTGTGAGTCTTTCTGGGTAAGTCTCTTAGAGCTTTGCACACCTGGATTGTATAATATTTGCCCATTATTCTTCAAAGAATTCTTCAAGTTGGTTGTTAATCATTGCTAGACAGACATTTTCAAGTCTTGCCATAGATTTTCAAGCCGATTTAAGTCAAAACTGTAACTAGGCCACTCAGGAACATTAAATGTCATCTTGGTAAGCAACTCCAGTGTACATTTGGCCTTGTGTTTTAGGTTATTGTCCTGCTGAAAGGTGAATTTGTCTCCCAGTGTCTGTTGGAAAGCAGACTGAACCAAGTTTTCCTCTAGGATTTTGCCTGTGCTTAGCTATATTCCATTTATTTTTATCCAAAAAGTTTTGTCCTGAATTTCTTTGCAGTATTACTTAATTGCCTTATTGCAAACAGGATGCCTGTTTTGGAATATTTGTATTGTGTACAGGCTTCCTTCTTTTCACTGTGTCACTTATGTTAGTATTGTGGAGTAACTACAATGTTGTTGATCCATCCTCAGTTATCTCCTATCACAGCCATTAAACTCTGTAACTGTGACACAAAATCTCAATTTTATCCATTTTAAATTCAGGCTGTAACACAACAAAATGTATAAAAAGTCAAGGGGTGTGAATACTTTCTGAAGGCACTGAATACTTTCTGATGTTCCGTGTTAATATTATCACTTGGACTTGTGACTAATGGGAAATTAAACCTTGAGGGATTTTTTTTTTACAGAATAAGCAATTACATCTCACATTACACTTTTTCTGTGGGCGGTTTTATTCTAACATGCCTTCTATTTCTCATATTCTGTAGCGGGTGATTTGGACGGAGTCAGGCGCAGGAGGGTAAATCACAGAATAAATGGTTTATTCGGCAATACAGCAGCAATGCGTAAAACACTTCAGTGCGGTAATACGGCACACTTGAGAAAACAAGGCACAGGGGTGAATATCCCGGCGATACAAAAAACAATATAGCTCTACCGAGCTACAGTGACCTCCACAATAAACAATCACACACAAAGACAAGGGGGCCAGAGGAAATACTTATACAAGTACTGATGAGGGGATATGAATCAGGTGTGTGTAATAAACAAGACAAAACAAATGGGATGATGAGATGAGGAGAGGCAGTGGCTAGAAGGCCGGTGGCGATGAACGCCGAAGCCTGCCCGAACAAGGAGAGGAGGCAGCTTCGGAGGAAGTCGTGACAGTCCGCCCCCCCCCCCCCTTGACGCGCAGCTCCAGCAGCGCGCCGACACCGGCCTTGTGGACGGCCAGGAGGACACGGAGCAGAGCGAGACAGATGGCGACGGTGGAAATCCCGCAACAGGGAGGGGTTAATACGGTAATCAGGAGGGAGTAGTAACCTATATGTAACCCCGTTTACTCTCCTCAGGACTTTGAACGGCACCCCAAACCGCGGGCTCAGCATTCGGCAGGGCAGGCGGAGGGGCAGATTCCGGGTCGAGAGCCAGACCCGATCACCCGGTACAAAGACCAGGGCCTCACTGTGGTGGCGGTCAGCGTTGGCCTTCTGGCGACGCAAGGCGCGCTGGAGGTGGATATGGGCAGTGTTCCACGTCTCCTCCGTGCGCCGAAACCAGTCATCCACCGCAGGAGTTTTGCTCTGGCTCTGATGCCACAGTGCCAGGATGGTGGTGTTACCCTGAGAGAGGAAAAGATCAGTGAAGAAGTCAATTGACAAGTGGGACCATGGCCGTTGTGGAACTGGTAAGGGATGTAACTTACCCGCTGGAAGGTGCCTTACTCTGGGCGCACACTGAGCAGGAGGAGACATACACCCTTACGTCCTTAGCCAAGGTAGGCCGCCAGTACTTCCTGGTCAGGCAGCGCACTGTACGACCAATACCTGGTTGACCAGAGGAGGGGGACGTCTGTGACCAATAGATAAGACGATCACGGACAAGAGACGGCACGTACCGCAGCCCAGCTGGGCACTGAGGTGGAGATGTCTCTGTGCGTAATGCCCGCTCTATGTTCGCGTCCACACTACCGGCGCCACAATGCAGGAGGCCGGAAATATGGGGGTATTGTCTATGGGCCTCTCCTCTGTGTCGTACAACCGTGACAGTGCATCTGCCTTCACGTTCTTAGTACCTGGTATGTATGACAACGTGAAATCAAACCAGGTGAAGAACAAGGTCCACCTGGGCTGGCGAGGGTTCAGCCTTCTCGCTGCCCGGATGTACTCCACGTCACGGTGGTCAGTCCAGACGCGGAAAGGGTGTTTCGCCCCCTCGAGACAGTATCTCCACGCGGTCAGGGCTCTGACAACAGCCAACAGCTCCCGATCACCAATGTCGTAGTTCTGCTCCGCCGGGCTGAGCTTCTTAAGGAAAAAGGCACAGGGGCGGAGCTTGTGTGCCATGCCCGAGCGTTGGGATAGGACAGTGCCTATCCCTACCTCGGACGCATCCACCTCTACTACGAACGGTAATGATGGATCGGGATGGGCCAGTACCCGGGGCTGAGTTGAACAGAGCCCTCATGTTACTGAAAGCCCTGTCAGCCTCAGCAGACCAGTGGAGCCGAGACGACAGAGAGGTGATGGGAGCTGCGACCTTGCCAAAGCCCCGGATAAACCTCTGACAGTAATTGGCAAAGCCAATAAAGCGATGCACCTCCTTTACCGTGGTTGGAGTAGGCCAATTACGCACGGCTGAAATGCGGTCTCCCTCCATCTCCACACCTGAGTTGGTGATGTGGTATCCGAGGAAGGAGACGGACTGTTGGAAGAACAGACACGTTTCTGCCTTGGCATACAGGTCATGCTCCAACAGTCGGCCCAGCACTCTGCGAACCAGGGACACATGCTCGGCGCACGTAGCGGAATACACCAGAATGTCATCGATGTAGACCACCACACCGCGACCAAGCATGTCCCGAAACACCTCGTTCACAAAGGACTGGAAGACAGATGGAGCATTCATCAAACCGTAAGGCATCACCAGGTATTCATAATGCCCCGTGGTTGTGCTGAATGCTGTCTTCCACTCGTCCCCCTCCTGGACACGCACCAGGTTGTACGCACTCCAGGGATCTAATTTCGTGAAGAAGCGCGCCCCATGCATTGATTCGATAACAGAGGAGATGAGGGGTAGAGCATAACTATAGTGAATGGTAGTTTTATTAAGTGCCCGGTAATCAATGCAAGGGCGCAGACCTCCATCTTTCTTCTTCACGAAAAAGAAACTCGAGGAGGCGGGCGAAGTGGATGGACGTATGAACCCCTGGCGCAGGGACTCGGAGACGTATGTCTCCATAGCCTCCGTTTCAGCCTGCGACAGGGGATAGACATGACTCCTGGGAGGCACAGCGTCTAACCGGAGGTTTATCGCACAATCCCCCACCCGATGGGTTGGTAATTTGGTCGCCTGCGTTTTGGAAAACGCATGCGCCAAGTCGAGGTATTCGGGGGGAATGCGCACGGTGGAGGTAGTGTCTGGACTTTCCACCGTGGTTGCACCAACGGAAATAGCTAGACACCTACCCTGACACTCTCGCGACCACCCCGAGAGAACCTTCTGCGGCCATGAGAAGGTGGGGTCGTGTAGTGCGAGCCAGGGAAGACCCAACACAACAGGGAAATCAGGGGACTCAATAATAAAAAAGGTGATTTGCTCCCTATGGGTCTCCTGCAGAATCATCGTGACTGGTGCTGTAACCTCCCTAACATAACCTGACCCTAATGGTCGACTGTCAAGTGCTTTGATGGGCAATGGAATGGATATGGGAACCAATGTGATACATAGACTATTAGCTAACTACCTGTCCATAAAGGTCCCAGCTGCGCCTGGGGAACTACCGTGTAATCAGGGAAGTTGACGTGTATGGTGAAGTGCGCAGCAATGTAGAAAATAGTAAAAATAAAGAAAAACCCTTGAATGAGTAGGTGTGTCCAAACTTTGACTGGTAATGTATATTCCATAAACGATCACTCAACCTTTGCCCTTATCAAATTATTCATAATAACCCATATTTACTGATCTGTGTGTGAGGTTTTTTGAGTTTTCAGAACCCAAGAAAGCCTGTGCCATATATGCTATGTCATTAGACATATGAAGGCCTTTGCCTACATTTTGAATCAGGACAGCCTCAATATCTATCCCCAATATCTGGTGAATAGTCAGGGAAGTCCGAATATCTGACACTCGAGTTGACCAAATGACACGTCATTTACTCTCAATGGGAGTAGTGATTACTCACACAATAACTAAAAATGACAATAAAGCAATTTCGATATGCATTTTCGAAAGAAAGAGGAAAGGAAAGAAAGCATATTGGACGATCTTTATCTCAACCAGCACATTTATAAGCAAAGACCCTTGCACCCTTAAACTTTTGGAAATCTCATCATCAAACACCCCTTTGACCAGATCTACACAGCTATTTGACATGGAACTCTGTGGTGGTGAGAACTGAACGTTTATTTTTAACACTGTGTTTTGCTTGAGAGGAATGTATGTATGGGAGACACTCAGTAAAGATGTAATCTGCAGACTCTAAGACAAAACATTGCACAATATTGTTTGATCTTACAGTGAAGATAACATGGGTGGTGTAGGTGACTTTAGTAGTAATATTCATGGTCTTTTTAGGACCAATAGCATTTTGATGATAAATTGTTACGGGTCAAATATGGGTTGTGTTGGGGACGAACTTGAGTGCTCTCTTCCACAGTGTTTGTCCTGTTCCTGTGCCTTACTACACAAGTAGTAGCCTTCCAATGGAAACAGATGGCAACATACAGTGGGGAAAGAAAGTATTTAGTCAGCCACCAATTGTGCAAGTTCTCCCACTTAAAAAGATGAGAGAGGCCTGTAATTTTCATCATAGGTACACGTCAACTATGACAGACAAATTGAGAATTTTTTTCTCCAGAAAATCACATTGTAGGATTTTTTATGAATTTATTTGGTCACCTACAAACAAGCAAGATTTCTGGCTCTCACAGACCTGTAACTTCTTCTTTAAGAGGCTCCTCTGTCCTCCACTCGTTACCTGTATTAATGGCACCTGTTTGAACTTGTTATCAGTATAAAAGACACCTGTCCACAACCTCAAACAGTCACACTCCAAACTCCACTATGGCCAAGACCAAAGAGCTGTCAAAGGACACCAGAAACAAAATTGTAGACCTGCACCAGGCTGGGAAGACTGAATCTGCAATAGGTAAGCAGCTTGGTTTGAAGAAATCAACTGTGGGAGCAATTATTAGGAAATGGAAGACATACAAGACCACTGATAATCTCCCTCGATCTGGGGCTCCACGCAAGATCTCACCCCGTGGGGTCAAAATGATCACAAGAACGGTGAGCAAAAATCCCAGAACCACACGGGGGGACCTAGTGAATGACCTGCAGAGAGCTGGGACCAAAGTAACAAAGCCTACCATCAGTAACACACTACGCCGCCAGGGACTCAAATCCTGCAGTGCCAGACGTGTCCCCCTGCTTAAGCCAGTACATGTCCAGGCCTGTCTGAAGTTTGCTAGAGTGCATTTGGATGATCCAGAAGAGGATTGGGAGAATGTCATATGGTCACATGAAACCAAAATATAACTTTTTGGTAAAAACTCAACTCGTCGTGTTTGGAGGACAAAGAATGCTGAGTTGCATCCAAAGAACACCATACCTACTGTGAAGCATGGGGGTGGAAACATCATGCTTTGGGGGAGTTTTTCTGCAAAGGGACCAGGACACCTGATCCGTGTAAAGGAAAGAATGAATGGGGTCACGTATCATGAGATTTTGAGTGAAAACCTCCTTCCATCAGCAAGGGCATTGAAGATGAAACGTGGCTGGGTCTTTCAGCATGACAATGATCCCAAACACACCGCCCGGGCAATGAAGGAGTGGCTTCGTAAGAAGCATTTCAAGGTCCTGGAGTGGCCTAGCCAGTCTCCAGATCTCAACCCCATAGAAAATCTTTGGAGGGAGTTGAAAGTCTGTGTTGCCCAGCGACAGCCCCAAAACATCACTGCTCTAGAGGAGATCTGCATGGAGGAATGGGCCAAAATACCAGCAACAGTGTGTGAAAACCTTGTGAAGACTTACAGAAAACGTTTGACCTGTGTCATTGCCAACAAAGGGTATATAACAAAGTATTGAGAAACTTTTGTTATTGACCAAATACTTATTTTCCACCATAATTTGCAAATAAATTCATAAAAAATCCTACAATGTGATTTCCTGGATTTTTTCCCCTCATTTTGTCTGTCATAGTTGACGTGTACCTATGATGAAAATTACAGGCCTCTCTCATCTTTTTAAGTGGGAACACTTGCACAATTGGTGGCTGACTAAATACTTTTTTCCCCCACTGTATATGATGTTGCATCATGGACAAAAAGAGTTAGACTTGGTATGTTTTGAAGGTTAAAGAAACTAAAGAAACTCTATAAAGAAAAGCAATCAACATTGGCACTGATTAACTGTAGATCATTGCCTTTTATCATAAATGCAATGAATGGTGATTATATTGACACTGTAGAAAATGACTTCCATTTCTATCTTTCATATTCCACTAGAACCAGTCCGGGATTCTTCCCCCCCATACTGGGTCCAACCAGGTGGGCTGGATCCAGGAGCCGAAGATGAACGAGAAGACCACCGGAAAACATATTTCTGCCTTTCTGTTGCATGAGCGAAGCTGCCGAACTGAACATGGGGCCTGTCAACATATCAAAGACCTGCAATCCTGGATGTGCAACCACCAAGACTGCAAAGAAGTGTGCCAACTCCCTTTTGATGTGAACGACCACCACGAAACTCTTATGTTTGTGAAGAGGCTTCTCACCCTCTACACACAATGGTTGGTAAAAGGAACAGTGTAATAATAAATGTGACTACTTGAAATCACAATGTGACTACTTGAAGCTTTATTAATGAATTAATATATTTATTAATTTTGTATCTATTTATTTATGACCACATTTAGTTATTTATCAGTGTACTGATCAGTGTCTTATCTATTGAATACACTTATTTGGTTCCGGGTCACATATTGAACATACTGTGTTTGTAGTCAAAGAATTGGCTGTATCATTATGTTATCGGTTGTGTCATACAAGAATGTTAACCATTGTTGGAAATGCCATGTATTGTACCCGATGCACATTGAGTAACATGCAATAAAGTACTATGTTCCATTCATAAAAATGTTTCAGAAAATTGTACTGTTGCCATACTTCCTAGACTTGTGACGTACCGTTGGGAACGCAAGAAAGTAGGATGTTGAGGCTACCCAAAACACCGTACACAACAAAAACACAGAACCCATGTAGGAAAAAAACTATTTTCTTTACTTCATAGAGCAAGAAAGAAAATATTTACAACACTTACTTATCTCAGAGCGAACAAACATAGAAAGACAAGGACTTCCAAAAATTAATCTCATAAATGAAATCTCCCTTAAACAAAATTGTTAATACTTGTTTTATAACTCAAACAATGTCATAATCCTTGACAGAGCAATATTGGAAACTTTCCCACATAGTAACTGCTTTGCAAAAAACAAAAAAAGAGTTTAATCATCATGACATCCATCTGCTCTTGCCCTTTGAGTCTTTGCATAGTTCCAATTCCCTTTGAATGGAACAGAAATAAAACTTTTGATCTGAAGGACGTTAGATTAATGTTAGCTGTGATTAGCCCCCATGCTGTCTGATGTGGGCAATATTGCACATGTGGGTCTCAGAATCTTGATCTGTAAGAATAATATAGTCCCCAGCCATAGCGTAAAGGGGACTCCACTCGTAGAGTAGCAAAGGTTGCAAACATTAGGTGATCACAGTTATTAAGACATGTACTAAGGCCTCTCGAAAAGCCCATATAACCCCTAAAAAATTATGATGAGACCACTGTGCTCTTGGAAACTTTAAAAACTCTAGAAATTGTTTTATACCCTTCCCCAGATACAGTACCAGTCAAAAGTTTGGACACACCTACTCATTCAAGGGGTTGTCTTTCTTTTTACTATTTTCTACATTGTAGAATAATAGTGAAGACATCAAAACTATGAAATAACCAATAAAGTGTTAAACAAATCAAAATGTATTTTATATTTGAGATTCTTCAAATAGCCACCCTTTGCCTTGATGACAGCTTTTTGTTGTGTACGGTGTTTTGGGTAGCCTCAACATCCTACTTTCTTGCGTTCCCAACGGTACGTCACAAGTCTAGGAAGTATGGCAACAGTACAATTTTCTGAAACATTTTTATGAATGGAACATAGTACTCTATCTCGGTGCTCTACAGACAGTTCCTTGGACTTCATGGTATAGTTTCTGCTCTGACATACACTGTCAACTGTGGGACCTTATATAAACAGGTGTGTTTCTTTCTAAATCATGTCCAAATAATTGAATTGGCCACAGGTGGTCTCCAATCAAGTTGTAGTGACATCTCAAGGATGATCACAGGAAATTGGATGCACCTGAGCTCAATTTGGAGTGTCATAGTAAAGGGGTGTGAATATTTACGTCAACGAGATTTTGTATTTCATTTTCAATAAATGTGCAAAAATTTCAAAACATGTTTTCACTTTGTCATTATGGGGTATCGTGTGTAGATGGGTGAGAAAATAATCAATTTTGATTTCAAGCTGTAACAACAAAATGTGGAGTAAGTCGAGGGGTATGAATACTTTCTGAAGGCACTGTATTTCTCTTTTTTTCAAGCTATACTGTAGACTCTACACCACTGACATTGAATCTCTCTCTGTTCATAAACTAAGCGCGTCTCTGTCTCCTGTCACGTCTGTCCAATACAAAGCCTGTTTTATCCCATTGTGCTCCAAACCATCGAGTGGAGTCCTCTTACACTTTCACATTATCATTGCTATGGGCTTTGTCTTTGAGTTTTTTTCCCATCTTCAATTTGTATGCCATTGTTGGCCTTTCAGAAAACGTTTCCCCTTTTTATTCCATGCTTCTGAAATAAAGTTTCACAAGCACCATTCTATGTATGTATAAAGATGGAGTTTAAAGCGGCAACATTTTGGGCCACCCAACCAAATTCACATAGAAATGTGTTATAGATGTGTCATTCTCTTTGAAAGCAAATCTAATAAGCGGTAGAGCTGTTCTATGTGCACTATTTCTATACTTCCCGATCTTAAGTTTAGTTTTTGCATCTTTTATTTTAGGTTTTGTACATCAGCTGAAAATACAATATTTTTGGTTATAGAAAATATATTTCACAGCGGTTTAGATGGTACAATGATTCTCTACACTATACTTGCTTGTTTTGTCACATAAACTGAAATTAGGCAAATTATTAGAATTTTAGGAACCAGGAAATGGCGGAGCGATTTCTGCATAGTGCACCTTTAACCGAACTTAAGCAACCAGTTGGCTGCTGGTGGTACTCCAGTAGACATTAGAGATGACACAGATTATGCATGGTCAATGCTTCACTAGTCCTTTTTAGAGTGGTTAAACTCTTATGACTATGTATCATAATTCTGTGTTGTCCTTGACAGAGAGACCAACTTGAAGAAACAGTTAAATGAGGAGAAAGCCTCCCTCCAGAAGCCCATCCATAAAAGCAGTGCCTTGATCTCTGAGAAGGATCAGGAGCTGGAGACACTGATGAGTGAAGTAACAATTGGTGCTTTTCCCTATTTCTAGACATTTTAATTCCCTACCTCATGGCAGGCTCCCTGGCACTCATTCTAAGCCAAAAAGCATTGGAGTAGTCTTATTAGAACTTGAGTTTATTTTCAGGAGATTGTTTTTCAGCATTTGTATACTACACTGAACAAAAATATAAACGTAAAATGTAAAGTGTTGGTCCCATGTTTCATGAGCAGAAATAAAAGATCCCAGAAATGTTCCATACGCACAAAAAGCGTATTTCTCTCACATTTTGTGCACCAATTTGTTTACATCCCTGTTAGTGAGCATTTCTCCTTTGTCACGATAATCCAGCCACCTGACAGGTGTGGTATATCAAGAAGCTGATTAAACAGCATGATCATGGCCTCCCGAGTGGCGCAGCGGTCTAAGGCACTGCATTGCAGTGTTGCGGCATCACTACAGCCTGGGGTTTGAGACTTGTGGTGGGCCGGGCGCCTGCAGGCTGACTTCGGTAGTCAGTTGAACGGTGTTTCCTCCGACACATTGGTGCAGCTGGCTTCCGGGTTAAGCTAGCGGGTTATGTTTCGGAGGACGCATGACTCGACCTTTGCCTCCAGAGCTCGTTGGGGAGTTGCAGCGATGAGACAAGATCATAATCATGAAATTGAGGAGAAAAAGGGGGTACAAATTTACACACAAAAACTGCATGATCATTACACAGGTGCACCTCGTGCTGGGGACAATAAAAGGCACTCTAAAATGTGCAGTTTTGTCACACAACACAATGCCACAGATGTCTCAAGTTTTGAGGGAGTGTGCAACTTGCAAACTGACTACAAGAATGTCCACCAGAGCTTTTGCCAGAGAAATTAATGTTCATTTCTCTACCATATGCCGCCTCCAACGTCATTTTAGAGAATTTGGCAGTACATCTAACCGGCCTCACAACTGCAGACCACGTGTAACCATGCCAGCCCAGGACCACCACATCCGGCTTCTTCACCACGGGATCATCTGAGACCAGCCATCCGGACAGCTGATGAAACTGTGGGTTTACACAACCGAAGAATTTCTGCACAAGCTGTCAGAAACAGTCTCAGGGAAGCTCATCTGTTTGGTCGTCGTCCTCACCAGGGACTTGACCTGACCGCAGTTTGGCGTCGTAACCGACTTCAGTGGGCAAATGCTCACCTTCGATAGCCACTGGCACGCTGGAGAATTGTGTTCTTCATGCATGAATCCTGGTTTCAACGGTACCGGGCAGATGGCAGACAATGTGTATGGAGTCGTTTGGGTGAGCGGTTTGCTGATGTCAACGTTGTGAACAGAGTGCCCCATGGTGGTGGTGGGGGTATGGGCAGGCATAAGCTACAGACAACGAACACAATTGCATT
The DNA here is from genome assembly GCF_964263955.1 of Coregonus lavaretus. Taxonomy (NCBI): domain Eukaryota; kingdom Metazoa; phylum Chordata; class Actinopteri; order Salmoniformes; family Salmonidae; genus Coregonus; species Coregonus lavaretus. Next base: position 24,481,613 of record NC_140004.1, on the reverse strand, counting down.
TTATCGATGGCAATTTGAACCGTGACGAGATCCTAAAGCCCATTGTCGTGCCATTCATCCGCTGCCATCACCTCATGTTTCGGCATGATAATGCACGGCCCCATGTCGCAAGGATCTGTACACAATTCCTGGAAGCTGAAAATGTTCCAGTTCTGTCATGGCCTGCTTACACACCAGACATGTCACCCATTGAGAAGGTTTGGGATGCTCTGGATCGACATGCATGACAGCGTGTTACAGTTCCCGCCAATATCCAGCAAGAAGTACTTAACCTAGGTTGTACTTGTGCATTCATTTAAGATATGTTTCCATACTATTGCCATATGACGTGCCGTGGTTACTTAGCATACTATGACAATGGCAACTTTCATACTAGCAGCGTTATGGTAATTCCCTCTAAATGAATGCAATTTTGCTCATAAAATGGCAAAGAGAGCTCTGCTTAAACTCTGCTGAAACTGATGCACGTCTGCCAAGTCCATGGCTGGCAGTGTATACAGAATTTATTTAAACTCACTAGAGAACCTCTGACAATTGATTTATGAAGCTGTTTTATCACAGGTGTGCTGAGATACCTCAAACAACTTTAACCAAAAACAATCAAGATCTTTCTGTATCCCTTAACTTACGGTCACAGGCTTTAAAATGGGTTCGTCAGAGGTTCTACAGTGATAAAGCTGTAATGCTTGCCTACCCACTATTTTCTCTTAGGTTGTTTTAGTATTATTCCATCTGTCAGTGATGACTTGAATCTATTGTCTGCCATTAGGTGGGTCCTAATTTTGATCTGTTTTGTCTCCTCCCTCTCCACTTCCTCATTTACCTCCTCCTCCTCTGTCACTGATGTTGGCCATGCTACCCGGAAATCAGGCAGCGGTTTGTTACTGTTTTTCATCAGCTCCACTCATGCATGTCTATTTGACTGTAGATTTCCCTTCGGTTCCTGTTCTGTCTGTGCTGTTCTTTGTTCTGAAAAATAATTCCTGAAAGTTCCTGTTGATTTACATTTCTGGTCATCTCCTAAATGCATCCGCATGCTTCCCATCCGAAACAGTTCGAAACAGTTTCAAGCCTCAATTCGTCAGTGCATGGACTCAGGGTGTCAAGTGTTCCACAGGGATGCCGGCCCATGTTGTCTCGAATGCGTCCCACAGTTGTGTCAAGTTGGCCGGATGTCCTTTGGGTGGTGGACCATTCTTGATACACACAGGAAACTGTTGAGCGTGAGAAACCCAGCAGCTTTGCAGTTCTTGACACACTCAAACCGGTGTGCCTGGCACCTACTACCATACCCCGTTCAAAGGCACTTAAATATTTTGTCTTTCCCATTCACCCTCTGAATAACACACATACACACAATCCATGTTTCAAATGTCTCGAGGCTTAACAATCCTTCTTTAACCTGTCTCCTCCCCTTCATCTACACTGTTTGAAGTGGATTTAACAGGTGAAATCAATAAGGGATCATAGCTTTTACATGGTCAGTGTATGTCATGGAAAGAGAAGGTGTTCTTAATGTTTTGTACACTCCAGTGTATATTATGATGACATTTTGTGACGTTTTGTTCATTTTGGTCTTTGGCAAGGGTTTTTTCAGCTGTTCGTACACACAAATTATTTTCTTGAGGCAAGCCAAAGTTCTGTAACCGAAGTATACGCGCCTTCGTTGGTGATTGGTCAACAGTAGGCATTCTTCAGTTAAGTGTTTGTTGTCATTCAATGAGAGACGACTCGTTTTTATGCAAACGTTTTCACTTGAGAAATACTGCACCTTGGATGTAAAATTGCACGACTAAGACCTCCTCGGCAAGAACTTCAAAATTAATTACAGATCTCGAGTTAACTCAGATTAATTCTGACTAGTTTGAGGAAGTGTATACTGGCTACGGCGTCTCAAGAGGGACAAACAGTACTATTGCCACTTTTTTCTCATTTTTCAACCAAATGTCTTTTAAGGGAGTATGCGAGGCATAGACGTTCACTTCGCATAGCCGAGTTCTGCTAGGAGCAAACCGAACCTAGTATGCAGATGCCTTAAGGAGGAATCAGGCCTCATCTCTGACATTTCCCATAAGGATTTATTTACAATAGCTTTCAGGGATTCAAAAAAATGACCTCATGTCCTATTCATAAAGGACATTTATCTGAGTATGAGTTCCAGCAAATTGACATGCCTTGATGCCACAATTTCTCATGGTGGACAATCCAGAGTTGTACTGTTCAGTGTTGCCCTCATTACCCTTGCCCATGCTCAAACCAGGATGTGGGGTTTGTTTTCACAACATAGGAACTGGCCAAGCACATTGGTGAAGGTTGTGGTTCACTGTTCTTGTAGTAGTATGGTGGGTTGGGGAAAGGGGTGAATTTACTAACTGCTTGTTTGATATTGGTACTGTTGGATGACCTGTTGTTCATGTGTCCCAGAGTTCTAAGTTACGTCACATTTATTTTTAACTGAACTGTGGCAATGTCCGTGATATCCCTTCTTGTCTGGGACAGATTGAGTTCCTGAACTCGGTTATCGTGGACTTGCAGAAGAAGAATGAGGAACTTAAGGGCAAGCTGGAGAAGATGGCAGAACCTGCCCTCAATGGGAATAATGCAAGCAAGCTTGACAACTATGATGGGTCAGCCTTCTCCCATGCTCTTAAACACTAACCCTGAGTCAGACAAGTTAAAGCCCACACTAACCTCATGCTTTTTTCTTTTTTGTTCATTTCATTAAGTTAGTTCAGAACATGAAGCAGTTCAACGCTGGTTAACTTTCAGTAAAAAATACCTGAACTCTGCTGCATGGGACAGTGTCAAGGTTGAAACCGCTAAACAAACCTAAAGCACTGAACACACTTTATTCCTCCTCTCTGTTTAAAATCCTTGGTTCCTTTTTAAATGGCCTTTACAAGAACATTGCATAAATAAATGATCATTTAAGGGGACAAAATATTGTAAACAGATGGTATAATGCTTATGAATTTCTGTCCCTAACTTTTTGAATGATGAAAACATTTGCAGGAGCTCATGTGAAATTACCCTATTTTTGACCACTCATGAGGATAATTTCTCTATGAAAGGAATGCTTATTTTACAGTAGCTTCATGACGAATGCTTTTCCAACAGTCTTGAAGGAGTTCCCACATATGCTGAGCAACAAGTGTTGGCTGCTTTTCCTTCACTCTGCGGTCCAACTCATCCCAAACCATCTCAATTGGGTTGAGGTCGGATGATTGTGGAGCCAAGGTCATCTGATGCAGCACTCCATCACTCTCCTTCTTGGTCAAATAGCCCTTACACAGCCTGGAGGTGTGTTTTGGTTCATTGTCCCATTGAATAACAAATGATAGTCCCACTAAGCGCAAACCAGATGGGATGGTTAAGTGTGCCTTGAATTCTAAATAAATCACTGACAGTGTCACCAGCAAAGCACCCCCACACCATAACACCTCCTCCTCCATGCTTCGCGGTGAGAACCACACATGCGGAGATCATCCGTTCACCTACTCTGCGTCTCACAAAGACACGTCGGTTGGAACCATAAATCTCAAATTTGGACTCATCAGACAAAAGGACAGATTTCCACCCGTCTAATGTCCATTGCTCGTGTTTCTTGGCCCAAGCAAGTCTCTTCTTCTTATTGGTGTCCTTTAGTAGTGGTTTCTTTGCAGCAATTCGACCATGAAGGCCTGATTCACGCAGTCTCCTCTGAACAGTTGATGTTGAAATGTGTCTGTTACTTGAACTCTGTGAAGCATTTTTTTGGGCTGCAATCTGAGGTGCAGTTAACTCTAATGACCTTATCCTCTGTAGCAGTGGTAACTCTGGGTCATCCATTCCTGTGGCAGTCCTCATGAGAGCCAGTTTCATCATAGCGCTTGATGGTTTTTGCGACTGCACTTGAAGAAACTTTCAAAGTTCTTGACATTTTCCATATTGACTGACCTTCAGGTCTTAAAGTAATGATGGACTGTTGTTTCTCTTTGCTTATTTGATTTGTTCTTGCCATAATATGGACTTGGTATTTTACCAACTAGGGCTATCTTCTGTATACCATCCCTACCTTGTCACAACACAACTGATTGGCTCAAACGCATTAAGAAGGAAAGAAATTCCACAAATTAACTTTGAAGAAGGCACACCTGTTAATTGAAATGCATTCCAGGAGACTACCTCATGAAGCTGGTTGAGAGAATGCCAAGAGTGTGCAAAGCTGTCATCAAGGCAAAGGGTGGCTACTTTGAAGAATCTCAAATATAAAATATGTTGATTTGTTTAACACTTTTTTGGTTACTACTGATGTGGATTTTTACATTGATATGGATTTTGTTATTGGTACATCGCTGTTGCTACTGGAAATGATTGATTAACTCCGGAAATACTTTGGTTCTTTGATCAATATAAGGACGAATTTGCCACAACACTACATGATTCCATATGTGATATTTCATAGTTTTGATGTCTTCAGTATTATTCTACAATGTAGAAAATAGTAAAAATAAAGAAAAACCCTGGAATGAGTAGGTGTGTCCAAACTTTTGACTGGTACTGTATATATTGTTCTCTTCTCATTTATTTTCTTTACACAAATTATATCCTTGTAAGAAAGATTGGAAGTGATGCAGACAATTACATTGATGGAAGTTACTATCTGCAATATTAAGCTGATCTACCCCCTAAAAACAAAACAAAAACAAAAAAGAAAGTACTGTCTGCTGAGCAATAAAGTTAATTTGAATAGAAACTGACTAAACACTGGAAATTGTCACTTGTTTTGGATAACATTATGACATCATGTTTAAATATAATATTACATTCCACAGATTTCAGCTATAGTAGACAAGTTTCAATCGCTGCTACCTCATACAATTTCTTGTATCTAACTACTCCCCCACCTCCCCGTCCCCCACCCCCACCACCCCCCCAGAGCACACTAGACCGGTTTATTTTATATTTACCATCAATACCTCTGTAACCCACTAGACCTGTTTTTAAAGTTTCCTATCAATACCTCTGTTCCAACTTCCTAAAACACAAGAAACCTTCTAGAAAGGTCCTTGTCATAAGAGTCAAATCTCCGTAAGGCTCGTACACCATCTTTGCTTGTCTGAACACACAGGAAAGGCAATATGTCAGAATACTTCAAATATTCGTATGGATGAAGGAAAGGAAGCTATTTCTGACCATTCATAAGGAACATTTCTCTATGAAAGGAATGCTTATTTTACAGTAGCAAGATAGACAAGTACAGCAACATACACACAACACCTTATGCCTCACATCCTTATCTAAAGCATTTTAGCTTTGTGTCCTGCAGTAGAGACCACATGGTCCACATCTCGGTGGGATTCAGTTTGTGCACCAGCATGATCTCCCTGTAAATGCAGGGGTTGAAGTGTGACACCACCTGACGGAACCCAAAGGTCTTGAAGCCAGAGTGGTGCGTCAGCGTGACATTAATCTTCTGCAGGCACATGCCCACAAACACATCATCAATGGGGAAGAGGTCAGTGCTGGACGCTGCCACTACCAGGCTCAGCACAGTCTGACGTGACATCAGGTAGCCCCCACCGCCAGCGTATGGAGGATATGGCTTGTTGGGGTACATCTCCACTGGTATGAAGTACTTCCATTGGTTATGCCGGATTGGATAGGCTCTTGGAATGATGTCACCAGCGAACAGTTGCTCAGAGGGCTTTCGGCCTTTAACATATTCAACTAGATTGCTGGTGTGAACAAAAACGTCATCGTCCCCTTTGAACACGTAGTGGGCCCACTGGCATTCCAAGGTGAACCAGTTCAGGAAGTGGACCTCCTTCAGGGTCAGGTTGAAAAAACTGTCCTCAAAATCCCACTGCAGGATGTCCCCAAATTGCCTGCTCTCCCACTCCAGTAGCTGCTGCAGCGGGTATCCCTGTATTCTGTCTGACGACTTACCTACTAAGAACAACAGTTTCACCATTTTACCCTGAACATATCCCCTCTTCCCCCAAGTGGTCCGGAGCGCAATCCTGCGATCCACCTGGATGGCTGTGGACTTAATGGCCAGCAGGAGAAAAAGGCCTTTTTCACAGGGTGTCGGAGACAGCAGGCGGGGGAATGTCCTGCAGTGTTTGAACATGAGGAAGTTACGGTGGGGAGATGGGATAGAGGATGGAATGTTCTGCATGCTGTCATTGAGGGAGCACTTAAAAACATCCACAGTGGGCTGTGACTGTGGTGGTGTGGTGGAGGCAAAGGTGTTCCACTGCCAGTCTGTGTGGTTCTTATGCCACACTCTGAGCTCTCTCCTATATGGTAGTAGGACATTGAGGTCCATCATCATAAAGAGGACGCCAATCAACAACGCAGTCCCAATGACAATGGACCATCTACTGAGGCTTTGGTTTCTGAATAGTATCCCCATGGTTCTGAAAAAGAATTGCAAGCGCACTACTTTTTAGCAACAAGGAGACAGAATTGGCACTGGTAGCCTATGGGCAATTCGACTGTAACAGAGTGACACTGAGACAAAGATTTTTCACTTTAAAATGTCTGTCAAACAAATGATTGCAAAGTTAAGCAAACCACACAACTCTATGCACTACTTCTAACAATTTCCACAGCTTTGTTTAATTTTGATTTTCTTTTAAGAGCAAGATGTCTTGTGTGTTTTATAAACGGAAACTGAAAAACCTAAATAATAATGTTCCAGCACTCAGGTGTAGTTCTAAAGAACCTTATAAAATGATAATAGTTTTTAGGCTACACCACAAAACTATTTGTTTTGTTTAACGTTTTAATTATATACTAGTTATACTAGTTATTTTATACTAAACTGTATTTACTAATTATAAATCAAGGAAATACAATATAAAGCGTGATTGATTAACAATTGATAATTTATCCTATCAAGCCCAAGATATTTGGTTTCTTTTCATTTTCATTTTTATGTGCCTATTCAAAAAAAAAAATTCTTAGCCATTAAAAAAGAGTTTCAATACAACACTGTCATTCACTTACTTGATATTAAAAACAAAGACGAAGATAGACCATCAAAATAGTTACCTACTTAGGACGTGAGTTTCGAAGAGAATTGAAGTGCTGTTCAACATTTACCACCACACAATCTTTAGCGGGAAGGATGCGCAATCAATGTTTGCGCACCTGTTTCTGAAATACTCAATTTATAATTTGTTGATCGCGTTATAATTCTTTACAAATACTACTATACCCGCGTTTTTAAGAAGTTATGCTATTCATCTAGAGAATCGTTGCGAATTGACTCGACTATGGTTACCTCACAGTCCTGAAGGGAAGTTGCATGACATTTATTTTCACCAATTTATCCTATTGTCTTGAAGGGCGTGTCACCGTGTGACTTTTGAAGCCTGTCCATTCCCTGCTGTTAGATCCAGGAACCTTTTGAAAAGGAATATATCCAAATATATTCCCAATATTTGGATATATCTACTTGGAACTTGGGGTATACAAAGGTTGCCTTTTACTATAATAAACTTGACCAATTTGAGTTCGTGATTGGTTTAATCCCCAATTTTGTCATTACAACTTTTCGTTTTCTTCATACAAATAGCTAGGCTGATGGCTCATCATGGGTGAACCAGGTGATGGGCTTCTGAGGCTGAATGCCATTTCTCCAGGTGCACAGTGAACTGGGAGCAGAGTTGTCGTCCATGCGGGAAATCTGCCTCGCTTTCCTTCCATCCTTTTCCCTTACCTACATGTATGAAGGGAAATGTTTAGTCTTATGAACACAACGTTTTTGGTACCATTTTACATGAAATTGTACATTTTTACCCGTACATTTTGTGTTCCTTGTACAAATATATTATTCTCTAGAAACTAGCAAGGCTAAGGAAGGGATTCTATTTTTCATCCAGGTAAAGCTGGCCTAAGAACTGCTATTCTATCAACTCCTACACAGTTGCTATGTATGAGGTGATTATTTTTGCTCACTTTTAGAGGGTGGTGCAGCATTCTTCTGCCCCCCTGCACTGTCAGCACTTGACTTAGTTTTCTTGTCCTCCTCCTTCTTGTCATGTTTGGATTTCTTACTTGGGTCTTGGAGAAAATTACAAAGCATGTCAGCCATACAGTGCATTCGGAAATTATTCAGACCTCTTTTTCAACATTTTGTTATGTTACAGCCATATTCTAAAATTGATTAAATCGTTTTTCCCCCTCATCAATCTACACACAACACCCCATAATGATAAAGCAAAAACAGGATTTTAGAAATTTTTGCAAATGTATTAAAAATAATAAACTGAAATATTACATTTACATAAGTATTCAGACCATTTACTCAGTACTTTGTTGAAGCACCTTTGGCAGCGATTACAGCCTCGAGTCAACTTGGGTATGACGCTACAAGCTTGGCATACCTGTATTTGGAGAGTTTCTCCCATTCTTCTCTGCAGATCCTCTCAAGCTCTGTCAGGTTGGATCGGGAGCGTCGCTGCACAGCTATTTTCAGGTCTCTCCAGAGATGTTAGATCGGGTTCAAGTCCGGGCTCTAGCTGGGCCACTCAAGGACATTCAGAGACTTGTCCTGAAGCCACTCCTGCATTGTCTTGGCTGTGTGTTTAGGGTTGTAGTCGTGTTGGAAGGTGAACCTTCGCCCCAGTCTGAGGTCCTGAACGCTCTGGAGCAAGTTTTCATCAAGGATCTCTCTGTACTTTGCTCCGTTCATCTTTCCCTTGATACTGACTAGTCTCCCAGTCCCTGCTGCTGAAAAACATCCCCACAGCATGATGCTGCCACCACTACGCTTCACTGTAGGGATGGTATTGGCCAGGTGATGAGCGGTGCCTGGTTTTCTCCTGACGTACCGCTTGGCATTCAGGCCAAAGAGTTCAATCTTGGTTTCATCAGACCAGAGAATCTTGTTTCTCATGGTCTAATATGCTGACTAGACCGGGCACTCGTGTGCATCCGCGTGCGCCATCGCGCGCATGGTGATTTTGTCCACCCACACCAGACTTGATCAGGGCATGCAGGTTGAAATATCAAAACGAACTCTGAACCAACTATATTCATTTGGGGACAGGTCGAAAAGCATTAAACATCCATGGCAATTTAGCTAGCTAGCTTGCTGATGCTAGGTAATTTGTCCTGGGATATAGACATTGGGTTGTTATTTTACCTGAAATGCACAAGGTCCTCTACTCCGACAATTAATCTGCAGATAAAAGAGTAAACCGAGTACATTTCTAGTAGTCTCTCCTTCAGGCTTCTTCTTCTTCTTTGGACTTTATATGGCGGTTGGCAACCAACTTTAAGGTGCATTACCACCACCAACTGGACTGGAATGTGGACCTCAGTTCATTTTTCAATCTCCCACAAGGGTATTTGGTCCTAAAAACCAATGAGGAGATGGGAGAGGCGGGACTTGAAGCATGTCAAGCGTCACAATTAGAGGAGTGGCTTCCGTCTGGCCACTCTACCACAAAGGCCTGATTGGTGGAGTGCTGCAGAGATGGTTGTCCTTCTGGAAGGTTCTCCCATCTCCACAGAGGAACTCTGGAGCTCTGTCAGAGTGACCATCGGATCTTGGTCACCTCCCTGACCAATGCCCTTCTCCCCCGATTGCTCAGTTTGGCCAGGCGGCCAGCTCTAGGAAGAGTCTTGGTGGTTCCAAACTTCTTCCATTTAAGAATTATGGAGGCCACTGTGTTCTTGGGGATCTTCAAAGCTGCATACATTTTTTGGTACCCTTCCCCAGATCTGTGCCTCGACACAATCCTGTCTCGGAGCTCTACGGACAATTCCTTCGACCTCATGGCTTGGTTTTTGCTCTGACATGCATTGTCAACTGTGGGACCTTATCTAGACAGGTGTGTGCCTTTCCAAATCACGTCCAATCAATTGAATTTACCACAGCTGGACTCCAATCAAGTTGTAGAAACATCTCAAGGATGATCAATGGAAACAGGATGCACCTGAGCTCAATTTCGAGTCTCATAGCAAAGGGTCTGAATACTAATGTAAATAAAGTATTTCTGTTTTTTCTTTTTAATACATTTGCAAAACATTCTAAAAACCAGTTTTTGCTTTGTCATTATGGGGTATTGTGTGTAGATTGATGAGGAAAAATTGTGGAAAAAGTGAAGGGGTCTGAATACTGAAGGGTGAAGTCTGTGAATTCAAAAAATAGTAATTATACAGATGATAACAAACCATGCACATGACAGTATTTATACCTTGGTTTTTGTGGTGAATGTGAATTTAAAAAAAAAATATTTTGATAATGGTTTTCATACACATACCTTGTCCATAATGTAGAGGCCTATGGGATATTCATTGACGAGTTAAGGAAAGAGGATGGTAAATGTGATCTGAATAACATACCAATACCAATTTACTTACCTTTGTATACCTCCTTGTCTGTATACCTGCAGACACAGACACAAAAGTGAGCAGTTCAGTCATCTGCACCCAAGCCTTCAACATATTCTTATAGTGTACAGTGGGGGAAAAATGTATTTAGTCAGCCACCAATTGTGCAAGTTCTCCCACTTAAAAAGATGAGAGAGGCCTGTAATTTTCATCATAGGTACACGTCAAATATGACAGACAAAATGAGATTTTTTTTCTCCAGAAAATCACATTGTAGGATTTTTTAATGAATTTATTTGCAAATTATGGTGGAAAATAAGTATTTGGTCAATAACAAAAGTTTCTCAATACTTTGTTATATACCCTTTGTTGGCAATGACACAGGTCAACCGTTTTCTGTAAGTCTGATAGATTAATTATTAATGACTAATTATTACACCCTGAAACTGTGTATAATGTGTTAGAAATGTGTGAGTGTAGGACCAGTAAGCTACCATTGAGCTACTATTTAGCAATGTGAGTAAGAGTTAGACCAGACAACAGGGGCGGTGTGTTCATTAGGGCGATATGGGCGACGCACTGCCAAACGGGAAAAGGAAGGGATTTTTTTTCTAATCAATTATATCACGGCAACAGTAGTTATCAGTGTTCTAATCTAGACGTCTGATCTGCCACTAAATGTCCAATCAGGCTAAAGTCGTGCTTCAAATGGCCCCGCCCCCTTTGGGGCGATTTCAGTCAGGTTGAAAATCGCCCAGGAGTCTCTCATAGACTCTCATGTAAAATCTTTTTTTTTTCAAATATCAGAGCTTTCAATACAATCTCTATGGGTTCCGGGAGGGCTTGCACTTACGCGCTTTCGTCATACGTAACATAAGTAACCATGAACATAACTAAGAAAAGAGCGGGTAGCAGCGTCAATCAATTCACGTACTACTGTCAAGATGGCTAGCTTTGCGAGGCAAAGATGAAACTGAGGGCTCCACCAACCCTGGTATTTTTCTTGGACTTGTCAACTTTGTGGCACAATTAGATGAGGTGTTTGATGACCATCTTAAAAATGCTAAAATTTTCAAGGGCACATCAAAGACCATTCAAAACGAGCTACTGGAGTGTATGCTAGCGGTCATGAGGGAACATATTGTGGAGGAGGTGAAGTCGGCGAACTTCGTAGCTATCCAAGCTGACGAGACCACGGACGTTTATACACAGACACAGCTGGTGCTTGTGCTGAGGTACATAGATAGCAACCACAAAGTGCAGGAGTGCTTTTTTGAGTTCCTTCCCATCTCGGAATCAACCTCAGTCTCAATCGCCAGTGTGCTTTTGGAGAGACTGAACAGTCTTTTTGCCGACGACGAGAAAGTCAAACTCATTGCGCAAGCTTACGATGGAGCCAGTGTGATGAGGGGAGAGAAGGCTGGTGTGCAGCAAAAGGTGCGTGAGCATTTCAAGAATGCCCATTACGTGCATTGCTATGCGCATCAGCTGAATTTGATCATGCAGCAAGCTAGAACAGTTTCAGTACAAGTAATGTAAAAAAAAAAAATCTGTTCATGTTCATTTTTACAAATCTATACAATTGGCCAGAATATGGTTGTTCATATTTACAAATCTATACAATTGGCCAGAATATGGTTGTTCATTTTTACAAAGCCATACAGATAGCTGTGTTTACCTTTTCTAGAAATTATTTTCAAATTCTGTTTTCAGGCAAAATGTCTATCACTGTTCATTTTCACAAATCTATACAAGAGGGCAGAATATGGAAGTCTATAAAAATTTCTTATTACCAATAACTTGCATCAATGTTTTCAGTAGCCTCTATCAAAAGCTCCTGCTTGCTTGTTGTGAATTATGCTCAGGTGCACATATTTCCAATTCAACCATGAGGCCTTTTTGAAGCAAGTAATGTGTATATCAGTATTGACTTATATGCTGACCCTGTCTTCATGTTGTTGCTGGACATATCTTTTTTAAAATGTGTGTAGGTCACCTAAATCATCAGAAAAATTGCCCCCCCTGAGAATTTTTTCAGGAGCCGCCACTGCCAGACAACAATGGAGAACTGTCTAAACCAAGATAAAGGGGCCTCCCAATTTAGGGAGGATGCGATATCTGCACCTGGCCGAGCAAGGAGTGGGAAAAGATAAGAACAGTGATGGTCAGGAGAGCAGAGGAAAACATGAGCTGAGCCGAGGTGTGTGTGTGTTTACAAGATGTGTATAGTGGAAAAATACAGGCCGCCTAAGGGGGGGGGGCAGGATTTTTAGTATGACTTATGTGTATAAAAGGATTGTACCACCATTTTGTTTCAGAATTCTCAATGAATAAATATCTCTGACTATGCAGACCGGGACTCTGGCCGTTACTTGAATCCCAAAAGACTTACAACCTTTTGGGAGACGCACAGAGACACTAAAATAGTTTGTTAAACAATTCACTTAACAGCTTGGTCCTTCTGAGCCGGACTCCAATACCCTGTTTCTGTCATTCCAGGTAACTCTGAAAACCGTCGACGGGCGAATGATACATTCGTAAATAGAAAGTCCTGCCCTTTGACATTAAGGGTTAAAACAGGCCAGAGGACACCTGATTAATGACAGAGACGGTGACGGAATCCAAACCTACATTGAATCTCGGCTGCAAGGATAAGGTCAGTAGTCTTTATTCATTACTTGGTGAAATTGATTTGAGAACTTGCTAAAATATTGAAAAGTAGCAAATTGATCAATGCGTAGCCATTTTAAGTGAAATGTAGGGGACTGTCAGGAATTATCAAGATTACATTGTGAGGATAGACTCCTCCGTAGAGTAGGAGATAATTCTGGGGGACTAGTCAACCTGTTGGTGGGTCTGTAACGATTCACGGTAATAGGCCATTACCAAAAGAAACTACCCGGTGTTGAAATAGAAGGAACTATTAAAAGTACACCTATGGGATGGAACCTGTAAGAGATTATTGAACAGTCAACAAATAATCCGGGTTAAACAAATACAAAAAGTACACCAGAAGGAATTAAAATAGCATGTGTGAGAAATAGAATATTAGTAAAGTCAAAAGTCACAAACAACTGTAGATTTTGCTGTAAACTCTATCCGTTCTGGAGCCTTATAAACTCCATGTTACCGATATAACACCAATAATCATGTAAGGTTGTATACGTGTGAGACCTAATGTTTACTCAGAAGTCACATCTATGAATAATTCCAGGTGGTTGTATAGAGGAGGGAGAACCCATTCCTGTTGTATGAGACTGTCAGGAATTATCAAGATTACATTGTGGGGATAAAATCCTCCGTAAAGTATGAGATAATTCTGGGGGACTAGTCAAGATTACATATACAGGAAGGGGTGATTCAAGGTGTTGTTGTGTGAAGCTGTTTTGAATTACTTGTTAAATTGACTTGTTATATAGAAGAGGTGGCTAAGGGATTTTTAACAGTACCAACCATGGGGGGCAAATCCTCACAAGAGGTCCCAGAATTTACTGGGGACGAGAAATTCATGGATGTGCGAGACAAACCAAATGTGTATTATGGGCATATTTGGTGAAAGAAATATGGCTTTAATGGGCGACTTGATGTAATTAAACTGGAATCCATGATTAAACAAATGCATGTAAATTGTGGTACTGATCTAAAGAAACAGAAAAGAGAGGGCTTAGAAACAGCCAGGGTGTGGCTAGTAGAAGCTAGAAAGCGGGAAGAAGGCAGCAAGAAAAGAGAAGTGAGTGAGAGGGAAAGAGAAGTGAAGGTTGAGGTCTCCGTGCCTCCCCCAGAGCATAGGGCAGAAAGGTTATATCCAAACTTGGCAGACCAGGCATGGAGAGAAAATCCAGATGATGAATACGTAGGGAGGAGAAGGAGAGTGCAGGGGAATAATGTCGCCCCCCCCACCGGCCCCACCTCCCTATGAGGAAGAAGGGGCTGGAGGAGGAAGGGAAGATGAAGGTGAGGAAGAGCCAGAGGTAGAGGAGTACAGGACAAGGGCGGAGAAAGTCAGACAGGAGGCTAAAAGGGAGAAAGAGAAAAGGAAAAAGCTAGAGAGGCACAGGGCTGAGGCCAAGAGAAAGGGGAATGATGAGTCAGAAGGGGAAGAATCAGATGGGGCTGGCAGTGGTAAGGGTAAAATGGAGCAATCCTATCCCTTAATAGCCCTGCCAAACCCCAGAGCAGGAGAAGACAACCAGCCTGATACATTACAAGTATACAGAGCATGGACCCAGAGAGATGTAGTGAGAGCAGTGGAAGGGATACCCCACCCCAAGACGGGGGTACACCAGTTCAGAAGAGATATGGAAGGGCTGACCGCCAGCTTTAAGCTGAATACAGGGGAACTAGAGAGGGCAGTCAGACAGATAGTGTTAAAAGACTGGGCGGCAGTGAGAGGGAACTGGGTTCCCGGAGACGGGAATGCGCAGGTCCTAGAGTGGGCAGAAGGAGGGGCTTATGGAGATACGTTGGCACAACTCTGTGATAATCTGAGAGAATATTATCACAGACATGCCGACTTCTCCAAGGTCCATGAGTGTAAACAGGGAGACAGTGAGACTATTAGTCAATACCTAGAGAGACTGAGAGATGTGTTCAATGCAAACAGTGGGCTAATAGATCCAGGACCAGGGGCACCAGAGGGTCCGTATCACCAACAGTTAAAGATTGCCTTCCTAAATGGAATGAGGCCAGAAATCTCTCAAACAATAAAAAATACCCTAATTGGCTGGGGGACGGCTACCTTAGCTGAGGTTAAACGTTATGCAATCCATCATGAACAGAATGTAAAGGAACGAAACAAGAGAAAGGAAGCGAAGGGAGCTGAGTACCTAGTGGCAGTCCTAGGGGAGATGGGAGGTAGGAGAGACTGGAAGAACCTAGGAGAGAAGAGAGGCAACGGTAATAGTGGAGACAGGAGTGAATGGAAGTGTTTCAATTGTGACAAAACGGGACATTTTGCTAGAGAATGTGAGGAACCGTGTTATCACTGTGGAAGGAAAGGGCACCAGTCAAGAGACTGTAAGAAGAAGGGGAAGAGAGGAAAAGGAGGAAAGTATAATCCAGGCAGAGGAGGAAGAGACAGGGGGAGAAAGCCAGAATCAGAGGAAGAAGAGGAGGCATGACTAGAGTGGGAGGAAGAGAGAAATCAGGAGAAGCAGGAGAGAGAACTGGAGGTGTTTGATCTGTCTCTTGTAGATTTGGCATTACAACAGGAACAGAAACCATACCTAACATTGACAGTAATGGGTAAAAAGATAACATTTCTCTGTGATACTGGGGCAGACCGAACCTGTATTTGTAAAGATAATGCACCAGAGGGAATTGACATTAATGGAGAAAAAATTATAGTGCGATCAGCCTCTGGTCATAAAGGTATTGAACAGCTGTCTGCACCAGTAACACTGAAACATGTAAAGACAGGGAGTGAAGCTACTCTGCCTGTACTGATTTCAGTACAGTGTCCTGTTAATCTATTGGGAAGAGATGCGATGACGCAGTTAAACATAGAAGTAAGACCGACAGTGAGGGGAATGCAGGCTCATGTGATAAAGGATAATATGGTTGTAAGTGGTGAAGGGGAACCATGTTATTGGTATTGCCAGGACCTGTTGAGGGGAGGTAACTCAGACATACCAAAGACCTTAGTAGACTTGACTAAAACCCTAGTACCTGACTCACTTAAAATGACTGAGGATGACTTACATTGTACTCTGTGGTATAATACACACTCTGTCCCTAGTAAAGAATATGAGGAAGCTCTGTTTAAAACCACAGAAAGGACAATAGGCTTGAAATGGTTTCATTATGATGACACCCATGCAGCAGCAGAAGTCGAATTGGGGCCACAGAGTCAGCAATTCTATAGAGAGAGATGGAGCCCACATGTCTCCTTGGCAAAGGAAGCTCAAGAGGAGTGGTTAGATCTGGGGAAATGGGTGACACAGGCAAAGTATGTTAAAGACTGGCAGACTGCTCCTAACGGGGACCAACATAGCCAATCAACCGGCCGATATCGTAGGAAGTTGAATTGGAGAGCAGGTTGCACACCCGCTGTGCACCTAGACATGGGATGTGATAATTGATGACCAGATATTTTCCTCACAGAGGAACAAGAAAGAGACCTTGAGATTGTACCTCTAGAGTTGTGGTCTAAGGGACCAGCCAATGTGGGGTTAATTAAGGGAGTAACTCCAGTCCAGGTGGTTCCGCGGTCAAATCATAGGCCATACCAAAAACAATATCCAATGAAACCAGAAGCCAATATCCAATGAAACACTTACTCAAAGGTGGAGTGATAATCCCGGGGGATGAGGCACAGTGTAATTCACCTGTATTTCCAGTAAAGAAGGCAGCTCCAAGCAATGATTGGTGAATGGTAATGGACCTACAGGGGGTAAATAAGAACATCATTCCAAGAGCACCCTGTGTTCCAGACCCACACGCTCTATTGAACCAATTGAAACCAGAACATTCTTACTTTACTGTGATAGACATAGCTAATGCTTTCTTTAGTATACCTGTACATCCTGATAGTCAAGGATGGTTTGGCTTTACCTTCAAAGGTCAGAAATACACATACTCGAGACTTCCACAAGGTTATTCTGAAAGTCCTACAATCTTTTCCCAGGCTATCACACGTAACCTGGGAATGTTTGAACCCCAAGAGGGGAGCCAAATGTTGATATATGTCGATGATATACTGGTAGCAAACCCCTCGAAGGAGGGGTGTAAAAAGGATACTCTCCAGTTGTTAACTTTTATGGCAGAACAAGGGCACAAGGTCAGTAAAAAGAAACTACAACTCTGGCAGAAAGAGGTAATATATCTAGGTCACACGATAACGCAGGATGGGAGAACCCTAAACTCCTCAAGAAAAACAGCAATATTAGAAGCTCCTAAACCTCTGAATAAGAAACAAATGATGAGCTTTTTGGGAATGATAAATTACTGTCGAGCATGGATTCCCCATTATGCATTACACACTGGAAAATTGAGTGATCTTATATATGGAAAAGCTATGGCAGCATATGATAAAATAATCTGGAATAACGAGGCTGATTTGCAATTTGAGGAAATTAAGCAATTATTGACCTCTTCAACGGTGCTGGCGTTCCCTAGATATGACAGACCATTCACTCAAACTGTGGATTGTAGAGAGGGATATATGACATCAATACTGACACAAAAACATGGGGACAATAAACCGGTAGCATATTTTTCTTCAAGACTTGATGAGGTGGCTCAGGCAATGCCTGTCTGTTTGCAATCAGTTGTGGCAGCTGCTAATGCAGTGCAGGACTCAGCTTCAATAGTACTATACCATGATCTAACCTTAAAAGTTCCACATGCAGTGTCAATTCTGCTATTGGAACACAAGATGGCGTACATGTCACCAGCACGACACCTATCTTGTATGATAAGATTGCTGAACATGCCAAATCTAACTATTGAACGATGTACAACGCTGAATCCTGCAACATTGGTTCCAGTTGTGAATGATGGTAGTCCCCATAACTGTATTGAAGAAACTGAAAAAATAGTACTACCCAGGCCTGACTTAACAGACTTAGCTATACCATGTTGTGAAGTAACAATGTTTGTTGATGGATCTTCTAGGAAGAATCCTGATGGCACGAATGCAACTGGTTATGCTGTAGTGACAGAGAACGAGGTTCTAGCTGCTGAACCCTTACCAAGAAACTACTCTGCCCATGTCGTAGAAACATTTGACTAAGAGATAATCAACTCAAAATGAAATATCTCTCAAGACACAGGAGCCTGTGAATTCAAGAATTAGACTTTATTGCATAACAAAGCCTGAGTTTTTCTCCATGGAGCAACTGTCTCCCTCTGGCTAAGAGATCTCTTATATAGACACATATGAAAAAAACATGCATACATTCCTAACTTTTTTTTAGTTCTGCACTCTGCACCACCCCTCTTTTTCAACGTCCAGCTGTTACACATTATCCACTCCAAAATGTCATGAATGCCCTTTTCCATATGAAGCCTCTTATTCTATCATTCTATTGGCTGCGTGGCTTGGGCCCCTTCTTAAAACACTAATGTACTGCACACTGTTTAAGAGCCTCTGTGAAATAACACATGCATTCATTTAAAACACAGCATATACTTCATGTCTATATTTCTTATTTAAGCATGTTTCTGAATTATACAATATCAAACATGTTTATTATATTTTACCTTTGGCATCTCCCTACATGTGCCATAATGATACATAAAATAATTCTATATATCCCCCCTAAGGGACATTCCAATATTGTCCCAAATAATACAAAGATTAATTTTAAAATATATGTAAGCATGTGCATTTACTTATTCTTAGCCTTGCCATATTTGGTTTCACTTCACACGCATATATTTAAACCAATATATCTTCCTCAATACTTGACCCATCCTGATGAGGTCCCATAGCCCAGTCAGGTATTGGATACAAGTCTGCAAGGTTTTCCTCTAAATTAACCTCCACATTTTCCTGTTGGGCTTTGTAACCATGGCAGGCCCATCCACCCCCAGGGACAACTCCATACAGACATTCAGGATTCCCAAATGGACAGTCCATTGGTCCTCCTTTAACATTACAAGATTTCCCATATTTATTAACATACTGTCCTGGAGCTCCCTGAACTGGGTGTATTTCTTTGGCTGAAATAGTAACAATTGTCTGTACAGTCATCTGTTTTACTGTGGTTTGAATCAAAAGTGATTTTAACAGAGGCAGTATACAACAAAACACTACTCCCATTACTACAAGTGATATTCCTATCATTATTGCCATTTTTGTAAACATTGCACCCCATTTTCCCAAAGTTAATTCCATCCAGTCCCAAACATGAACATCATACCCAGCATTATCCTTAACCTCTTTTCGTAGTCCCTTGAGTTTAGTCATTGCTTCAGTGAAAGAACCATCCGGGGCAGTATTATTGGGGATAAAAGTACAACATTCATCTCCAAACATAACACAAACTCCACCTTTCTCCACTAATAGCCAGTTTAGAGCCTGCCTATTCTGCCATGCCATTCTACTGGTAGCCTGTACTTGCTCTCCTAAAGCTGATAATGCAGAGTCTGTGTAATTAATAAACCTTTGTTGATTATAATAAATATAATTGATCCATTCTAGGTTTTTGTTGGTTGTAATCCAGACAAATATTGATTCAAATCCTGCTTTAATTTCATCTCTTGCCTTATATTCATTTGGAATTCCTCTGGGTTGACCTATTGCATCCAAATATACACTGGGGTCATGTTCATATGATCTTTTTACCCTTTTATTATTATTCTGTGCATCCCTATTTGTTGTTTGGTCTACCTCCCACTCTGATATAACCACCTCCTGAAGCATTTGTACTCTAGCACATACTCCCTTCCATCCTTTAAGCAAAGTAGCTCTAATCCTTTGTCCTCCACATACCCAAAATAAATCTGCCACTGCCACCGATTGATCCTCATAAGTAGAAATCAATGGCATTGCCAGTGTTTGCTTCTCACATTCCCCAGGGTCACCCGGCCCTCCATTTGTAGCTATTACCCCAGTACTTGATCCTGCTGCCTGATAAATTGCTCTGTGAGGGGTATCTGCATTCCAGGACGTATCATTATTTAGGTGCCATGTGGTCTCACACTTTCCCTTAAATTTTCCCAAATCGTGCTCCCCATCTGTTTTATTGTAGCATTCATAATTTAGATTATAGTCTATACGGTATTTTTCCGGTGCTTCCATTTTTCTGGGCTCTATTCTGATATCTAATTTTTTACACCACTCTCCCCATCCTGTTTGATTATAGAATCTGTAATAATAGGGATTTCCCAAAAATGATAAACATTCTGCAGGACAGTAGGGCCTTTCTCCTCTTTTAAGATGACAGTAGCTTCGTTGGAAGTTAGCACAGTCCTTGTAACTGTGTGGACTTGGTATTACTATCAATTCTTTTAATGGAGAAGGAGCACATACCAAACAATTTGTTTTTCTATTAATTATTTTAGCTGAATATTGTGCCCATTTGTACCAATCATTTTGCATGGCTCCCTCCCATAGCCTTTCTATTTTTTGTGATGCTATTATTACTTTCGGTATTACTGTTGGGGCTGAGGTAGATTGTCTATTTTCCTGACTTCCCCAGTTTGTTAAAGAATCCCATACATTTTGAAAAAACCCATTTGTTTCTATTTTTTCTAATCCTGTCTTTGTTAGTTCAACTGCTATAGTACTTAGTGGTCCTTGGGTAGTGGTCATAGTTACCTTAACTATTTCAGGTTCTTCCTCCTGTCCAGATTGGTGTTTGGAAATAGGATCAATGTCCATTGTTGTTATACTATTTCCTTCTAACCCTTTAACACTATCTATTTCCAATATGTACTTTGCATTATTTTCTTGAGTCAATTCCTTAAAGGTAATTTCCCAACTAGTGTCTCCTTTGTTAACTTCTATTTGACAGCCATATTCATCCCAGATTGCTTCTCCTCTTGTATGATGTTTAGCCCACCCACAAAGTGACTTCTCCGGCAGAGGTTTTATCCTACGTATTGAAAAGGATCTTTGAGTTTCTTCAACTGTCAGTACTTGCGCTGGAATAGAAATTCTAGTTCGAGCTATCCCCAATGGTACATGCTTTTTTATTCTATTCTTCAATCTAACTTTAGGGGCCAATTTCTTAAGTACTGATGGAATCATGAGATGTTTAGCTTGTTTTATATCCATTATTTTTCCATGTCTATTTACTTTTGGCTCAACTTCTACACAATGATTTTTTTGACATTTTATTCTAAACATTACATATCCTTCAATCTGACACTTCCCCAATCTAGGCCATCCTGTATATGACACTTGTTCTTTGTTTACAACAGCAATTCTTCCTGGCTCAGTAAGACTATCTCTAGAATATTGTATAGTAGTAGGCAGACCCACCACCATCTCTCCTAGGTTAACTGCTATTACCGTTAGAGCAATTCCACAGTTCTTAAATTGTCGGAGATCATGTGAGGGCAGAGAAGTCAATTGTGGGAAAGTCTCTTTCCTTAACAGCAGAGGAGTCTCTTCCTTCAATGGTAGAAAGATCACTTCTTCCTCCTTCTCCTGTTGTCCCTCCACTCCCTGGGTGTCTGCTTGTGTTTGGGGGATCTGCCATGGCAGGCATCCTATCAGCAGTATTCCCCACATCATCAGGCCCCACCTCCCGACTCTCCAGATTTTCAGGTGGGAGTGCCTGTTGTCCTTCAACGTTGGCACTTGGACTCGTGCATGCTTCTTCTTCTTGGACTCCATCTGGTGCCTCGACATCCTCCTCTTCCCCATGGCTCGCCAATGGCAGACTGGTTCTCTTCGGGACCCTGGTGCAGTGGTTTAGATGGTACCACGTCGTACTTCCTTCCACCTGTACTGCTGTGGGCGTCGCTCGGATCACCGTATATGGTCCTTCTCTCCTGGGCTCGTTCCACTTCCTACGAAACACTCGGATGTAGACTTGATCTCCTGGAATCACCGGTCCTGGCTCCTCTGGTCCAGGTTCCGGTTCTCGCCCTTTTTCCTGGAGATAGATCACTTTATGTATAGCAGTTAGTTGTCTTACATATGCTTTAAGTTCCATCTCTAATTGTTCCAATGAGGGTCCTTTGTAGGGCCCTCTTAGACCTGGCACTGGCATGGGTCGACCCGTAAGCATTTCATGCGGGGTTAGATGCGTATTTCTGTTAGTTTGCATGCGATAACTCATCAATGCTAGTGGTAGTGCATCCACCCAATTGAGTTTTGCACTAGCACAGATTTTATTCAGTTTAGCCTTGAGGGTGCCATTAATTCTCTCAACCATCCCCTGAGATTGCGGATGATACACACACCCTAATCTTTGCTTAATCCTTAGCTGCTGTAATACTTGCTTCACTGTTTTCTGAATAAACGCTGATCCATTGTCTGAACTGATTTCTGTTGGTATTCCGAATCTGGGTATTACTTCTCTAGTTAGAAATTTGATTACTGTTCCTGATCCTAGATCTGCTGAGGGTACCGCTTCTACCCATCTACTGAATCTATCTATGATCACTAGCATGTACCTTTTGCCATTCACCTTTTTTATCATATCTACATAGTCCATGACTAAATGTCGAAATGGTCCTTCAGGAACCGGTATGTGCCCTATAGGTGTTGTTATCCCTTTCCTTACATTGTTTTGTGCACACACCTCACATCTTGCTAATGCCTCATCTATTGTTGCCTGTAGGTATGGAGACCAGTATCCTTGTTTTTTAATTTTCCTTACTATTTCCCCCCTTGCGCAATGGTCAAAACCATGCGCATCAGTTATCAGTAAGTTGAGCAACACAATGGGTGCTACTATGGTACCTTCATGTGACCTCCATAATCCCTTCACATCTTTGGTGGCCCCTCTTTTGTGCCACATAGTCTGTTCATAAGGTCCTGCTCTTTCCTGCATCCTTATTATATCGTCTGGCTGTGGCATGGATTCAATAATGACCATTGGTGCTGTTAACACTGGGACGGTGCATCTAGATGCCTTTCTTGCAGCTTCATCAGCTGCATTGTTTCCTTTAGTTATAAATCCTTTTCCTTTTCTATGCGCCTGACATTTCACTATCGGCAATTTAGTGGGATACATTAACGCCATCATTAATTCCACAATCTGCTTGTGGTGTTGTATGGGTGTACCATCGCTTTTCTTGAACCCTCGCTGCTTCCAGACTGCCCCAAATAGATGACACACCCCATGTGCATATGCTGAATCAGTATAGATATTAACAGTTTTTCGTTTCCCTAGGATGCAAGCTGCAGTGAGTGCTTTTAGTTCAGCCAACTGGGCTGAGCATGGCTGTGGACAGTACTCTGCTATCACCTCTTTGAAACTTTCTCCTTTTTTTTGCACTACTGCATAGCCTGCATGATTTCCCACATGATCTTTATAACAGGATCCATCAACAAAATACTCTTCTACGCACTCTTCCCCTAGGCTGGACAACGGGGTTGACTCTAAGTCTGGCCTTAGTCGAGTAAATGTCAATGAATCTGCTACACAGTCATGTGCTTGCCCCTCAAACTCTAAGGGGATTCTTTCAGCTGGGTTTACTGTACTGCATCGTTTAATGGAAACATCTGGATAGGTCAATAGAGTCAAGTATTCCAAAGTTCTAGCATTGGTAAGGACAAACTTCCCTTGTTCTATTAGTTCCACTATTTTATGGTGTGTATATATTATTACCGGGTATCCCATAGTAATTGTGGACGCTTTGTCATATGCATACTGTAATGCAGCTAGACCTTGATAACAGGGTGGATATCCCTGGGCAACAGAATCTAGTTTAGAACTATAATACGCAATAGGTTGTTTTCGTCTTCCACTGCATGTCTCTTGCATAAGTACCGCTGTTGCGTACCTATCACATCTATTTGCCACATACAACAAGAATGGTTTTGTGTAATCTGGGGCTGCTAGAGCCGGAGCTGACTGTATTTCCTTCTTTATTGTTTCGAACGCAGTCAATGCGTCAATGTTCCATTCCAGGCTTGCTCTAAGGTCTAGTTGTCCTGCTTCTTTCATGATTTCTCATAGAGGAGCAGTTTTAACTGCATACTCCTCTATCCAGTCTGAGCTGAATCCAGTCATCCCTAAGAACGTCATCATCTGAGCAACTGTTTGAGGTAGTGGTGCCTTGCTGATTCCTTCCAATTGTCCTGGTGCTATTGCCTTTGTTCCATGTGCAATTGTTCTTCCTAGATATTCAACTTGGGATTGGCAATACTGAAGCTTCTTTTTTGACACCTTGTGTCCTCCTTCTGCCAGTCGCTTTAAAACCTTTATAGAATCAGCATGGCATTGTTCTAAAGAGGTAGCGCAGATCAACAGGTCATCCACGTACTGGATCAATGTTCCTTCAAGTATTAGATCTTCTAGATCTACTCTTAACACCCGATTGAACAAATGAGGAGAATGCTTAAATCCCTGTGGAGTTCTAGTATACGTAAGTTGTTTACCTTTGTAGGTAAATGCAAACAAGTGTCTGCATTCTTCTGCCAGGGGCACACTAAAAAATGCTCCACATAAGTCAATCACTGTGAAGTACTTTGCTTCTGGGGGAACATTGGTGAGTAGCGTATGAGGGTTTGGAACATCAGCAGGCCAATCTTGTACTATTTCATTTATGGCCCTTAAATCATGTACCAGCCTCCACGTTTTCCCATCTGCTTTAAGGACCGGCAACAAAGGTGTATTACAACAACTTTGTGTTTCTATTAGTACTCCTGCTTTTATCAGTCCTTCAATTGTGTCACTGATGCCCTCTTCTGCTTCAGGTTTCATATAGTATTGAGCCCTCCAAGGGGGCTTAACATGTGGCTTTGTTTTGACAAACACAGGACTTGCCGATTTTACCAATCCAACATCTGTATCATGTTGTGACCATACCTCCTGAGGTATGTTTTTCTCCATTTCCTGTTTTAGCTTGTCCTCCAATTCTGTCACTTCCCCTAGCTGTGTTAGCTGTTGGGATGTAACTTCCACTGCCCTGGGGTCCCCAGTCATTATTGTAGTATGGTGTATTTTGATTAAGGCTTTATCTTTCGAGTGATAAATCAGTGGATTTTCTGTTTTGTTCCACTGAATTGTTTTTGCTCGCATCATCATGGTGCCCAAATCCTTAGCCTCCATTCCCTTGTTCACCAGCAAGGTAATGTGTGGGGCAGCTTTAGAAACATTATACAATTTTGCCACAAAGTCTGAGCCATCCATGTCCGTCACCTCCATTGCTGCTCCTTGATTTCCTATAATTATGTACTGAGACATTATAGGTACTGATTTCCCATTTGTATTTAACAACCACAGTTGCTCTAAAAGATCATCACGATAGGGATCATATTGCATGGTGCAGTGAAATTCTGACTTTCCTCTTTCCGCTTCTGGTATCTGAGCCTGAATAAACCTACCCCATTTATTTACTACTCTATCTACTTCTGTCTCAATATCCCCTAACCAATAGACATTTGCTGTATCCTGTTTCATTACCATTTGTAAGTTCAACCCTGCCCTTTCAATAATTACTCCTTCAGAGGAACATCGAATTTGTATACCCATTTTGCATAGGGCATCTCTTCCCAATAGATTGACAGGGGTGTGTTCTGATACAAGTATAGGGAGGGTTGCGGATTTGTCATCCGCTGTCAGGCGAACTGGAGCTGTCATTGGAATTAACTGCGTTTGTCCCGAGAATCCTATAGTTTTGGCATATTTGCCAGACATGGGGAGGTGAGAGGCATAATTTGGACTTACACAAGTGTAAGTGGCTCCAGTATCAACCATCATTGGTGTGCCTCTGTTCTCTATTTGAACCTGCAGCATAGGTTCTTGATCAGCTTGTGTAGTTAGTACTGTAAACTGACCCTCCCCGGTAGGATTCTCTGGGCACCCCTAGTACCCCTGATTAGGCCCAGCCCATGGATTCACAGGACCTTGGATTTGTTGCTGATTTTGTTGCCAGCCGTCAGGTTGCTTCCAATTATTTTGGTTTTTGTTCCCCTGTTGTTGCCAGGGTTTTGTGGGGCAGTTTCGTCTGATATGCCCTTGCTGCTGGCATCCCCAGCAAATTCCAGGTTGCCCTTGTGGGCCCTGATTTCCTCCTTTTTGATTATTTTGCTGAAATTTTTGTTGTTTATTGTTATTATTCCATTGCCGGGGTTGTTGTGCATACACATTCACTACTGGTACTGTGGGTTGTACTTGGGCCTGTGGCGCGGGAGGCAGATATGGCCCTCCTGGAGTAACTGCAGCCATCATTCCTGTTTCATTCGCAGGTGCTGCTACTGGGGCCTGGATTTTCTTCTTCCCTCTGTTTGTCAGTTCTTCCAATTGGAGTTGAGTCAGTTTCCTCTGAATGTCTCTCCCCTGCTCCATAAGTCTCTGTTCATCCTTTCTGTGTTTTTCTACTGCATGTATCACATGGTCACAGAATTATTTGTGTGTCTTTGAGGTTAGTCCCACCACATCCTCCAGCCTGCTTCTTACTGATTGGGGCATTGCCTCTATTATGGAGTTTCGGAATAGAGTTGTCATCAGTGGGTCCCCTTCTGGATCTCGTTCCGTTTCCAGTCTCCATCGTTTCATCTGTTCATGTAGATAGGCAGCTGGATTCTCAGTTTCTCCCAGTGTCCCCCCTTTCAGTGACTTGGGGTCAATTCTCGCCGGGTATTCCAGTCTTAGTGCTTGCCAGACTTCGGGGCGGTGTGAATCAAAGTCCATCCCATCTCCTTGTGGGTCACTCACTTCTCTACTCAGGTCACTGTTCCCCAGTATATCCTCCATCTTTGCCTTTCCAACCACCCTTGCCAACAATGCCTTCAGATCCCCCACAGCCAGCAGTTTCCCCATGGTCTGTTCCTCAAAAATCCTAATCCATTTTCCCGCCCCATCATGCAAATCTGGCAGACGGGCAACCAATCCTTCCAGGTCCTGTGATCCCCACGGAGCATAGTGAGCCTGGGTACCTTTTATCAGAATTGGATATTGTCCCTTATATTTTTCAGGCCTTCTCAATGTTCTCCTATTGCGCAATCTTTCTTCTCTTACGCCTTGATTGCAATCTCCCCATATGTCAGCTGCTGCTCCCTCCTCCTCTAGCTCTCTGCCTGTATGCTGTCTTACCTCACTTTGCTCCCTTTTTTTTCTTTCTTTTTCTCTCAACAATCGCCTCATCCTGTCCATTTCTCTCTCTATTTGTTCGTTTGTTGCTTCAATTTCTGCCATTTCTTCATCTGAGAGTTCTCCATCATCTCTCTTCGTCATTTTCATTCTTCCCAATGCTTCCCTCAGCTCTCCATAGCAGTCCAATCTATTTGGCTTGATTTCTGCCCTTCGCTTGATTCCTTCTGTTTCCTTTGAGTCTTTTCCCATCCTTTGGGAGGATGTAAACAAAGGTCTTTCTTCTTCCATTTCTATTTCTCCTTTTATTGATACTACTCCGGACACCTGGGGATATTGTCCACCAACATATGGTGGGGGTCCCACAGACCAATCTGCTTTCTTTTTGTTTGTTTTTTCATCATCTTTTTTCAACATGTTTCTGGCTTCTCGCATGTTCCTTAGCAATCCTTCTCCTTCCATTTTGAACATGTTGAGTACTTCTTTTTCTCTTTATTTTTTGACGCTTCTCTTCTTTCCTGTGTCTTTTGTTTTATGGTTCTTTATCAGTGTTTCCATTTCCTCACACACCGAGACATCAAATGTTCCTCCTTCTGGCCATTTGGTGCCCATTTTCCTGGTGCGTTTCTCCCATTTTCCAGATGTTTTCGCTATTTCTTCCTTGCCTAAGGGATACCTGGCACTCAGTATTTCTACCGCCGTTTTATTCATATTTATGGCCTATATTTTTTAACTTCCTTTTTAATCTATTTTAGTATTCCTCCTATTTATTTATTCTTATATTAGTATTTGTTTTTATTGTTAGACTATTTGTGCTTCTTTGATTATTGTTTGGTTAGAACTTATTTATTATTAATGGGCATTTGACAGTCTCCTTATATCATAATAATATTTCCTGATGTCCACTTTTGTGTGGACACCTCATAAATCTTTCTCTTCCTCGTGTTTTTATCTTAGCTTTAAATCACTCAGCTATATTCTTTATGTAATAATAAAATGATTTACCCTGATGTCCACTTTTCCTTTGTGTGGACAACTTATAAATCTTTCCCTTCCTAGTGTTTTTCCTTAGCTTTAAATCACTCAGCTATATTCTTAATGTAATAATAAAATGATTTACCCTGATGTCCACTTTTCCTTTGTGTGGACAACTTATAAATCTTTCCCTTCCTAGTGTTTTTCCTTAGCTTTAAATCACTCAGCTATATTCTTAATGTAATAATAAAATGACTTATCCTGATGTCCACTTTTCCTTTGTGTGGACAACTTATAAATCTTTCCCTTCCTAGTGTTTTTCCTTAGCTTTAAATCACTCAGCTATATTCTTAATGTAATAATAAAATGACTTATCCTGATGTCCACTTTTCCTTTGTGTGGACAACTTATAAATCTTTCCCTTCCTAGTGTTTTTCCTTAGCTTTAAATCACTCAGCTATATTCTTTATGTAATAATAAAATGACTTATCCTGATGTCCACTTTTCTTTTGTGTGGACAACTTATAAATCTTTCCCTTCCTAGTACAGAGATTTTCACACTCACTTGCACTCTCACTCTTTTACTCTTTCACTCTTGGTGTGAGACCGGGTGCGTCCCTCCTACCAGGTCACACTTAAGTAACGGTCCAGGAAAGGTGCGCCAACCTTTCTCCACCCAACACAGAGATTTTCACACTCACTTTCACTCTCACTCTTTCACTCTTTCACTCTTTCACTCTTGGTGTGAGACCGGGTGCGTCCTTCCTACCAGGTCACACTTAAGTAACGGTCCAGGAAAGGTGCGCCAACCTTTCTCCACCCAACACAGAGATTTCCACACTCACTTTCACTCTCACTCTTTCACTCTTTCACTCTCGGTGTGAGACCGGGTGCGTCCTTCCTACCAGGTCACACTTAAGTAACGGTCCAGGAAAGGTGCGCCAACCTTTCTCCACCCAACACAGAGATTTCCACACTCACTTTCACTCTCACTCTTTCACTCTTTCACTCTTGGTGTGAGACCGGGTGCGTCCTTCCTACCAGGTTACACTTAAGTAACGGTCCAGAAAAGGTGCGCCAACCTTTCTCCACCCAACACAGAGATTTTCAAACGACCTCAAACACAGCTTCTCTCCTCAACACAGAAAATGAGCTGTTATCTGCAGGATTTCTTATTATTCTCATTCATATAGATGAGCAGCCACTTGTGCCAAAATGAATCAGACAGTTGAATGACTCACAGCCACCAAAGTAAACCACCCACTCACATAAGATGAGCAGACCTACTCTTAGTTAACACTTTATCAAAAGGTTTAAGCCCTTGTGACTATTTAACCCGTTCACCTACTCAGGATGACCGGTGTTACTCCAATTTATGGTGTCACCTACGCCGGATGACCTAACTTTTTTACCTGATCAACCCTACCTAATTTTGGCATCACCACAACACAGGATGATGACCTGCCCGTTCAGTCCTCTGGAATTTTAGCTCTCCAAAGCGTTTATCCACAGGATTTATATTTATTTAGCCCCCTAGGTATTACACTTCCTCAACACACCTGGACTTCTACTACACTTTCCTAAGCGACCTGTCAATTCTGCCCTATTTTTCTGTTACACTTTCTCAACACAGAAAAAGGAGCGGTATTACACAGGATTTCTGCCTACCTAAGCAGCCTATAAACGATACACTTTCGCTACACGTTCATAGCGGTATTCGAAGGACTTAACATGTTATTGTCTGATCACTCAACCAGCTGGACAGCCGCCCGTGTCGAAATGACCCAGACAGAGCGATCAGCAAAATGAATCAAATGAATCGACCGAATCGAACAGACGCATCAGATGAGCAACCGAGTGACCCCGACGATTGAACGCACGAGCTGAGCAGTCGAATCAAACAGATCAATCAGACTGTCCAACTCAGCAACCCGAATGAGACAGATTAATCATCCAACCTGACCACAATCTATCAAATCTCAATGGATTAAACAGAATTTGTAGCAGGATGAACAATTGAATCAGATGTTTTGAAAAGAAAACGGTTCAGACGAACAACCGAGTGTCATTGACAAGTACAAGATGCGTCAAACCGTCGGTTTAGTCAAACAGATGCATTCATACTGACCAAATGATAACTCAACCGAGACAGATAACCCACCCCACTCAACCACAATGACTGACCTACCCCAACCCAGGCAGACCTATTTATACTATTTTCTACTTATTGCACCCCTCGAGGCTTTTTTATCATTTAGCATGTATTTTAAATTCAAAGGCTCCCAGTGTCTAATTTTCTGGTTCTTATATTTGGAGAGACCTACTAGGTTTTTCTGCAGATGTTGCCGAGCCCCAGATCGAACCACACAAACGTTATACTATATGAGTAAGAACTTGGCTTACCTCTTAAAAGCGGCCGCTTTTGTTTGTATGGTCCGTCCAAGCCGTTTCACAACCGCAGATGTACACCGTCTCTGATCCCTATTTTTAAACTTCTGGACAAGCTCGCCAATTATGTCGTAGAAACATTTGACTAAGAGATAATCAACTCAAAATGAAATATCTCTCAAGACACAGGAGCCTGTGAATTCAAGAATTAGACTTTATTGCATAACAAAGCCTGAGTTTTTCTCCATGGAGCAACTGTCTCCCTCTGGCTAAGAGATCTCTTATATAGACACATAGGAAAAAAACATGCATACATTCCTAACTTTTTTTTAGTTCTGCACTCTGCACCACCCCTCTTTTTCAACGTCCAGCTGTTACACATTATCCACTCCAAAATGTCATGAATGCCCTTTTCCATATGAAGCCTCTTATTCTATCATTCTATTGGCTGCGTGGCTTGGGCCCCTTCTTAAAACACTAATGTACTGCACACTGTTTAAGAGCCTCTGTGAAATAACACATGCATTCATTTAAAACACAGCACATACTTCATGTCTATATTTCTTATTTAAGCATGTTTCTGAATTATACAATATCAAACATGTTTATTATATTTTACCTTTGGCATCTCCCTACATGTGCCATAATGATACATAAAATAATCCTATACCCAACAGGCAGAGATAGTGGCATTAACAAAAGCATGCCAACTGGGTAAAGGGAAGGTTATAACTATCTATACCGACAGTGCATATGCCTTTAATACCGTACACGTCTTTGCTGCCCAGTGGAAGAATAGAGGAATGGTTACGACTTCGGGTAAACCAATAACACATGCAGAGTTGATTCTTGACCTCCTAGATGCAGTACTATTACCAAAAAAGCTCGCAATATGTAAGTGTGAGGCGCATACTACAGGGAAGGATAGCATTACTTTGGGGAATGCAAAGGCAGATGAGGAAGCTAAGAAGGCTGGGTCAAAACACTTCTCTGGTTCCAGTCAGCTGTCAAAAGAGGAAGTTTCGATAGACAGAGATCTACTTAGAGAGAGCTACAGTAGGGCCCCAATTAAGGAAGTTCACAGATGGGTAAAGCAAGGCGCAGTAAATAAGGAAGGAATATGGGTCAAAGACAGCTTACCAATTCTCCCGAAATCACTGTTTAGATATGCTGCAATATTGACACACGGGCAGAGCCATGTGTCAACCGGAGGGATGGTAGAGCAGATTAGACAACACTTTGTTGCATATGGGATTACAAATTATTTAAAAAACTTTTGTTCAAGATGTGTTATCTGTGCTCAAAGTAATCACCAGGGTAGACAAAGGGCACCTCTGGGTGAGTACCCTCTGGCTAAGTACCCCTTTCAACAATTAGAAATTGACTTTATAGAGCTGACCAGGAGTGAGGGAAAGAAGTGGTGTTTGACTATAATAGACAAATACACTAAATGGGTAGAAGCTTTCCCTACCTCCTCGGCAGATGCTATAACAGTAGCAAAAGAAATATGCCAGGATATAATACCAAGGTTCGGCCTTCCAGAAACTATTTTTTCTGATAATGGATCCCATTTTTCTAATCAAGTAATATATAATATTGGACAGAAGTTACAAATAAACATGAAGAAGCATTGTTCGTATAGCCCGAAATCGGCTGGACTTATCGAACGCATGAATCAGACAATTAAGGCTAGATTACGAAAAACTCACATGAGCACAGGAAGGAATTGGGTACAATGTCTGCCAATCGTACTAATGACTATCAGAATAACGCCAGATAAGAATGGATTGTCCCCCTTTGAGAAAGTGTTTGGAAGAACTTACAGGATGCCACAGTTGGCATGGCCAGAACAGGCAGACATAGAAGTAGAAGACACGTTGGCACAACACATGAGAAGACTGTTCATTAACCAAACACGTATGTCAAAGATTTTGTGCCCCACAGGAGAACTAAAGGAGAAGGTAACCCACTCCATCCAACCAGGTGACTGGGTGTGGATCCAATCCTTGAAGAAGAAAGACTGGAAGCAGCCCCGTTGGGAAGGTCCATATCAGGTCCTGTTGGTGACGGCCTTCGCTGTAAGAATTGCGGAAAGATCCACCTGGGTGCATGTCACACACTGTAAAAAGGTAAACCCAGCTACACCTGACGAACAAACACAGAGTTAGGAGAAAGAACCGATCACCACTAGGGCTCGGGGGTTGGCTCCTTAACGAAGATTCCCTTACCCTGTCTGATCATCCCTGTGTGAGTTCGATAGAAGGTAAAGCAATGGGTTGGCCTCTGGCATCTGACATGTTCTCAGGGCGAGGGTGGGGATTCACAGGTCTCCTGACGGTAGGTAGCTGTCTGATTGTGGGGGCCATATTCCTAACACACTCAAACCCTCCTGATCCGCCAGAAGTAGTAGTTAACCTAACACAAGTTGATAAAATAATACCTGAGCACAGTCTACGAAGGCATAGGAGACAGCTAGACGTAGGGAAAGGGGAAGTACTAGGGACTGTAGGGAAGGACATCACCTTTGAGGTCTTTGCGGACCAGTTGGGAAGTTGGGGACTACTGGCTGGTAGTATCATAAAGGATGGGAGATATATATGTATGTCACCATGTACATCCTGGGACCATGTAGTTGCTCATACCGAGCGAGGGGGATATGTCAATCTCCATACACAGTTTAAGGACAGGTGGAGTATTGTGAAAGTAGGGAATTACCAGAAATGGCAGTGCGACCCATATAAGGGTAGGTACTGTCTGAAAGTCCGAATTACGCTAAAACAGGTAAAGGCTACGGATGAGGGAATGTGGTACATAGGATTTGACCGCAAATGTTGCGGAGACCCATTAGTGGCTTTCTGGGTAGTAATCAACCCAGCAGATGTTACAGACCTGACAAGTGAGATATCCTCTTCAACTGGGGCACCCTATAGAGTAAACCTCTCTGAGGGAGGTAGTGAGACCGGGGCTGTGGTGAAGATAGTGCAAACTATAGACCTGAAGGAAGTAGTACAGGTGGAGACGGGGTACAGGGATCCTAACCTGTGGTTGGAATGGATTCAGTATACGGCAAGAACTATGTCTAAAGAGGACTGTTATGCTTGTGGGACAGCCAAACCAAGGTTAACAACTACTCCGTTCCCCTTGACGGGCTTTAACTCTCCGTCAGGTTTATCTTGCATGATTAAATTGTTCAAGCCACCTGGGAATGTGGTGAAGGAGTCTTGTAGTAACTTGCACTATCTGTATCCCCCGATAACAAAGTCACCCCGACCTAGGTTACCTCCGTTTGAAGTCTCAGGGGAGTCTTACTATTGTTTCTCTAGGACTGATAAAATAGGATACAGGGTAGGGCATCTTAGCTCCTGCTCCCACACAGAGAATGTCACAACTAAAGAGACCATCACTAATCTCTCCTCTTTGTTGCAGCCAGAGGATTTTAGGAACCAAAACCAGGCCTGTGCTGACATCTGGTGGTTGTGTGGTGATGACAGACTGTGGCCTCACCTACATACTAATTGGACAGGAACCTGTGCGCTAGCTCAGCTGGTAATGCCCTTCACTCTCATCAAACAATCAAACATGTCAGAGACTGGTGAGTTGTCACGTGGAAAGCGGGACCTCCTCCCGGGATCCTTTGATGAAAGGATATATATTGATGGGATAGGAGTACCTCGAGGGGTTCCAGAAGAATTCAAAGCTAGGAATCAGATCGCAGCTGGGTTTGAATCAAGTCTTTTCTGGTGGTCAACAATTAATAAAAACGTAGATTGGATAAATTATATTTACTATAACCAGCAAAGATTTATAAACCACACTCGTGATGCAATAAAGGGATTGGCTGAGCAGACAGCGGCAACTAGCTTAATGGCATGGCAGAATATAATAGCTTTAGATATGCTTTTGGCTGAGCGGGGCGGAGTTTGTGTTCTGTTTGGATCTATGTGCTGTACTTTCATCTCCAACAATACAGCACCGGACGGGTCCGTGACCAAAGCGCTTCAGGGACTCACCACGCTGGCGAACGAACTGGCTGAGAACTCTGGTATTGATAGCTCCCTAAACGGTTGGTTTGATAACATATTTGGTAAATGGAAAACTATTGTTGTAACTATTCTGGGTGCAGCTATAGCTTCTATGGGTATGCTTGTTCTTTGTGGATGTTGTCTTATTCCCTGTGTCCGAGGGTTGGTGAGCAAGGCGATGGAGAAGGCAGTTTCCCAACAGATGGTGAGATACGGCCCAATCCCGGACTCCGACCTAAGGAATGAAGGATATGACCTACCAGGCTTGGTGGAGGATGACGACGATTCAGATAGTTTGAGACTGGATGAAACTTTTCTTAGTTCTAATGTGTGAAGGTTGCAGTGAAAATCTAACGAAGAGCTGTGATTGGATGTTAACCTAGAACTACAAATCTCTAGTTTAAAAGTTATTGTAATGACTTTTGTGTATTAAAGTCTCGTTTTAAGTATGATGTACTAATTAATCAATATTGCAGGATGTGATGAAGCAAATGTTCTTCACTATAGGCTTAGACTGTTGTTTCCAGATAGTGGGTAAACAGGTTAGGTACCATTGCTAAATAGTAACATTACGCTTTTAATCATGGGGTAACCCTGATGAACCTGTATTGAATGAGACACTTTTTAATGTTTTTATATGCAAACCAACTTATATACTTCAATGAGTGTGATTTATTTCTATAACAACATATATTTTGTATGTGCGTAATATTTAGTCAAAGGGTGGATTGATAGATTAATTATTAATGACTAATTATTACACCCTGAAACTGTGTATAATGTGTTAGAAATGTGTGAGTGTAGGACCAGTAAGCTACCATTGAGCTACTATTTAGCAATGTGAGTAAGAGTTAGACCAGACAACAATGGAGAACTGTCTAAACCAAGATAAAGGGGCCTCCCAATTTAGGGAGGATGCGATATCTGCACCTGGCCGAGCAAGGAGTGGGAAAAGATAAAAACATTGATGGTCAGGAGAGCAGAGGAAAACATGAGCTGAGCCGAGGTGTGTGTGTGTTTACAAGATGTGTATAGTGGAAAAATACAGGCCGCCTAAGGGGGGGGGGGGGGGGGGGGGGCAGGATTTTTAGTATGACTTATGTGTATAAAAGGATTGTACCACCATTTTGTTTCAGAATTCTCAATGAATAAATATCTCTGACTATGCAGACCGGGACTCTGGCCGTTACTTAAATCCCAAAAGACTTACAACCTTTTGGGAGACGCACAGAGACACTAAAATAGTTTGTTAAATAATTCACTTAACAAAGTCTTCACAAGGTTTTCACACACTGTTGCTGGTATTTTGGCCCATTCCTCCATGCATATCTCCTCTAGAGCAGTGATGTTTTGGGGCTGTCGCTGGGCAACACAGACTTTCAACTCCCTCCAAAGATTTTCTATGGGGTTGAGATCTGGAGACTGGCTAGGCCACTCCAGGACCTTGAAATGCTTCTTACGAAGCCACTCCTTCGTTGCCCGGGCGGTGTGTTTGGGATCATTGTCATGCTGAAAGACCCAGCCACGTTTCATCTTCAATGCCCTTGCTGATGGAAGGAGGTTTTCACTCAAAATCTCACGATACATGGCCCCATTCATTCTTTCCTTTACACGGATCAGTCGTCCTGGTCCCTTTGCAGAAAAACACCCCCAAAGCATGATGTTTCCACCCCCATGCTTCACAGTAGGTATGGTGTTCTTTGGATGCAACTCAGCATTCTTTGTCCTCCAAACACAACGAGTTGAGTTTTTACCAAAAAGTTCTATTTTGGTTTCATCTGACCATATGACATTCTCCCAATCCTCTTCTGGATCATCCAAATGCACTCTAGCAAACTTCAGACGGGCCTGGACATGTACTGGCTTAAGCAGGGGGACATGTCTTGCACTGCAGGATTTGAGTCCCTGGCGGCGTAGTGTGTTACTGATGGTAGGCTTTGTTACTTTGGTCCCAGCTCTCTGCAGGTCATTCACTAGGTCCCCCCGTGTGGTTCTGGGATTTTTGCTCACCATTCTTGTGATCATTTTGACCCCACGGGGTGAGATCTTGCGTGGAGCCCCAGATCGAGGGAGATTATCAGTGGTCTTGTATGTCTTCCATTTCCTAATAATTACTCCCACAGTTGATTTCTTCAAACCAAGCTGCTTACCTATTGCAGATTCAGTCTTCCCAGCCTGGTGCAGGTCTACAATTTTGTTTCTGGTGTCCTTTGACAGCTCTTTGGTCTTGGCCATAGTGGAGTTTGGAGTGTGACTGTTTGAGGTTGTGGACAGGTGTCTTTTATACTGATAACAAGTTCAAACAGGTGCCATTAATACAGGTAACGAGTGGAGGACAGAGGAGCCTCTTAAAGAAGTTGTTACAGGTCTGTGAGAGCCAGAAATCTGGCTTGTTTGTAGATGACCAAATACTTATTTTCCACCATAATTTGCAAATAAATTCATTAAAAATCCTACAATGTGATTTTCTGGAGAAAAAAATTCTCTATTTGTCTGTCATAGTTGACGTGTACCTATGATGAAAATGACAGGCCTCTCTAATCTTTTTAAGTGGGAGAACTTGCACAATTGGTGGCTGACTAAATACTTTTTTCCCCCACTGTATATTCTTACCTCTTTGTTGATTGATATCCATTTAATTGTGTCCATTTTCTGTTTTAGAAAGATTTGAACAAATATTAAATGATAGATGGTATCACCATAAAACAATATCAATGGGACAAACCTTACCTTAAATTGAGTAGATCTTTACATTTTTCAGTTAAATGCCTGCACCTGCTGCCCTTTCAAATCCAAATGTTTTAGTTGGGCAGTAAGGTTCCTGCAAGAACCCCCACCAACTAAAGAGGTTCCTCGATGAACCCCACCTCCAACTTTGAGGATCTTAGAAGAACCCTTGTTGAACCCCTACATTTTAGAGTGTGCCACCCAAAAGGAACAGGTTTTTCAGCTGTTAAGTGAAACTGTAAGCCCCTCTGAAAAAATTACATTGTTGAGAACTTTTCCATCACCAGAATATAAGGACTGTTAAATTGTGTAATCTCGGTTACCCAGAAGTAAAATTCTCGCGAAAGTTTGTCACTTCCTGAATCTGTCCACAAGAGATTACAGTTCAGTCATCTGCTTGGGTGCAGATGACTGAACTGCTCACTTTTGTGTCTGTGTCTGCAGGTATACAGACAAGGAGGTATACAAAGGTAAGTAAATTGTTTGACGCAATCCTTACATCTAGAGTATTCAGTATGTAGATTTGTGAGTATGTAAACCGTCTTTGTTTGCATGGTGCGGAGCGTCTGCTTTGTTCTGTACCTTCTCCTCCTCCACAGTCAACCAGAGCCCACGAAGGATGAAGGACCTGAAGGACCCCAGCTCACCAACACTATGCACACTTGTGTGGTTATAGTCCATATACTCTGCCCATGCCAGTTTATGTGTGCTGTTCATCATCACTGCAGAATGGGGGCAATGAGGGTTCAGCGAGAGAGATTACAGTTTTGAGTCATCTTGGGTATGTCTTTATCAGCTTTGCACATATGGATTTGGAGATTTTTCCCATTTTTACTTGCAGATTTTCTCAAGCTCTGTTAAGTTAGGTGGACAGCAATCATCAAGTCTTTCCACAGATTTACAATGGGATTCAAGTCTGGGCCACTCAAGAACTTTCACATTGTTGCTCTGAAGCAATTCCAGCATGGCTTTGGCTGTATGCTTGGGGTCATTGTCCTGTTGGAATGTAAATCTTCGCCCCAGTGTAAGGTCGTTTGCACTCTGAAGCAGCTTCTCATCAAGAATTTACCTGTATTAGGCTCCATTCATTGTTTGCTCTATCCCTTACCAGTCTCCCAGTCCCTGCCGCTGAAAAGCATCCCCATAGCATGATGCTGCCACCACCATGCATCCCAGTAGGGATAGTGTTTGACGGGTGATGAGCTATGCCTGGTTTTCTCCAGACATAGCACTTTGCATTCAAGCCAAAGAGTTCAATGTTTGTCTCATCAGACCACATAATCGTTTTCCTTATGATCTCAGAGTCTTTCACGTGCCTTTTTGCAAAACTCCAGGCGTGCTGTCATGTGCCTTTTTCTCAGGAGTGGCTTCCATCTGGCCCAGATTGGTGAAGTGCCGTAGAGACTGTTGTCCTTCTCCTGTCTCAGCGGGTTCTTGGTCACCTCCCTGACCAAGGTCCTTATTGCCCGGTTGCTCAGTTTGGTCAGAAGGCCAGCTCTAGGCAGAGTCTGGGTAGTTCTATATTTTTTCAGTTTCCCAATGATGGAGACCACTGTGTTCTTGGAAACGTTCAACACTCTAGAAATTGTTTTATACCCTTCCCCAGATATACAGTTGAAGTCGGAAGTTTACATACACCTTAGCCAAATACATTTAAACTCAGTTTTTCACAATTCCTGACATTTAATCCTAATAAAAATTCCCTGTCTTAGGTCAGTTAGGTTCACCACTTTATTTTAAGAATGTGAAATGTCAGAATAATAGTAGAGAGAATGATTTATTTCAGCTTTTATTTATTTCATCACATTCCCAATGGGTCAGAAGTTTACATACACTCAATTAGTATTTGGTATCATTGCCTTTAAATTGTTTAACTTGGGTCAAATGTTTCGGGTAGTCTTCCACAAGCTTCCCACAATAAATAGGGCGAAATTTGGGCCATTCCTCCTGACAGAGCTGGTGTAACTGAGTCAGGTTTGTAGGCCTCCTTGCTCGCTCACACTTTTTCAGTTCTGCCCACACATTTTCTATAGGATTGAGGTCAGGGCTTTGTGATGGCCACTCCAATACCTTGACTTAGTTGTCCTTAAGCCATTTTGCCACAACTTTGGAAGTATGCTTGGGGTCAATTCATTCTCTGAACCTTTGATTGGGTGGACAACATGTCAGTTAATGCTGCAAGAGCTCTGATATGTTGGAGGACGTCCTCCGGAAGTTGTCATAATTACTGTGTAAGTCTATGGAAGGGGGTGAGAACCAAGAGCCTCCTAGGTTTTGTATTAAAGTAAATGTACCAAGAGAAGGACGGAAGCTAGCTGTCCTCCGGCTACACCATGGTGCTACCCTACAGAGTGCTGTTGAGGCTACTTGTCACGACTTCCTCCGAAGCTGCCTTTTCTCCTGGTTCGGGCAGGCTTTGGCGTTCGTCGTCACCGGCCTTCTAGCCACTGCCACTCCTCATCTCATCATTCCATTTGTTTTGTCTTGTTTATTACACACACCTGGTTCATATCCCCTCATTAGTACGTGTATAAATGTTCCCTCTGCCCCCTTGTCCTTGTGGGTGATTGTTTATTGTGAGGAGAGTGTAGCTCGGTTGAGCTCCGTGTATTTTGTATTGCCGGGGTATATTTTCCCAGTGTGCCTGTTTGGGGCCTGCCCATTCCAACCCCGCCCAACGCGGATCACAAACTGATGGAGCTGGGTGGAGCGGCGATCCGGGAGAGCGGAGGACGACAGCGCCAGTGTCACTCTGGTGGCACAAGAGGACATTTCACTACACGATGTCGTCAGCGTTCTATTGGATCTGGAAGTGGCAGGCAGGGCACTCTCGCGTCACCCCAGTGCGCACTGTACCTTACTCATCCACTTTCCTGATTACATTGTAGTTCCCCAGTGTAAGGCACTGGTCGATTCAGGCGCAGCTAGGAACTTTATGGACAGGTCATTTTCACACAGTCTTGGCATTACATTGGTTCCCCTATCCATTCCACTCCCCATCAGAGCACTTGACGCGCAGATCCAGCAGCGCGCCGACACCGGCCTCAGGGACGGCCAGGAGGACGCGGAGCAGGGCGAGCCGGATGGCGACGGTGGAAATCCCGCAACAGGGAGGGATCGAGGATATCCTCCGGACCGTACCCCTCCCACTCCACGAGGTACTGAACGTATTCATAATGCCCCGTGGTTGTGCGGTCTGCGCCCTTGCATTCATTACCGATCACTGAACAAGGGGACGATATGATTTAGTTATCCTCTCCCCCTCATTCCTTCAGTGATCGAGTCAATGCATGGGGCGCGCTTCTTCACAAAATTAGATCTCCAGAGTGCGTACAACCTGGTGCGTGTCCGATAGGGGGATGAGTGGAAGACAGCATTCAGCACAACCACGGGGCATTATGAATACCTTCAGTACCTCGTGGAGTGGGAGGGGTACATTTTCCCCGTGTGCCTGTTTGGTTCCAGTGCGCCTGTTTTGCGCACTGGACTGTTTGACGCATTTCTGTGTAATTCTGTATTCCGGAATAAACTCTGTATTCTGTGATTTACCCTCCTGCGCCGGACTCCATCAAATCCCCCATCACACTACTGTAGACCTTCATTGCAAAACAGTGTGTTTTAATCAATTATTTGGTGACATGAATATATTTAGTATAGTTTTATCTAAAAATGATAACTTTTTCAATGTTTTACCATTTTTATTTTTATGAAATTCACTGAGGAGGATGGTCCTCCCCTTCCTGAGGAGCCTCCACTGCTTGGCGCTCTACGGACAGTTCCTTGGACTTCATGGTATAGTTTCTGCTCTGACATGCACTGTCAACTGTGGGACCTTATATAGACAGGTGTGTTTCTTTCTAAATCATGTCCAAATAATTGAATTGGCCAAAGGTGGACTCCAATCAAGTTGTAGTGACATCTCAAGGATGATCAAAGGAAATTGGATGCACCTGAGCTTAATTTGGAGTGTCATAGCAAAGGGGTGTGAATACTTATAAAAATGAGATATTTCTCAATTTCATTTTCAATACATTTGTTTTCACTTTGTCAATATGGGGTATTGTGTGAGGTTGAGTGAGATTTTTTATTTATTTAATTCATTTTGAATTCAGGCTGTAACAACAAAATGTGGAATAAGTCAAGGGGTATGAATACTTTCTGAAGGCACTGAAAGTTGATTACCATCAATGGAACAATGGTTAGTTCCCAAACTCTCCATTGTCCTGGTTGTGGTGTCTGGTATTGGAGTGTTGGTTGTTTCCTCTTCACAGTTCTCTTTTGGTGTCTGATAGATACCAACGATGCCCCCATCCGTCTTCTCCGCTATGGGTGCCATTGGATCAGATGTGGATGCAGTGTCACTGCCAGCCTGCTGTGACCAATCAACAACTAGATTGTC
This sequence comes from Coregonus lavaretus, assembly GCF_964263955.1. NCBI lineage: Eukaryota > Metazoa > Chordata > Actinopteri > Salmoniformes > Salmonidae > Coregonus > Coregonus lavaretus. Next base: position 24,440,112 of record NC_140004.1, on the reverse strand, counting down.
ATATAACAATCAATTAAGATGAATGACTAAAGAGAAAAATCGGATATCATGCCTTGTTGCCAGAGGGTGGTTGGCGGAGGAACTCATAGTTGACAAAGTAGCTGTAGCTGACCACAGGGAACTCAGGTGAACTCTCATCCACAGTCAGCAGTGGGTCCGGGACACCCCTGATCCTACGCACTGTCACTGTTGCCATGGCCTGGTCCACTATCCGGTCTGTGGATGGAACATAACTATCTTACTCTTCTTACTCTTCAAAAGCAGGCTGAAACATTTTCCCAAGGTGATTTTATTTGGCCCCCCAAGTTCTATTATTTTACTTGTTGGACAAAAAAGACTGTAAAAACACCAGCAAATCAGCTCCAAGTGATTTCAATTTGGGAAATCTGGTCCAAAGTATTCCCACATGCATAATGATATACAGTGCCTTCAGAAAGTATTCACACCCCTTGACTTTTTCCACATTTTGTTGTGTTAACAGCTTGAATTTAAAATGGATTAAATTGAGATTTTATGTCACTAGCTTACACACAATACCCCATAATGTCAAAGTGGAATTATGTTTTTACAAAGCTGAAATGTCTTGAGTCAATAAGTATTCAACCCCTTTGTTATGGCAAGTCTAAATAAGTTTAAGAGTAAAAATGTGCTTAACAAGTCACATAATAAGTTGCATGGACTCACTATGTGTGCAATAATAGTGTTTAACATGATTTTTGATGGACTACCTCATCTCTGTACTCCACACATACAGTTATCTGTAAGGTCCCTCAGTCAAGCAGTGAATTTCAAACACAGATTCATCAACAAAAACCAGGGGGGTTTTGCAATACCTCGCAAAGAAGGGCACCTATTGGTAGATGGTAAAAAAATGTAAAAGCAGACATTGAATAACCGTTTGAGCATGGTGAAGTTATTAATTACACGTTGTACAAAGATACAGGCGTCCTTCCTAACTCAGTTGCCGGAGAAGAAGGAAACCGTCCAAGGATTTCACCATGAGGCCAATGGTGACTTTAAAGCAGTTACCGATTTTAATGGGTGTGATATGAGAAAACTGAGAATGGATTAACAACATTTGAGTTACTCCACAATACTAACCAAAATGACAGAGTGAAAAGAAGGAAGCCTGTACAGAATAAAAATATTCCAAAACATGAATCCTGTTTGCAATAAGGCACAAAGGTAAAACTGCAAAAAAATTGCCAAAGAAATTCACTTTATGTCCTAGGGCAAATCCAACACAACACATCACTGAGTACCACTCTTCATATTTTCAGGCACGGTGGTGGCTGCATCATGTTATGGGTATGCTTGTCATCGGCAAGGACAAGGGAGTTTTTTAGGATAAAAAAAAACAGAATAGAGCTAAGCACAGGCAAAATCCTAGAGGAAAACCTTGTTCAGTCTGCTTTCCAACAGACACTGGGAGACAAATACACATTTCAGCAGGACAATAACCTAAATCACAAGGCCAAATATACACTGGAGTTGCTTATCAAGATGATATTGAATGTTCCTGAGTGTCCCAGCTACAGTTTTGACTTAAATCGGCTTGAAAATCTATGGCAAGACTTGAAAATGGCTGTCTAGCAATGATCAACAACCAACTTGACAGAGCTTGAATAATTTTTTTAAGAATAATGTGTGAATATTGTTCAATCCAGTTGTTCAAATCTCTTCGGGATTTACCCAAGAAGACTAACAGCTGTAATTGCTGCCAAAGGTGATTCTAACATGTATTGACTAACATATATTGACTCAGGGGTGTGAATACCTATATAAATTAGATATTTATGTATTTAATTTTCAATAAATTTTCTAAAATGTCTAAAAACATGTTTTCACTTTGTCATTATGGGGTATTGTGTGTAATCTCAGGCTGTAATCTCTTTTGAATTCAGGCTGTAACACAACAAAATGTGGAATAAGTCAAGGGGTATGAATACTTTCTGAAGGCACTGTATGTGATCGGCTAAATCTAGTTGATGACCCCTATTCTATGGCTAGGGTACTTGGGTAACTTGGCTCTCATTGATAATGAAATGCACAGACATAACACAGTGATGAGAACACAAGCAACTGCTGGGAAATGCCTGAGCTAAACAGGAAGAGAAGAACTGGTTCAATGAACAGAATATTCTGTCAAGAATCACTGTAAGGCAGGCTCCTTCAATAGGAAAATACAGTATGTGTCCACATCATTGAACAGGTATTGGGTGCTGATTCATGCCTGGAGAATATGATGTACAATCAGATCAACTATCTTGTGTGATTAGTGCATTCTTATGTCAGGTGGAGTTACTCCTACACAACCGATCAGTGCAGATGTAGTCGTCACACTATATAATGTAAGACAATGGTGATAGTGTGGTGATTGATAACTTCACCTCTCATCTTGGCCAGGCCTCCAAAGCGATGGTGATCATCCGGTGTGACCCGTGTGGCGCCCAGGTAGAGCAGCCGCGGTAGGCTATCCAGGATGAAGCCTGGGTAGGACGGGGTGAAGGTAAGGGGGTTGCCCTCCAGCACCAAGGTCCTCAGGCAAGGCAGGGTGGCCAGGGCATCCACTAGGGCCTGCTGTCCCTGGAAGCCAGACCAGCTCAGGTCCAGAGATACCAGCCGTGGCCTGAAGAGGGAGACAGAATGCAAGGGCTGAGCTGACAACTGGTGAGAGGAAGCTGTTGAACTGCCTCTGTATGTATGGGATCTGCCCTTTCATCAGTTATAATGATGTTTGATTGACCACACAAACAACCTGAACAGCCATGGTAAAAAAGTTAGACAAAAAGTATTTTTCTCATATGGGGAATAGATGGTATAGCAACGAAATAAATATACATTATAGCTAGTTGTTCATATTTTATATGAAAATAGTATTTGAGTAACTATGATATGTTGTGCCCCTAATAAGACATGTATTTTTTAGATCTTCTGTTTCACCCACAAAGGTTAATTTTGTTAGTACTTTTATTTTATTATTTTATGATGTGCATAACTTTGTTACTTGAACTGAAAAGCACTATACAAATGAAGTTATTATTATTATTCAAATGACTGCTAAGGAATGTAATGAATTATGTCCCTTCCAATGGTCCCTTCCTATTATTGCTAGAGTCTGTTGTCATCTGTTGGTGATTGTGAGCAAGTGCAGATGAGTATTGAAATTGTACTGCTTGTCACTTGCCCTGTGTGTGAGCACTTACCATAGAGTTCCAGTGAGGTACTGGATGTCTGCCGGGGAACCCAGCCTGTTGCAGCCCAGACCCAGGTGCTGAAGGCAGGGTAGAGGCTGGCTGCATAGACCTTTAAGGCTGGAAACCTGGTTGGCGTAGAGCTCCAACACCTTTCAAACAAACGCATATAATGCATTTATTTGAAGGACTGTGCAGTGATATCAAAGACTATCACTATATGCATCAGAGTGTTCAAACATCCCAATGATTTTAAACTTACTGCTTGCTGTCTTCTGAGCTAAAAGATTGAAAAAGTGACCCTAACAATGTCATAAATAATATAAAAAGTAATAAGGCCTACTTGTTTTAATGTTTTTAGTGATACATCACACCAATATCTGTGAATTTTCTAATCAATTTGATCAATCCATAACCCTAGCTTCATGTCCACACCGCAGTTGAACCCTAACCCTAGCTATAACCCTAACCCTGACCCTGACCCTGACCCTAACCCTACTCCTTACCCTAACTTCATGTCCACACCCCGGCTCAACCCTAACCCTAACCCTAACTCAAGCCCCAACCCTAGCTTCATGTCCACACTCCGGCTCAACCTTAACCCTAACCTTAACTCATCCTTGCTTCATGTCCACACCCCAGCTCAACCCTAACCCACCCTAGCTTAATGTCCACACTCCGGCTCAACCCTAACTCCACATAATCACTCCTCCTACTACAGTTCAGTGCAGACGAATGGCGCTCTATCTGAGTGCCCCTGTGGTGGGATTCAATGAGACATGGGTTGATGTGCCACAGCCCCTCCTCTCCCTGTGTTGTGTGACTCACTTGTAAAGTGCAGGGCAGGTATTCTGCTTGCAGTTCAGAAATTTTGTTGGCACTCAGCACTAACTCTCTTAGACTGGAGAACCTGAGCAAGCCATCATCGACGATGGAGACCTGATGCACACAAACAGACCCATTCACTGACAGTATGAATTCACATTCAAAATATGGGGGAGGGTCTTCCTCAATATAGCTGGTCTTTTCCTGAAAATGCGAGACTACACTGCTGGGACTTATCAAATAATACTTTCATCACACATGGTTTTCATATGCAATCAACCTTGCTCCTGTCCTGCTCAAAGTGATGGCACGTCTTACTATAATTGCTGATTACTGTACAAAATAAAATGTTGGATGAATTGTTTATTTCAGTAGGACAGGAATATAAAGGCTGGTAATATAAACTGGAGCCAAAGGATTGCTCAACAAATGCATTAAGGCTTGTGAGCATTGGGTATCAGACAGCTAATATACTCACACCCTTGTCCACAATACGTAGGGTGTTGAAGTGGCTGAATATGAAGTTGCCATGGAGAAGTTCAGGTGTTCGCACGGACAGCTCTCTCAGGGTCGGGGCTTGGGGGCTCCATGACCCCTCATGTCGCCATGGGGACAGTGGACTGGTCAAGTGCTCCATAAGGGCCTCCTGCTCTTCCTTGGCTGCACCTTCTCTCCCCTCGTCCTGCTCGATGTAGCCCCAACTCTGTTCCTCAAAGATATTCCCTCTGGATTTGCTCTAAACACAACAGCACAGGAACATGCCGTTATGAGGTAAAAAGCATTCCATTTCTGTTTATCAATGGTATTTTGGACCATCTCATTCATATCCAATACTTTGCACAAGAAAAGAGTAGGACACCATCAAGAGGTGAGCTTGCTCGCTGGATGGCACCATCAAGAGCCATGTACTGTGTATATATATGGCTCTGGCACCATCCATTACATTACATTGAGACTTTGGGATCTTTGAGTAAATCACACAAGTTTGTCTGCCCTCTTTTCCACCAACCTGATCTGATGTGTTGCCAAAAAAGCTTCATACATAAATGGCTTGTGGACTCACCCAACAGCCATGCCCACATGGAAAGTCCTTCAGACAGAGGCTACGAAGCTGCTCCTCCACAGCCAAAGAAAGTGTCCGAGAGCTCATACTAAAGGATTAGGGTTGTAGATAGAGAAAAAATTACAGACCCATTAAAGGGAAAGTCAATCCCATGAAATGGTGTGAGAGCCACAGGATCAAACTAATTTACTTCATGTTTTGGGTAGAATTAAGGCTTTGTTTTTCTTGGTTTCTCAAGGTCCTGTTGCCTGTTTACAATTGAGCGGCTGCATTTGGCTCTGGAGCCTTTCGGAATGGTTGCCTGGCAACAGTTGACAGAACACATACCAGGGATCTACATTACACCACTTTCCTGTAGTGGGAAGGTACATGGGCTGAACTCTTCAATTAAGTTCCTTTGGCAGGCACACAGATGGTCTAAAGATAGGAACAATGCCTTCAGAAAGTATTCACACCCCTTGACTTTTTCCACATTTTGTTGTGTTACAAAGTAAGATTAAAATGGATTTATTCGTACTTTTCTTGTCAACAATCTAAACAAAATACTCCGTAATGTCAAAGTGGAAGAAAAGTTAAAACATTTTTTTTAATTAATGGAAAATAAAACACTAATATATCTTGATTAGACAAGTATTCAACCACCTGAGTCATGTTAGAATCACCTTTGACAGCGATTACAGCTGTGAGTCTTTCTGGGTAAGTCTCTTAGAGCTTTGCACACCTGGATTGTATAATATTTGCCCATTATTCTTCAAAGAATTCTTAAAGTTGGTTGTTAATCATTGCTAGACAGACATTTTCAAGTCTTGCCATTGATTTTCAAGCCGATTTAAGTCAAAACTGTAACTAGGCCACTCAGGAACATTAAATGTCATCTTGGTAAGCAACTCCAGTGTACATTTGGCCTTGTGTTTTAGGTTATTGTCCTGCTGAAAGGTGAATTTGTCTCCCAGTGTCTGTTGGAAAGCAGACCTAACCAAGTTTTCCTCTAGGATTTTGCCTGTGCTTAGCTATATTCCATTTATTTTTATCCAAAAAGTTTTGTCCTGAATTTCTTTGCAGTATTACTTAATTGCCTTATTGCAAACAGGATGCCTGTTTTGGAATATTTGTATTGTGTACAGGCTTCCTTCTTTTCACTGTGTCAGTATTGTGGAGTAACTACAATGTTGTTGATCCATCCTCAGTTATCTCCTATCACAGCCATTAAACTCTGTAACTGTGACACAAAATCTCAATTTTATCCATTTTAAATTCAGGCTGTAACACAACAAAATGTATAAAAAGTAAAGGGGTGTGAATACTTTCTGAAGGCACTGAATACTTTCTGATGTTCCGTGTTAATATTATCACTTGGACTTGTGACTAATGGGAAATTAAACCTTGAGGGATTTTTTTTTTACAGAATAAGCAATTACATCTCACATTACACTTTTTCTGTGGGCGGTTTTATTCTAACATGCCTTCTATTTCTCATATTCTGTAGCGGGTGATTTGGACGGAGTCAGGCGCAGGAGGGTAAATCACAGAATAAATGGTTTATTCGGCAATACAGCAGCAATGCGTAAAACACTTCAGATGTTTTGATGGGCAATGGAATGGATATGGGAACCAATGTGATACATAGACTATTAGCTAACTACCTGTCCATAAAGGTCCCAGCTGCGCCTGGGGAACTACCGTGTAATCAGGGAAGTTGACGTGTATGGTGAAGTGCGCAGCAATGTAGAAAATAGTAAAAATAAAGAAAAACCCTTGAATGAGTAGGTGTGTCCAAACTTTGACTGGTAATGTATATTCCATAAACGATCACTCAACCTTTGCCCTTATCAAATTATTCATAATTATTCATAATAACCCATATTTACTGATCTGTGTGTGAGGTTTTTTGAGTTTTCAGAACCCAAGAAAGCCTGTGCCATATATGCTATGTCATTAGACATATGAAGGCCTTTGCCTACATTTTGAATCAGGACAGCCTCAATATCTATCCCCAATATCTGGTGAATAGTCAGGGAAGTCCGAATATCTGACACTCGAGTTGACCAAATGACACGTCATTTACTCTCAATGGGAGTAGTGATTACTCACACAATACAGTGGGGAGAACAAGTATTTGATACACTGCCGATATTGCAGGTTTTCCTACTTACAAAGCATGTAGAGGTCTATACTTTTTATCATAGGTACACTTCAACTGTGAGAGACGGAATCTAAAACAAAAATCCAGAAAATCACATTGTATGATTTTTAATTAATTAATTTGCATTTTATTGCATGACATAAGTATTTGATCACCTACCAACCAGTAAGAATTCCGGCTCTCACAGACCTGTTAGTTTTTCTTTAAGAAGCCCTCCTGTTCTCCACTCATTACCTGTATTAACTGCACCTGTTTGAACTCGATACCTGTATAAAAGACACCTGTCCACACACTCAATCAAACAGACTCCAACCTCTCCACAATGGCCAAGACCAGAGAGCTGTGTAAGGACATCAGGGATAAAATTGTAGACCTACACAAGGCTGGGATGGGCTACAGGACAATAGGCAAGCAGCTTGGTGAGAAGGCAACAACTGTTGGCACAATTATTAGAAAATGGAAGAAGTTCAAGATGACGGTCAATCATCCTCGGTCTGGGGCTCCATGCAAGATCTCACCTCATGGGGCATCAATGATCATGAGGAAGGTGAGGGATCAGCCCAGAACTACACGGCAGGACCTGGTCAATGACCTGAAGAGAGCTGGGACCACAGTCTCAAAGAAAACCATTAGTAACACACTAGGCCGTCATGGATTAAAATCCTGCAGCGCACGCAAGGTCCCCCTGCTCAAGCCAGCGCATGTCCAGGCCCGTCTGAAGTTTGCCAATGACCATCTGGATGATCCAGAGGAGGAATGGGAGAAGGTCATGTGGTATGATGAGACAAAAATAGAGCTTTTTGGTCTAAACTCCACTCGCCGTGTTTGGAGGAAGAAGAAGGATGAGTACAACCCCAAGAACACCATCCCAACTGTGAAGCATGGAGGTGGAAACATCATTCTTTGGGGATGCTTTTCTGCAAAGGGGACAGGACGACTGCACCGTATTGAGGGGAGGTTGGATGGGGCCATGTATCGTGAGATCTTGGCCAACAACCTCCTTCCCTCAGTAAGAGCATTGAAGATGGGTCGTGGCTGGGTCTTCCAGCATGACAACGACCCAAAACACACAGCCAGGGCAACTAAGGAGTGGCTCCGTAAGAAGCATCTCAAGGTCCTGGAGTGGCCTAGCTAGTCTCCGGACCTGAACCCAATAGAAAATCTTTGGAGGGAGCTGAAAGTCTGTATTGCCCAGCGACAGCCCCGAAACCTGAAGGATCTGGAGAAGGTCTGAATGGAGGAGTGGGCCAAAATCCCTGCTGCAGTGTGTGCAAACCTGGTCAAGACCTACAGGAAACATATGATCTCTGTAATTGCAAACAAAGGTTTCTGTACCAAATATTAAGTTCTGCTTTTCTGATGTATCAAATACTTATGTCATGCAATAAAATGCAAATTAATTACTTAAAAATCATACAATGTGATTTTCTGGATTTTTGTTTTAGATTCCTTCTCTCACAGTTGAAGTGTACCTATGATAAAAATTACAGACCTCTACATGCTTTGTAAGTAGGAAAACCTGCAAAATCGGCAGTGTATCAAATACTTGTTCTCCCCACTGTAACTAAAGATGACAATAAAGCAATTTCGATATTCATTTTCGAAAGAAAGAGGAAAGGAAAGAAAGCATATTGGACGATCTTTATCTCAACCAGCACATTTATAAGCAAAGACCCTTGCACCCTTAAACTTTTGGAAATCTCATCATCAAACACCCCTTTGACCAGATCTACACAGCTATTTGACATGGAACTCTGTGGTGGTGAGAACTGAACGTTTCTTTTTAACACTGTGTTTTGCTTGAGAGGAATGTATGTATGGGAGACACTCAGTAAAGATGTAATCTGCAGACTCTAAGACAAAACATTGCACAATATTGTTTGATCTTACAGTGAAGATAACATGGGTGGTGTAGGTGACTTTAGTAGTAATATTCATGGTCTTTTTAGGACCAATAGCATTTTGATGATAAATTGTTACGGGTCAAATATGGGTTGTGTTGGGGACGAACTTGAGTGCTCTCTTCCACAGTGTTTGTCCTGTTCCTGTGCCTTACTACACAAGTAGTAGCCTTCCAATGGAAACAGATGGCAACATACAGTGGGGAAAGAAAGTATTTAGTCAGCCACCAATTGTGCAAGTTCTCCCACTTAAAAAGATGAGAGAGGCCTGTAATTTTCATCATAGGTACACGTCAACTATGACAGACAAATTGAGAATGTTTTTCTCCAGAAAATCACATTGTAGGATTTTTTATGAATTTATTTGGTCACCTACAAACAAGCAAGATTTCTGGCTCTCACAGACCTGTAACTTCTTCTTTAAGAGGCTCCTCTGTCCTCCACTCGTTACCTGATTTAATGGCACCTGTTTGAACTTGTTATCAGTTCATTAAATCAGTAAATTCATTAAAAATCCTACAATGTGATTTTCTGGATTTTTTTTCTCATTTTGTCTGTCTTAGTTGACGTGTACCTATGATGAAAATTACAGGCCTCTCTCATCTTTTTAAGTGGGAGAACTTGCACAATTGGTGGCTGACTAAATACTTTTTTCCCCCACTGTATACAGGCCCGTCTGAAGTTTGCCAATGAACATCTGAATGATTCAGAGGAGAACTGGGTTGTGGTCAGATGAGACCAAAATCGAGCTCTTTGGCATCAACTCAACTCGCCGTGTTTGGAGGAGGAGGAATGCTGCCTATGACCCCAAGAACACCATCCCCACCGTCAAACATGGAGGTGGAAACATTATGCTTTGGGGGTGTTTTTCTGCTAAGGGGACAGGACAACTTCACTGCATCAAAGGAAACGATGGACGCCGCCATATACCGTCAAATCTTGGGTGAGAACCTCCTTCCCTCAGCCAGGGCATTGAAAATGGGTCGTGGATGGTTATTCCAGCATGACAATGACCCAAAACACACGGCCAAGGCAACAAAGGAGTGGCTCAAGAAGAAGCACATTAAGGTCCTGGAGTGGCCTAGCCAGTCTCCAGACCTTAATCCCATAGAAAATATGTGGAGGGAGCTGAAGGTTCGAGTTGCCAAACATTAGGCTCGAAACCTTAATTGGAGTGGGACAAAATCCCTCCTGAGATGTGTGCAAACCTGCTGGCCAACTACAAGAAACGTCTGACCTCTGTGATTGCCAACAAGGGTTTTGCCACCAAGTACTAAGTCATGTTTTGCAGAGGGGTCAAATACTTATTTCCCTCATTAAAATGCAAATCAATTTATAACATTTTTGACATGCGTTTTTCTGGATTTTTTTGTTGTTATTCTGTCTCTCACTGTTCAAATAAACCTACCATTAAAATTATAGACTGATCATGTCTTTGTCAGTAGGGCAAACGTACAAAATCAGCAGGGGATCAAATACTTTCTTCCCTCACTGTATATCCACAGTAAAACGAGTCCTATATCGACATAACCTGAAAGGCCACTCAGCAAGGAAGAGGCCACTGCTCCAAAACCGCCATAAAAAAGACAGACTACGGTTTGCAACTGCACATGAAGACAAAGATCGTACTTTTTGGCGAAATGTCCTCTGGTCTGATGAAACAAAAATGGAACTGTTTGGCCATAATGACCATCGTTATGTTTGGAGGAAAAAGGGGATGCCTTGCAAGCCGAAGAACACCATCCCAACCGTGATGCACAGTGGTGGCAGCATCATGCTGTGGGGGTTCTTTGCTGAAGGAGGGACTGGTGCACTTCACAAAATAGATGGCATCATGAGGAAGGAAAATTATGTGGATATATTTAAGCAACATCTCAAGACATCAGTCAGGAAGTTAAAGCTTGGTCGCAAATGGGTCTTCCAAATGGACAATGACCCCAAGCATACTTCCAAAGTTGTGGCAAAATGGTTTAAGGACAACAAAGTCAAGGTATTGGAGTGGCCATCACAAAGCCCTGACCTCAATCCTATAGAAAATGTGTGGGCAGAACTGAAAAAGCGTGTGCGAGCAAGGAGGCCTACAAACCTGACTCAGTTACACCAGCTCTGTCAGGAGGAATGGGCCAAAATTCACCCAACTTATTGTGGGAAGCTTGTGGAAGGCTACCCGAAATGTTTGACCCAAGTTAAACAATTTAAAGGCAATGCTACCAAATACTAATTGAGTGTATGTAAACTTCTGACCCACTGGGAATGTGATGAAATAAATAAAAGCTGAAATAAATCATTCTCTCTACTATTATTCGGACATTTCACATTCTTAAAATAAAGTGGTGATCCTAACTGACCTAAGACAGGGAATTTTTACTAGGATTAAATGTCAGGAATTGTGAAAAACTGAGTTTAAATGTATTTGGCTAAGGTGTATGTAAACCTCCGACTTCAACTGTATTACCTCAATTACCTCGACTAACCTGTACCCCCGCACATTGACTCGGTATCGGTACCCCCTGTATACAGCCTCCTTATTGTTATTTTATTGTTGCTCTTTTATTTTTTTACTTCAGTTTATTTATTTATTTCTTAAAACTGCATTGTTGGTTAAGGACTTGTAAGCAAACATTTCACGGTAAGGTCTACAACTGTTGTATTCTGCGCATGTGACAAATAAAATGTGATTTGATTTGAATTTGATGCAGCCACCACCATCCTTGAAAATATGTAGTATTACTTTAGTGCCTTATTGCAAACAGAATGCCTGTTTCTGAATATTTTTATTGTGTACAGGCTTCCTTCTTTGCACTCTGTCAATTAGGTTAGTATTGTGGAGTAACTACAATGTTGTTGATCCATCCTATAATATATAATAATATAATATGCCATTTAGCAGACGCTTTTATCCAAAGCGACTTACAGTCATGCGTGCATACATTATTTTATTTTTTTGTGTATGGGTGGTCCCGGGGATCGAACCCACTACCTTAGCGTTACAAGCGCCGTGCTCTACAGCCATTCAACTCTGTAACTGTTTTTAAAATCACCATTGGCCTCATGGTGAAATCCCTGAGCGGTTTCCTTAGAAACTGTATCTTTGTAGTGACTGGGTGTATTGATACACCATCCAAAGTGTAATTCCTAACTTCACCATGCTCAAAGGGATATTCAATGTCTGCTTTTATTTTTTTACCCATCTACCAATAGGTGCCCTTCTTTGTGAACCATTGGAAAAACCTCCCTTGTCTCTGTGGTTGAATCTGTGCTTGAAATTCACTGCTCGACTGGGGTACAAAGATGGGGTAGCCATTTAGAAATCATGTTCAACATTATTATTGCACACAGAGTGAGTCCATGCAACTTACTATGTAACTTATTAAGCACATTTTGACTCCTGAATTTATTTAGGCTTACCATAACAAAATGGTTAAATACTTTTTGACTCAAGACATGTCAGCTTTTCTTTTTTTATGACTTTGTATACATTTCTAAAAACATAATTCCACTTTGACATTATGGGGTATTGTGTGTATATCAGTGACACAAAATCTCAATTTTATCCATTTTAAATTCAGGCTGTCACACAACAAAATGTGGAAAAAGTCAAGGGGTGTGAATACTTTCTGAAGGCACTGTATATGTTCCATGTTAATATTATCACCTGGACTAATGGGAAATTAAACCACAAAGGATTTTTTTTTACAGACTGAGCAAGATTACATCTCACATTAAACTTTTTCTGTGGGCTGTTTTATTCTAACATGCCTTCTATTTCTCATATTCTAGTGGACATGGATGCAATGCATTATTTGTAATGCATGCAAAGTTATTCCTATTAAACCATTTTATCACCTGATTCATCAACATCACATTTGCAATGATCACTTGAAGAAAGTAGTAAGCTAGTGCTACCTTTCCACTTGCAAACCAAAGTCTGCTGGTAAACACTACGCTGTGGTAGGAAACATTACTACAAGATTGTTTAGTAGATTATGGCATTGGAGTCACAAACTAAAAACCTCAAAAGATTCCATGTAGGTAAATTTCCATGTTTGAACTATAAATTAGGCTCATTAATTCCAAACTGTCAGATATCACTAGACAAGCACTCATCAACAAATCTTCAGAAACTTGCGCCATGCATCTCACTCGAGGTAAGACACAATACCACAGTCACCTACATATAGTTGCCACAGACAAAATGTTGATTGTTTTTATTCTTTGTAAAAAATAAAATATCTAATCTAAGAGAGTATTCATGGTCAATTCATAGACTATAAAACATGTCTCTAAAATCCTGATATGGTAGGATATGTGAAAGTGGATTCTGATCAATTCTATCTCATTAAATTGGACAAACCATCAAATGTTCACCCGTTTGTAGTAAAGTCAGTCAGTCAAATCTATTCCAAAAAGGAATGCATTAGGACTTTCATCATTATTTGATTTACCTCATTGTTGAACTGCTATCTTTCTATGTGCATTCTGTTTAGGACTACCAATCTCTTTCATTGCAATGCTGCTGATCGTCAGCACTGACTCAAGGCCAATGGGACAAAATCACCTGAAAGAAGCTGCAAAATCCAAAACTCTGAACTGGCTTTCATCTAAAACAAAACACCTTCTTAAAGATTATGTAAGTAGTGGACATGGTTATTATATTGTGTAAATGTGAAAAAATGGAAAGAGCTTAGGCCTATACAGTTTATTTGGTAAAATGATTAAACAAGAAAGAAAACATAAGCCCTGAAAAAAAAAGACTAAAATGGTGCTTACCTCCTAAATGTATCTTCTCTTTAGGTTAACAGCAATTTTCAGGGAGAAGACCCACAACTAAATCTAACCATCAGAGAGATCATTCTGCCTGTGACGAATGTATCTGCCGTTAGATCCTCCTGTGCCATCAATGGATACCTTGGACAACTAAAACAAATTATTCAGCAAGATGATTTGACTGGAGACTCAGATAGATTCATAAAGCAGACTGACGACATCAGGACGCAGTTTATAGCAGCCATGGATAATCCAAACTGTGTGACGATAGATCTGGAGAAGCCAGGGGATAGTCCATACAAGAGGAAATTAATGGGTTACAAAATCCTTGATAACATCTCTAAGTGGCTGAAGGGATATGTGGGGTACTAGCAAAACACAACAAGCTTCCTTAGACTAGTCTTGTTCTTTGGAGGATAAATGATATTTACATTTTAGTCATTTAGCTGACGCTCTTATCCAGAGCGACATACAGGAGCAATTAGGGTTAAGTGCCTTGCTCAAGGACACATCGACAGATTTTTCACCTAGTTGGCTCAGGGATTAGAACCAGCGACCTTTCAGTTACTGGCACAACGCTCTTAACCACTAAGCTACCTGCTTTATATATTTATTTATTCATTCATTTTTATCTATTTATTCATTTCAATCTATTTATTAATTCATATATGTATTACTTTTCACTTGTTTACATAGCATATTTATTTATTTGTTCATTAACCTATAGTAAATTATGCTGTTCAACTGTTCAAGTGCACAGGGGAGCAGCAGCTGCATAAGGTTTTCCCGAAAGTTTTAAAAACATTTTTAAACCCAAAGTCTATTTGTTCACAAGCTATTTGACTGTCATGCTGCTCTTGTATGATTTTCTGTTTGCAAAATATGTTTTATTTTACTCAAAGGAAAGGCAATCTGTGTTCTCAATTTAATAATTTTGTATCTGATGGATTGAATGAATAAATGAATTAAAGGAAAATGCAATATAGGGAACCTAACTGGCCATTCTACTTTTCTGAAATTATTACAAACAAATGGAGGACAGGAAATAACTCTTATGAAGCTGTGCATATACAGTAGTCAATCTGCCTATGGACATGGTCCCTGGCCAAAGTGGTAAATCACCTCTAGGACAACCTGTTTAAATGTTATAATATGATACAATAGACCTGTTCATAGTGGGAAATAATGTGATAGCCATAGGTTTTCACATTTGAGAAAAATGAAATATGATCAACAAAAAAGGTTGCCTAGGCAAGAAGTTTACCACCAGGGTGGAAACTATCAAGCTGATATTTCAAAAACGGTTATTAGCACAATGTGATCCAGATATGACTGTGAAGGCAAGGGTTGGGGTGGGGGTGTTTAGGTTTATGCAGTAATGTTGAATAAGGAGTGTAGCTTCATATTGTCCAGAACATTTTAGAGGAAAATTAATAGTTTGAATTCTGAACATACCAGTTCTACTGGTCATGAAAACTGGAACCACAATTAAATATTGCAACAAAAAAGAAATCCTGTATATCCCAGCATAATTGCACAATAGTTTGTATACTCAAGTACCAGCAATAATGTGAATATCTATTGTATTTTATTTCACCTTTATTTAACCAGGTAAGCCAGTTGAGAACAAGTTCTCATTTACAACTGCGACCTGGCCAAGATAAAGCAAAGCAGTGCGATAAAAACAACAACAACACAGAGTTACATATGGAATAAACAAAACGTACAGTCAATAACACAATAGAAAATCTATATACAGTGTGTGCAAATGTAGTAAGTTATGGAGCTAAGGCAATAAATAGGCCATAGTGCAAAATAATTACAATTTTGTATTAACACTGGAGTGATAGATGTGCAGAAGATGATGTGCAAATAGAGATACTGGGGTGCAAATGAGCAAAATAAATAACAATATGGGGATGAGGCAGTTGGGTGGGCTAATTTCAGATGGGCTGTGTACAGGTGCAGTGATCGGTAAGGTGCTCTGACAACTGATGCTTAAAGATAGTGAGGGAGATGTGTCTCCAGCTTCAGAGATTTTTGCAGTTCGTTCCAGTCATTTGCAGCAGAGAACTGGAAGGAATGGCGGCCAAAGGAGGTGTTGGCTTTGGGGATGACCAGTGAGATATACCTGCTGGAACGCATACTACGGGTGGGTGTTGCTATGGTGACCAATGAGCTAAGATAAGGCGGGGATTTGCCTAAAAGTGATTTATAAATGACCTGGAGCCAGTGGGATTGGCGACGAATATGTAGTGAGGGCCAGCCAACGAGAGCGTACAGGTCACAATGGTGGGTAGTATATGGGGCTTTGGTGACAAAACGGATGGCACTGTGATAGACTACATCCAATTTGCTGAGTAGAGTGTTGGAAGCTATTTAGTAAATGACATCGCAGAAGTCAAGGATCGGTAGGATAGTCCGTTTAACGAGGGCATGTTTAGCAGCATGAGTGAAGGAGGCTTTGTTGCGAAATAGGAAGCCGATTCTTGATTTAACTTTGGATTGGAGATAATGTGAGTCTGGAAGGAGAGTTTACGGTCTAACCAGACACCTAGGTATTTGTAGTTGTCCACATATCCACACAAGTCAGACCCGCCGAGAGTAGTGATTCTAGTCGGACGGGCGGGTGCAAGCAGCGTTCGATTGAAGAGCATGCATTTCGTTTTACTAGCGTTTAAGAGCAGTTGGAGGCCCAGATATATCACATTTACATAAGTATTCAGACCCTTTACTCAGTACTTTGTTGAAGTACCTTTGGCAGCGATTACAGCCTCGAGTCAACTTGGGTATGACGCTACAAGCTTGGCACACCTGTATTGTATTTGGGGAGTTTCTCCCATTCTTCTCTGCAGATCCTCTCAAGCTCTGTCAGGTTGGATGGGGAGTGTCGCTGCACAGCTATTTTTAGGTCTCTCCAAAGATGTTAGATCGGGTTCAAGTCCGGGATCTGGCTGGGCCACTCAAGGACATTCAGAGACTTGTCCCGAAGCCACTCCTGCATTGTCTTGGCTGTGTGCATAGGGTTGTTGTCCTTTTGGTAGGTTAACCTTCACCCCAGTCTGAGGTCCTGAGCACTCTCGAGCAGGTTTTCATCAAGGATCTCTCTGTAAATTGCTCCATTCATCTTTCCCTCGATCCTGACTAGTCTCCCAGTCCCTGCTGCTGAAAAACATCCCCACATCATGATCCTACCACCACCATGCTTCACCGAAGGGATGGTGCCAGGTTTCCTCTAGACGTGACAGTTGGCATTCAGGCCAAATAGTTCAATCTTGGTTTCATCAAACCAGAGAATCATGTTTCTCATGGTCAGAGTCATTTTGTTGCCTTTTGGCAAACGCCAAACGGGCTGTCATGTGCCTTTTACTGAGGAGTGGCTTCGGTCTGGCCACTCTAAAGGCCTGATTGGTGGAATGCTGCAGAGATTGTTGTCCTTCTGGAAGGTTCTCCCATCTCCACAGAGGAACTCTGGTGCTCTGTCAGAGTGACCATCGGGTTCTTGGTCACCTCCCTGACCAAGGCCCTTTTCCCCCGATTGCTCAGTAAGAGTCTTGGTGGAAGAGTCTTGGTGGTTCCAAACTTCTTCCATTTAAGAACGATGGCCACTGTGTTCTTGGGGACCTTCAATGCTTCAATGCTGCAGACATTTTTTGGTACCCTTCCACAGGTCTGTGCCTCGACATAATCCTGTCTTGGAGCTCTACAGACAATTCCTTCGACCTCATGGCTTGGGTTTTGCACTGACATAAACTGTCAACTGTGGGATCTTATATAGACAGGTGTGTGCCTTTCCAAATCATGTACAATCAATTTAATTTACCACAAGTGGACTCCAATCAAGTTGTAGAAACATCTCAAGGATGATCAATGGAAACAGGATGCACCTGAGCTCAATTTCGAGACTCATAGCAAAGGGTCTGAATACTTATGTAAATAAGGTATTTCTGTTTTTTTATAAATTAGCAACAACCAAAAAAATTACCTGTTTTTGCTTTGTCATGATGGGGTATTGCAAAGAAAAAAACATATCTCAGACTGGCCAATAAAAATAAAATATTAAGATGGGCAGTCTGAGATATGGCTTTTTCTTTGCAACTCTGCCTAGAAGGTCAGCATACCGGAGTCGCCTCTTCACTGTTGACGTTGAGACTGGTGTTTTGCGGGTACTATTTAATGAAGCTGCCAGTTGAGGACCTGTGAGGCGTCTGTTTCTCAAACTAGACACTAATGTATTTGTCCTCTTGCTCAGTTGTGCACCGGGGCCACCCAATCCTCTTTCTATTCTGGTTAGAGCCCATTTGTGCTGTTCTGTGAAGGGAGTAGTACACAGCGTTGTACGAGATCTTCAATTTCTTGGCAATTTCTCGCATGGAATAGCCTTCATTTCTCAGAACAAGAATAGACTGATGAGTTTCAGAAGAAAGTTATTTGTTTCTGGCCATTTTGAACCTGTAATTGAACCCACAATTGCTGATGCTCCAGATACTCAACTAGTCTCAAGAAGGCCAGTTTTATTTATTCTTTAAATCAGCACATCAGTTTTCAGCTGTGCTAACATAATCGCAAAAGGGTTTTCTAATGATAAATTAGCCTTTTAAAATGATAAACTTGGATTAGCAAACACAACGTGCCATTGGAACACAGGACTGATGGTTGCTGATAATGGACCTCTGTATACCTCTGTAGATATTCCATAAAAAATCAGCCGTTTCCAGCTACAATAGCCATTTACAACATTAACAATGTCTACATTGTATTTCTGATCAATTTGATGTTATTTTAATGGACAAAAAAATTACTTTTCTTTCGAAAACAATTAATTTCTAAGTGACCCCAAACATTAGAACGGCAGTGTATGTATGTATGTAAGTCACTCTGGATAAGAGCTTCTGCTAAATGATGTAAATGTGAATATACATATATACACATATACAGTATGATACACTGCCGATTTTGCAGGTTTTCCTACTTACAAAGCATGTAGAGGTCTGTAATTTTTATCATAGGTACACTTCAACTGTGAGAGACGGAATCTAAAACAGAAATCCAAAAAATCACATTGTATGATTTTTAAGTAATTCATTTGCATTTTATTGCATGACATAAGTATTTGATACATCAGAAAAGCAGAACTTAATATTTGGTACAGAAACCTTTGTTTGCAATTACAGAGATCATACATTTCCTGTAGGTCTTGACCAGGTTTGCACACACTGCAGCAGGGATTTTGGCCCACTCCTCCATACAGACCTTCTCCAGATCCTTCAGGTTTCGGGGCTGTCGCTGGGCAATACGGACTTTCAGCTCCTTCCAAAGATTTTCTATTGGGTTCAGGTCTGGAGACTGGCTAGGCCACTCCAGGACCTTGAGATGCTTCTTACGGAGCCACTCCTTAGTTGCCCTGGCTGTGTGTTTCGGGTCGTTGTCATGCTGGAAGAGCCAGCCACGACCCATCTTCAATGCTCTTACTGAGGGAAGGAGGTTGTTGGCCAAGATCTCGCGATACATGGCCCCATCCATCCTCCCCTCAATACGGTGCAGTCGTCCTGTCCCCTTTGCAGAAAAGCATCCCCAAAGAATGATGTTTCCACCTCCATGCTTCACGGTTGGGATGGTGTTCTTGGGGTTGTACTCATCCTTCTTCTTCCTCCAAACACGGCGAGTGGAGTTTAGACCAAAAAGCTCTATTTTTGTCTCATCAGACCACATAACCTTCTCCCATTCCTCCTCTGGATCATACAGATGGTCATTGGCAAACTTCAGACGGGCCTGGACATGCGCTGGCTTGAGCAGGGGGACCTTGCGTGCGCTGCAGGATTTTCATCCATGACGGCGTAGTGTGTTACTAATGGTTTTCTTTGAGACTGTGGTCCCAGCTCTCTTTAGGTCATTGACCAGGTCCTGCCGTGTAGTTCTGGGCTGATCCCTCACCTTCCTCATGATCATTGATGCCCCACGAGGTGAGATATTGCATGGAGCCCCAGACCGAGGGTGATTGACCGTCATCTTGAACTTCTTCCATTTTCTAATAATTGCGCCAACAGTTGTTGCCTTCTCACCAAGCTGCTTGCCTATTGTCCTGTAGCCCATCCCAGCCTTGTGCAGGTCTACAATTTTATCCCTGATGTCCTTACACAGCTCTCTGGTCTTGGCCATTGTGGAGAGGTTGGAGTCTGTTTGATTGAGTGTGTGGACAGGTGTCTTTTATACAGGTAACGAGTTCAAACAGGTGCAATTAATACAGGTAATGAGTGGAGAACAGGAGGGCTTCTTAAAGAAAAACGAACAGGTCTGTGAGAGCCGGAATTCTTACTGGTTGGTAGGTGATCAAATACTTATGTCATGCAATAAAATGCAAATTAATTACTTAAAAATCATACAATGTGATTTTCTGGATTTTTGTTTTAGATTCCGTCTCTCACAGTTGAAGTGTACCTATGATAAAAAGTACAGACCTCTACATGCTTTGTAAGTAGGAAAACCTGCAAAATCGGCAGTGTATCAAATACTTGTTCTCCCCACTGTATATATACACACACATATACACATACATACATATATATATATATATATATATATATATATATATATATATATATATATATACACACATATATATATATATATACACACATATATATATATATATATATATATATATATATACACACACATACATACAGTGGGGAAAAAAAGTATTTAGTCAGCCACCAATTGTGCAAGTTCTCCCACTTAAAAAGATGAGAGAGGCCTGTAATTTTCATCATAGGTACACGTCAACTATGACAGACAAATTGAGAAAAAAAAATCCAGAAAATCACATTGTAGGATTTTTAATGAATTTATTTGCAAATTATGGTGGAAAATAAGTATTTGGTCACCTACAAACAAGCAAGATTTCTGGCTCTCACAGACCTGTAACTTCTTCTTTAAGAGGCTCCCCTGTCCTCCACTCGTTACCTGTATTAATGGCACCTGTTTGAACTTGTTATCAGTATAAAAGACACCTGTCCACAACCTCAAACAGTCACACTCCAAACTCCACTATGGCCAAGACCAAAGAGCTGTCAAAGGACACCAGAAACAAAATTGTAGACCTGCACCAGGCTGGGAAGACTGAATCTGCAATAGGTAAGCAGCTTGGTTTGAAGAAATCAACTGTGGGAGCAATTATTAGGAAATGGAAGACATACAAGACCACTGATAATCTCCCTCGATCTGGGGCTCCACGCAAGATCTCACCCCGTGGGGTCAAAATGATCACAAGAACGGTGAGCAAAAATCCCAGAACCACACGGGGGGACCTAGTGAATGACCTGCAGAGAGCTGGGACCAAAGTAACAAAGCCTACCATCAGTAACACACTACGCCGCCAGGGACTCAAATCCTGCAGTGCGAGACGTGTCCCCCTGCTTAAGCCAGTACATGTCCAGGCCCGTCTGAAGTTTGCTAGAGTGCATTTGGATGATCCAGAAGAGGATTGGGAGAATGTCATATGTCATATGGTCAGATGAAACCAAAATAGAACTTGTCGTGTTTGGAGGACAAAGAATGCTGAGTTGCATCCAAAGAACACCATACCTACTGTGAAGCATGGGGGTGGAAACATCATGCTTTGGGGCTGTTTTTCTGCAAAGGGACCAGGACGACTGATCCGTGTAAAGGAAAGAATGAATGGGGTCATGTATCGTGAGATTTTGAGTGAAAACCTCCTTCCATCAGCAAGGGCATTGAAGATGAAACGTGGCTGGGTCTTTCAGCATGACAATGATCCCAAACACACCGCCCGGGCAACGAAGGAGTGGCTTCGTAAGAAGCATTTCAAGGTCCTGGAGTGGCCTAGCCAGTCTCCAGATCTCAACCCCATAGAAAATCTTTGGAGGGAGTTGAAAGTCCGTGTTGCCCAGCGACATCCCCAAAACATCACTGCTCTAGAGGAGATCTGCATGGAGGAATGGGCCAAAATACCAGCAACAGTGTGTGAAAACCTTGTGAAGACTTACTGAAAACGTTTGACCTGTGTCATTGCCAACAAAGGGTATATAACAAAGTATTGAGAAACTTTTGTTATTGACCAAATACTTATTTTCCACCATAATTTGCAAATAAATTCATAAAAAATCCTACAATGTGATTTTCTGGAATTTTTTTCCTCATTTTGTCTGTCATAGTTGACGTGTACCTATGATGAAAATTACAGGCCTCTCTCATCTTTTTAAGTGGGAGAAGTTGCACAATTGGTGGCTGACTAAATACTTTTTTTCCCCACTGTACATACATACATACATACATACATACAGTGCCTTCGGAAAGTATTCAGACCCCTTGACTTTTTCCACA
Organism: Coregonus lavaretus; assembly: GCF_964263955.1. Lineage (NCBI taxonomy): Eukaryota > Metazoa > Chordata > Actinopteri > Salmoniformes > Salmonidae > Coregonus > Coregonus lavaretus. Next base: position 24,417,876 of record NC_140004.1, on the reverse strand, counting down.
TTTTGTTATGTTACTGCTTTATTCTAAATGGATTTTAAAAAATCATCAGCATTCTACACACAATACCCCATAATGACAAAGTGAAACGTTTTTTTTTTTTGTGCAAAAATTCTATACCTTATTTACATAAGTATTCAGCCCCTTTGTTATGGGACTCGAAATTGTGCATCCTGTTTCCATTGATCATCCTTGAGATGTTTCTACAACTTGATTGGAGTCCACTTGTGGTAAATTCAATTTATTGTACATGATTTGGAAAGGCACACAACTGTCTATATAAAGTCCCAAAGTTGACAGTGCATGTCAGAGCAAACACCAAGCCATGAGGTCGAAGGAATTGTCCGTAGAGCTCCGAGACAGGATTGTGTCAAGGCACAGATCTGGGGAAGGGTACCAAAACATTTCTGCAGCATTGAAGGTCCCCAAGAACACAGCGGCCTCCATCATTCTTAAATGGAAAATGTTTGGAACCACCAAGACTCTTCCTAGAGCTGGCCGCCCCCGGCCAAACTGAGCAATCTGGAGAGAAGGGCCTTAGTCAGGGAGGTGACCAAGAACCTGATGGTCACTCTGACAGAGCTCCAGAGTTCGTCTGTGGAGATGGGAGAACCTGCCAGAAGGACAGCCATCTCTGCAGCACTCCACCAATCAGGCCTTTATGGTAGTGGCCACTCCTCAGAAAAAAGAAACATGAAAGCCCGCTTGGAGTTTGCCAAAAGGCACCTAAAGACTCTCAGACCACTAGAAACAAGATTCTCTGGTCTGATGAAACCAAGATTGAACTCTTTGGCCTGAATGCCAAGCATCACATCTGGAGGAAACCTGGCACCATCCCTACGGTGAAGCATGGTTGTGTTAGCATCATGCTGTGGGGATGTTTTTCAGCGGCAGTGACTGGGAGAATAGTCAGGATCGAGGCAAAGATGAACAGAGCAAAGTACAGAGAGATCCTTGATGAAAACCTGCTCCAGAGCGCTCAGGACCTCAGACTGGGGCAAAGGTTCACCTTCCAACAGGACAACGACCCTAAGCACACAGCCAAGACAACGCAGGAGTGGCTTCGGGACAAGTCTCTGAATGTCCTTGAGTGGCCCAGCCAGATCCCGGACTTGAACCCGATCGAACATCTCTGGAGAGACCTGAAAATAGCTGTGCAGCAACGCTCCCCATTCAACCTGACAGAGCTTGAGAGGATCTGCAGAGAAGAATGGGAGAAACTCCCAAATCCAGGTGTGCCAAGCTTGTAGCGTCATTTTTATTTTAAAAAATATTGTTTTATTTCTCCTTTATTTAACCAGGTAAGGCAGTTGAGAACAAGTTCTCATTTACAACTGCGACCTGGCCAAGATAAAGCAACAACACAGAGTTACATATGGGGTAAAACAAAACATAAAGTCAAAAATACAACAGAAAATATTTATACAGTCATACCCAAGAAGACTCGATGCTGTAATCGCTGCCAAAGGTGCTTCAACAAATTACTGAGGAAAGGGTCTGAATACTTACGTAAATATGATATTTCCGTTTTTTACTTGTAATAATTTAGCAAAAA